>NC_047152.1:4451104-4767771 GCF_009819705.1 Hippoglossus hippoglossus | reverse complement strand
CCTGTGGTGATACCTCTCAGCTTCTCTGCAGGGGGGGGGGGGGGTTCTTTGCTGCAAGGAAACGGACACACGTTTGGAAAATGCAGGGTATTAGATGTGGTTTCTCTCTCTTTCTTGGGGATTTTAGGCTTCATCCACACTTCTTCGTGTTACGCCCTGTCCACACTAATGCATTTTTTTTGTAAAAAAGGTGTTTTAGTTTGAAAGGGGACTGTTACTGATGAGGGCCTAAAAGTGCTTTTACGGATCGAGATATATTCAGTTTTCTGACTCAGAATCACACCTCTTCACATTGTCTTCACACATATTGTTCTGCCATATCATAAATTCAAGCTTTCTGTAATTCAAACCTCATTCCTCTGCTGCCTGTTCTCTCCTCCACCTGCCAGGCGCTGCTGAAGATGGACTGCCAGGGTCTGGTTGCCCGGTTGGTCATGGATTTCGTTCTGTTGACCACAGCGGTGGAGGTGGCGTCACGGTGGAGGGAACTGGCTGAGAAACTGGCCCGAGTGTCAAGGCAGCAGATGGAGGCGTACGAGGCGCCACACCGCGACAAGAACGGACTTCTGGACAACGAGGTGAGACAGCGGGGATAGTATTATACAATGGTTTATGAAAAAACATTCCTGGATCCACTCTCTGATCTGGAGATGCACCAAAATTGACTGTTTTCCTCCCTGACCTGCACCACATCCTTCTACCCAGTTCCGTGGTAATCCATCCAGTTGTTGTTGCGTAATCCTGCTGACAGGGATGAAAAAAACCTCAAATCGAATCTGTTGCCTTCCATAACTAAATCAATCTTCTTCTTTCCTTTCCTCTGACTTCCACCCGACTCGTTCAGTCCATGTGGAAGCCCGCCTACGACTTCCTCCTGACGTGGGCCGCCCACGTCGGCGACAGCTACCGCGACGTGATCCAGGAGCTCCACGTCGGCCTGGACAAAATGAGGAACCCCATCACCAAGAGGTGGAAGCACCTGACCGGCGCGCTCATCCTCGTCAACTGCCTCGACACACTCCGCAGTGCCGCCTTCTGCCCGACCGGGTACGGAGACTTTGCTGTCTGAGGATTTGCTTCCAGGTGGGGAATCTTATTTTATTCTCCAGCTTGCGACCGACGTTGTGGAAGCTCAGTGTTGCTTTCACTTACTCATGTGGGAAGTAAATCTATCGTGGACACTGTACTGAGGACACAAAGTTTGGGACGGACATCAGAGATTTAACCATTGACAGGCACATCCTGGTCTTTTGGATCACTACTGATGCAACACAGTATAAAAACGCCGATGGACGATTTCTGGCTCGACGATGTGAAAATCTAGGATCTGCCTCTTTCTCTCTTTTTTTCTGCCTCTTACTACATTTTTCGGCTTTATTTTCCTTCATCTCCTTCTACCTCACCCTTTCTCTTTATCCATTTATCTCTTCTTCTCTTGTCTCTATCTCTCCATTAAAAGCTTGTTTGATTTTCTGTCTTCGGACCTCAGGACATCAGAGACCTCAACCACTGCAGTACATAACCAGACGGACTGTGACCTCTGACCTTTTCCTCATCTTTGTAAGTTGATTGGATTGCCTGCGCTCACAATCTTGATATTTGCAAGTCAAACTTTAAACATAAACTAATTTCCCCTCCAGTCCTAATCATCTGTTTCTGTTAGGCTGCCATCTGCTGGCCAAGCAGATGTTTTTAAAAATGTTTTCATATATTCACACGCTGATTTTCTTGCCAAACAAAAAGTTAGCCCGGTTCTAACTTCACAATTTTGCTGTAAAGGTACGTGTATCTCCCGATCCAAGATATACTTCTATTTTTTTATACTAGCAGAACGACACAGAGAACGTGCTATAGTTGTGTTCCTGCTTTCATTTCTTTTTCAGATTTTGCTTCCTGTAAGTGAAACATCTATTTACCAAATTTAAAAATGTTCCCCATAAAAACGTTTTTAATTGATTAATCCAAAATACCCCTGTGATATTTGAGATTAATAAATATTTGAACAGATTAATGTAAGAGAATGTACATTACCATGACAACTAGATCATGTTAACCTTTCCAACCAGAAATTCCAGCGAAAGTTATTTAGTTATTATTCATTATTATCGTAAATTTATTTTTTTAACTTATTTATCTCTCTGACGTCTACAGAGTAAATCAAATCATTTTAATTGTGGCTTCAGTGTAGGACGTAAACCCTGCTTCCTCCATGTTAGTGGATGGGACATGTGGAAAAATATACCTCAAATATATTTGTCTCAAAGATGGTTCCTGTTTTCTGATAAGTTTGGTTTTAATTAGTTGTTTGATGATATAAAAAATGGGGTGGAACATCTTGATTGACAGCTGAGACGGACTCTCAATTGGTCGAGCGCGTGCATCTGCGGGACCTTGACACTGTGACTTGACTCCACGATCACCGTTTGGCTTTATGTTTGGAGAAAGTGGAGCTGCGACTTTAATCTTTATTCAGTTCTCTGATTTAGGAGGAAAAGGCCACGCCTACAGGAATCATCCCATTCCTGCACCAAAAAGACCTCATCCGCTCCTCTACCCTCTAACTTAGTTTTCACACACCACTGAATATCTGTTTTTCTTTAATTTCTTAATGTCTTTTAAATCCGAATACAGAAGGTAAGCTCCTCTTCATCAAGCTAGTCTTTACATCCCGGGTTCCCTGCCGTCTTCCCACCAGCATCCTACCCCACGTCATCCATCCCCCCCATGACCCTTCCTTCATCCCTTTGACCCTCAATCCATCCCTCCTGCGTCATCTCAGCTCACCTCCCATCTCTATTGTGCAGTAAATAATTCTGAATCCACTTCTTCATTTGCCTGGTCTCTGGTGAAAACGACACAGAAATTAATCCAGTTTTCGTTGAATTTGTATTTTACGAAGCCTTTTGATTTTATGATCTCTGCATGAATAGTCAGCTTAGACGCTTTCAATGTTTTGGGATTTTCTTTGTTTGTCTGATTCATTTCACTCTTTCTTTCCTGTTTGTTTTGTGGCTGCTGCTGTGTTTCTGTATCTGTTTGTTTCCTGAACCTGATCTGTACAGACAACGTGCACAGAGTTTATATATTTGTACTGAATGCCGACTGAGTATTGACACATTCTTCACATGTTGTATCGACTGTGACGGTTTGTCGCCGATCTGAAATCTGTTCAGCGTTTCTGTTCGGAAGAAATCAATTAAAAGGAAAAATGCAAATCCCTGTGCGCAAAGTGTTTTCTGTGAATACAAGAACTTACTCATGATAAAAGGTGAATAAGTTTAGATTAATACAGTCCATTTACCATATATTTGTGTATAATATACTTGTATATATGTGTGTATATACAGTACATTTATATATCCATATAATCTGTAGAGATGCAGCAAAGCAGTGGTTCTTGTGAATCATGTCCCTGTGATTTTCTGCAAAGGAGCATTTATTAAGTGACTGTGCTGTGTTGAGGGTTGTGTGACATCATCATGAATTTCACACACACACACACACACACACACTACACACAGAAAACATGTCCCAATATCACGCACAAATGATCTCATACACTTAGTCATGCACAAACGCCACACATGAATGCACAACTCCATCCATATGTGGTCTTGTTTCTAGAAAAACATAAATCATCTGCACTCACACACACACACACAAACACACACACACTGTTTATTACAGTTAATTAAAGCATATTATCCGTCCCCTCTCAGAGGACAGGCCACCTTGACCGACTCATCCTTTGCCTCTCGATGACTCACACTCAACATTAAATTCTTTACTTTAGATTCTAAATTTGAAAAGACACTTTAATATGACCCTTCAATTATTGTACAAATTCAATGCTTGTTGTTCTCCTGGTAACTCTGTTTTGTTTTCATATTTTTATCTTAATATATTGTTATAAAAACATGTATCACTGCTGCTTTAAGGATCCTGATCTATTTAATTAATTGGCCTCTATAAAAGAGATGTAATTTCACTTTGTGTCAATTTGAAATCATTATGCCTGAATTCATTTGTTTCTAATGGGGCAACAGCTTCCCACCTTCCATCTTACCCAATCAAATACTTTTCCAAATGGGTATAAATAACCTATAAATATGCACATTCCCTTTGCAGAGATTGAAATATTTAGAGGAAGATAAATAAACACAGGTTAATCTCCATATTCTCAAAGCTATTGAAGCTGGTGTTTCCTTTGGGGGCGTGAAGGCAAAGCAGAGTTCTTATCACTTGACACGACTCGCGGAGGAGTTTGATCCTTTCTGCATGAAAAGATTCTTTTTTAAACAGTTAGTGCAGATTTATCCCAGATTGTATTCCCCCATATCTGAGTCTATATTTCTGTTCATAAAATCCTCTTTCCTTTGTGGATTCAGGAAGGAAAAAAAACTGCAGCTTCAAAAATGCAAAACAGGTGGAGATGAGAAGCTTTGGTGTGTGTGTGTGTGTGTGGCTGTTTTCACCTCGTGGGTCTGCAGAATATAAAGGGCTCTTAAAAGATAAAGATAAAACTCCATCAGCTGATTGATCGCATGAATCATTAATGTGCTGAACACTTGATTTGACTTCTCTGTTTCTCTTTCAGGCCGAAGTGTCTCCGAATCTTTGGTCGTGTGAGAATGACTCATCCTCTGAGGGCAACAGCCAATATTTGGGGGCTTCTGGGGCTGCCAGGGCCAAAACTCCATTCTCTGTCAACTCTATTCATCCCTCGTGGAATGTTTCTCCGAACTTGACTATACACTAACAACAAAAACTTCAATTAGCCTTTGTTGTGTTTTCTGAATTGCCCTCTCAGAAAGTTATTCCCGTGATGCTGCAGACAAATCCATGAGGATGACATCAATCATGCTCCCAATTATATGTCGGGGAAATAAAAAAGCCTGTGAGTTTTTAGCAGCTGGTGGATAAAATATTGATGAGACTCATTAAGCCTCTGTTTACCGCATCATTTAGATTCATGTCAACTTTTAGCGCCATAAGAAAAACACTTTATTAGCTTCTTTTTTTATTACTTCTGCCGAGGGGGTTACAGTTTTACCTTGTGTGGGTGTTTTTTCAGCAAGATTACACAAAAACTGCTGAACAGATTTCCACTAAAACTTGGTGGAACGATGGGACAAATGATTACGCCAGGACCAGTAATTTAACATTTAACAATCTTGACATTGTGAGATTTTCAACATTTGAAGCGTTTTCTCAGAGAATATTGCATGGACCTTTCAGAAAGTCGTATTGATGAGTGTGTGAAATTTGGTGCAGTTTGACTGTTGAGCCTTCAGTTATGTGGTTCATATTGGAAATTCATGGAAAAAGAGTAACTCCCTTAACAATCCTTTATCAGGCCAAATCTTAACCTTTAATATCTTTAATTTCAACCTTGATGAGAGTATTTATGTCTTTAAGAACTATGCTGTAAAATCTATGTCGTGGCTTTGTTAGAATGAGATTTTAACAAAAGCGGGGAAGAATAAATAGCTTCCTTTTTTCTGTAAAGTATATTTCTGTGTGTGAGGTGAAATAAATCCCCGGAGCAACATTTGATAACAAAGAGGAGTTTGAAAAGCTCAGGAGGAAAATTAATCAGTGGCAGGGCAAAACCAAAAGAACAAAGCTCGACCTCAAACTTACTCTCTGGTAGAAGCGGAGAAACTGAATCGCATCAATTGCAAGGTTCTCAGTCCTTTTCTCTACTGGGCTTCAGAATCGAAGATTTCTTTTCATGTCGTCCACCTTCCTCTCTCCTGCCAACTGTTCCCCTGTTGGTTCCAGCGAAGAGGTTTCAGCCGCTTGTTAGGAGGCCCACTTTGTTTCCCGGTAACCTTTCTGAGCATCCACTCTTCGGCTGTTACCTGAGAAACGGCGAGGAGACAGTGGAATAAATTAGACGCAAGGCAAGACTGTGTGGGCAGCGGGCGAGAGACATTCAGGCGACTCAGCCCAGTTAGAGAGAGAGAGGAGGGCAGTTGGAGTGAGTTGTGGTCTTGTAAAGTCAGTGTGTGTGTGTGTGTGTGCATGTGTGTGTGTGCATGTTTATAATTTGTTCCATTGATCTCAAACACACACACACACACATTAGAAGGGGAATCAATGTGGGAGGAGGACAGAGAGAGCAATTAGTGAGGTCTTGATGACTCAGGTTTTGTTGTCGCTTGTGTGCATTTTTCCCCCGTTTCCTCATTTATTTACAACTAATTCTAATTCTGCTACTTGCCCTTAAAAGCCTTGTTTAGCCACACGGGGGCTGTTTTACCATTTCTGGCTAATTAGAGCTCGGTGCAAGTTCGCCGGGGGGGGGGGGGTGGTTGCAGAAGTGACAAACTCAGTAATCAATGCTTGGAGCTACAAAGATGCTGGACTGGAGTACAGGTAAAATTACGAAAAACAATGTTAGTATGAAACCTTTAAGTTTTTATTGTTTTGTCAGCTTTTGCCATGTAGTGTTCAAATGAGCCTGAGCTCCATCTAACTGCAGCTATAGTCGTCTTCTGGTCGTTCCCAGAGCCTGATTGGTGACTAGGCGATCGTGCTTTTGCAGCTTGTGTCCCCCAGACTTCATACATCTGTTCCTGCTTTTCAATCCCTATTTAAAATGTGTTTTTTCTAACAAAAAGCTTTCAACTCTGCCTTTATTTTATTCTGCTCATATTCAGAGTGATAATTTAAATATTTGTTTTACTTGAAAAAGGTTTACAGTTTCCTCCTAGAGCTTTATCAGATCAACTTCAAAATCAGTGAGTGTCATCTTAACAACATGGAGATTTTAGTTGTTTTTTTATTGTTGTAACTTCAGTGTTTTTGGTTCATTTGTGTGAGTGTGTCATAAATATAAAGAGAAAGAGAAAACGTTACAGAAGCAGCTGAGGAAATGTGCAAGTGTTAAACCTAAAGAATCTGTGTTCAGTAATGAGGAAGGGAAAGATAAAAGTTTTTAAAAGAAACTGGATCAATAAAGAGGATTTAAGTCGAAGGGTTTTCTATTTGTATTCATGTATTTCCGCGGACCAATAACTCCAGCACAGTAGGTGGCGCTGTAGCACCTTCAGCTCCATTACACCAGACGGTCCCTGAAGCAGTGGTCCCACACACCTGAAGCAGGTGAAGCTCCGCCCTCAGGTGAATGGAGGAATTCAGGGAGACGAGCTGCTACATGTCACCACAACAAACATCATGTATACACCGACTTTCGAGTGTGAACTGGCTCAACACGGAGAAGGAGCATGAGAACAGGGAAGGGTCAGACTCCATTTTATCTTGGATAAGCAGATGGAAGGAAAGTGAGCAGGTGAGTGTGTAATGGTGTGTTTTTATATTCCAGCTAACTTTAAAAACCCTGCAGTGAGTATCATCTCAGGGGGATGTTCCATTTGCCGACAATGAGAGGGGGGTCTATGTATTTCTAGTACTTTTTTATTTTTATTTTATAGCCAATGATTAGGCTAAATCAGTCCTAACATCTTTGTGAGATTCTTTTCAGTACTTACAAAATGAGTAATGTTTTATGTACCTTTTTATTTTCATGTAAATATGTTGTATATCAGTATTCTGGTCTGTGAACCCCCCCTGTCGCGCTGTGGTACGGCACGCTCAGGAACCTGTCTGTCTGTCTGCATCTGGAGCTGAAAGAGAGACAGGTATGTTTACGGACTGTTCCGCTTCTAAGTGTCGTTCCAATGTTACTGTGACTGCTTTCTGAAAGAGCAATAACAGACAGCTGTAATGTGTAAAGCCCAAGTCTGTACTGTGAGGAGTGTTAAGTGTTATTTCAAAAGTTAGCGCTGCATTGTTTTCTGCTGTTTTCCTGTGAAGTGCGGCCGAATGTGAAGTGCATTGTTACTTTTCTAATGTTGTTTGTGAACCCACATTAAGTCATTGTGTTTACTCTGTGATGGGTTAGACATGTGAGGCAGGGCATACTTATGTTTATTTTGTCCTTAGGTTTACATTATTATTTCATGCATCCTTTACAGTAGTCTGAGAAGAGGATGTGAACTAATGCAGTCCCTGTCACATGTTGTATCATTAAAAAGAGATCCAAAGAGAGCTGTGGTGTGTCGAAGACTCGCTACAAGTGTTAACACATGTTTTATGAAAGTTTTACTTTCACACTCTCACGCCTGGTGTTAACATCCGTCTGCTGATCAAACGGCTTTAAGTTTGTCAGTTCACGCCTGGTGACAGATGTAGTTTCCATCGGATCACCAGAGACCGATGTAAACAGCAGGTGTGTAACAAAGTGCCTTCAAATTACTTATTAACAGAGTTAATTCACAATTTCACTTTTTATCTTCATCACATCTGTTAATCAAGTGTTTAATAACAAAACGGTGTTTTCAGAATCATACTTGTTTGTGTTTGTGTCTTGTGTTGCGTGTGTGTGTGTGTCAGACTTGTTTGTCCTCATTCCTGTGAAGTCTGTGTTTTTATCCTCTCAGACTGAAGATAAGTGGTTATGAGGAAGAAGAGGAGGACAGAGCAGAGTCTCCAGTATCTTGTATCTATAATAATGAAGATAAACTTTATTTATATACTTTTTATTATTATTGTCTGTAAAAAGTTACATTATTTAAGTTACAAACAGCAGTTTTAATTTTCACACACACACACACACACACACACACACACACACACACACACACACACACACACACACACACATTTCATCAGTGATTTCCAGTAAATGCAGACAGGAGGCGGAGACATTGAAAGTGAAAGTGTTCAGACTCTGTTTTACCTGTAAGGTGCAGAGGGAGGAAAGGTGAAGTCTGAGGCTGGTGAGTGTTCGAGCAACATTGATATTATTCATCATTAATAAACATTAATCTAATTTTACTGTCAGATACTCTTGAGTCAGTTTTCTACTCGTGGATTTAGGATGAACTTCTGTCAGTAAAACAACAGTTTGACTCAACGCTGTGATCGGCTGAGTCCAACACATTAAACCTACAACTGTCTCAGGTTACCGTGACAACAGGGAAACAGTGTAGGAGGGTTGACTTTGTTATATTTGATGAAAAAAAGATTTAACGTACCTGGCTTCATTGTGTGTGTTTGAGCTCACAGTCAGTGTCTGTGTTTTTCCTCTCAGACTGAAGATGAGTGGTTATGAGGAAGAAGAGGAGGACAGAGCAGAGTCTCCAGTGTTCAGCTGTGTGTCTTTGAAGAGTACCTGGTCCAAACATCCTCCTCCAGACTTCAGTAATGAACCTGGACCCTCACACACAAAGTAAGAGACTGTTTCTACTGTGAACTGATCTGAAGTGGATTCAGTTTCCACTAGTGTGGCCCCTGTATTAGGACACAGCTTCATTGAAATTGGTAACTAATCCCTCAGAAGAAGGAAGAGCTCAGACCTCATTGAAACCAATCACTAGATACTGATTTTTATTTGGATCTCCACCAAATTTCACACACTCATAAACATCAGTTTAAAAAAACTCCCCTCCCCCTGATCTGGTTCACAGACCACATCGTCCCACCAAGTTTACTGGTTATCTTTATAATCCCACTAACGAACAAACAAACCAACACACAAACAAACATACATGGGTGAAAACAAAACCTCCTTGACAGAAGTAATGACAACCTGTGACTGTGACATTTTAGTTATCGGGAAATGTCTTCACAGAGAGAGGAAGAGGATTCATGTTTCTGAGGAGGAGCAGTCATCCTCCTGTGCTTCGTGTCAGGATGTCCTGAAGGATCCAGTCTCCACCAGCTGTGGACACATTAAACCTACAACTGTCTCAGGCTACCGTGACAACAGGGAAACAGAGTAGGAGGGTTGACTTTGTTATATTTGATGAAAAAAAGGATTTACGTACCTGGCTTCATTGTGTGTGTTTGAGCTCACAGTCAGTGTCTGTGTTTTTCCTCTCAGACTGAAGATGAGTGGTTATGAGGAAGAAGAGGAGGACAGAGCAGAGTCTCCAGTGTTCAGCTGTGTGTCTTTGAAGAGTACCTGGTCCAAACATCCTCCTCCAGACTTCAGTAATGAACCTGGACCCTCACACACAAAGTAAGAGACTGTTTCTACTGTGAACTGATCTGAAGTGGATTCAGTTTCCACTAGTGTGGCCCCTGTATTAGGACACAGCTTCATTGAAATTGGTAACTAATCCCTTCAGAAGAAGGAAGAGCTCAGACCTCATTGAAACCAATCACTAGATACTGATTTTTATTTGGATCTCCACCAAATTTCACACACTCATAAACATCAGTTTAAAAAAACTCCCCTCCCCCTGATCTGGTTCACAGACCACATCGTCCCACCAAGTTTACTGGTTATCTTTATAATCCCACTAACGAACAAACAAACAAACCAACCAACCAACACACAAACAAACATACATGGGTGAAAACAAAACCTCCTTGACAGAAGTAATGACAACCTGTGACTGTGACATTTTAGTTATCAGGAAATGTCTTCACAGAGAGAGGAAGAGGATTCATGTTTCTGAGGAGGAGCAGTCGTCCTGCTGTGCTTCGTGTCACGACGTCCTGAAGGATCCAGTCTCCACCAGCTGTGGACACTGGATCTGCAGACAGTGCATCACCTCATACTGGGACCAGTCTGGTTCTTCAGGAGACTCCTCCTGTCCCCAGTGTGGAAAAAGATCCAGAACAGGAGCTGGAGGTCAGACAGCCGGTCAGAGCAGCACTGTACATGTGTCTGCTGATGTCTTCACTTCTGACAACAGCACATGTTGTTTTATTTTGTTCATTCATACAGCATTAACATTTATCGTTATTGTTATAAAAGCACAAAGTTAAAAACCTTTTATTTTTCTGTATCTGATGAAAACAATCAGCAGATTCCCAGATTCTCTGTCTCTGACATTGTTTCTTGTCTTTCAGCAGATCATGGTCTGCAGGAGGTTTTAGATGAACATAAGCTCAGTGTGAGGAGGAGATGTGAACATGTGACTGAAGGAACTGATGAAACAGGAAGTAGAACCCTCCTCAACAGGATCTACACTGAGCTCTACATCACAGAGGGACAGAGCGAAGAGGTTAATACTCAACATGAGGTGAGGCAGCTTGAGACGGCGTCCAAGATGAAGAGCCTCCACGACACTCCCATCAAGTGCCACGACATCTTTAAAGCCATAACTGACCAGCAGAGCAGCATCAGAGTCGTCCTGACCAACGGCGTCGCTGGCGTTGGAAAAACCTTCTCGGTGCAGAAGTTCACTCTGGACTGGGCAGAGGGTTTAGAAAACCAAGATGTCCGTCTGCTGATTGTGCTTTCGTTCAGGGAGCTGAACCTGGTGAAAGACCAGCAGTACAGTCTTCTCACGCTGCTCCATGTTTTCCATCCAACATTACAGAAGCTCACGGCAGAGACGCTCGCTGTCTGTAAACCTTTGTTCATCTTTGACGGCCTGGATGAAAGCAGACTTTCTCTGGACTTCAACAACAGGAAGGTTGTGTCTGATGTCACACAGAGCTCATCAGTCAACGTGCTGCTGACAAACCTCATCCAGGGGAAACTGCTTCCCTCGGCTCTCGTCTGGATAACCTCCAGACCTGCGGTGGCCAATCTGATCCCTCCTACATGTGTTGACAGGGTAACAGAAGTACGAGGCTTCACTGACGCCCAGAAGGAGGAATACTTCAAGAAGAGATTCAGCGATGAAGAGCTGTGCAGCAGAATCATGTCACACATCAAGGCGTCCAGGAGCCTCCACATCATGTGTCAAATCCCAGTCTTCTGCTGGATCAGTGCTACAGTTCTGGAGCACATGTTGACCACAGACCAGAGAGAAGAGCTGCCCAAGACCCTGACTGACCTGTACTCGTACTTCCTGCTGGTTCAGACAAAGAGGAAGAAAAACAAGTACGGTGAGGGACATGAGACGACTCCACTGCAGCTGATGGAGGCTGACAAGGACGTTCTTCTGAAGCTGGGGAGGCTGGCGTTTGAACATCTTGAGGAAGGAAACATCATGTTCTACCAAGAAGACCTGGAGCGGTGTGGTCTTAATGTCACCGAGGCCTCGGTGTACTCAGGACTTTGTACTGAGATCTTCAGAAGAGAGTGTGTGATCTTCCAGAAATCAGTCTACTGCTTTGTTCATCTGAGCATTCAGGAGTTTCTGGCTGCAGTCTACATGTTCCACTGTTACACCCAGATGAACACAGAAGACATTGACACCTTCCTTGGAGA
Organism: Hippoglossus hippoglossus; assembly: GCF_009819705.1. Lineage (NCBI taxonomy): Eukaryota > Metazoa > Chordata > Actinopteri > Pleuronectiformes > Pleuronectidae > Hippoglossus > Hippoglossus hippoglossus. The sequence continues at coordinate 4,755,590 of NC_047152.1, read as the reverse complement.
AGACTTACAATCCCGGGACTCAATGCTGAACCGTCTTCGCTGTTACCTTTTAAAGTTTTTCCGAACAACTAATTTCTCTGACCCATCTCTGGTTGACCTCCTGAAGAGAACCATGGAGAAATCCCTCACCAGTACAAATGGTCATCTTGACCTGTTTGTTCGCTTCCTTCACGGCCTCAGTCTGGAGTCCAACCAGAGAGTCTTAGGAGGCCTTCTGGGTCAGACAGAGAACAATCCAGAGATCATCCAGAGAGTCATCGACAACCTGAAGGAGTTGAAGAGTGATGACATTTCTCCTGACAGAAGCATCAACATCTTCCACTGTCTGACTGAGATGAACGACCACTCAGTACATCAGCAGATGCAAAGGTTCCTGACGTCAGAGAACATATCAAAGGAGAAACTCTCTGAGATCCACTGCTCTGCTCTGGCCTACATGCTGCAGATTACAGAGGAGGTTCTGTATGAGTTGGACCTGAAGAAGTTCAACACATCAGACCAGGGTCGACAGAGACTGATCCCAGCTGTGAGGAACTACAGGAAGGCTCTGTGAGTTCAGACTTGATCAATAACATATTCAATCAGTGTAGATGAGTCGTTTTTCAAATACACATTGACAAGTTTAATTAATTTCATTCTTTTGGGCAGCAGAGTGTTGCAGGGGTCAACACTGTTAGTGCAGCCTTTCTGTGAGGAGGATGTAGGATGTGGTGTCTGCAGGGTTTCCTGCCCAAACCCAAAGATGTTTAGATTGGAGTTAGATTGATTGGAGACTGAAATTAAGTGTCAGCTGACATACTACCATGTGGGGTGCAAGGGAGATTATTGTGTGTGTGTGTGTGTGTGTGTGTGTGTGTGTGTGTGTGTGTGTGTGTGTGTGTGTGTGTGTGTGTGTGTGTGTGTGTGTGTGTGTGTGTGTGTGTGTGTGTGTGTGTGTGTGAGCGCACACACACACACGTGGAAAGTCTTTTTCCGAGCGAACAGCTAGGAGACAACCACTGAATAAGTGTTTTGGATGAGAATCATTTCCTGCTTCTTCAGTTTGAAGGCAACTGAAGAAGCAGGAAATATTTTTCATTCTTCTTTCTTGTCAAACTAGAATTACCACCCTGTTTGTATGCCTCCGCCAACCAGTGCAGTGTCAGTGCCTCCAGGTTCCTGACATATTACATTCACAATAATATGAGGTCACTGTAACCTGAAACCACTGAAATCTAATCAGTTTATCTTTGACTCCAACTGGTCAAAATGTGAACAAATTACCTAAAGATAGACTTGAGATATCATGTTCAAGAGGCAAAAACAGGTTTTGTGACCTTGACCTTTGACCACCCGGATCTAATGAGTTCACCTGTTAGTCTAAATGAAAGGTGTTTTTAAGATAACATGTTCATGAGGCAAAAAGGGGATTTACCAGGGTGAGGGTCAAATCATCACGAGTTGTACGAATGTTGTGTTTTCAGATTTTATTCTAACAGTTTCGATACTTTCGTTAATTACAGACTCGCTGGTTGTCGACTCTCAGAGACTCACTGTGAAGTCGTGGCCTCAGCTCTGAAGTCGAACCCCTCACATCTGAGAGAACTGGATCTGAGTAGAAACGACCTGCAGGATTCAGGAGTGAAGCTGCTGTGTTCTGGACTGGAGAGTCCAAACTGTCGACTGGAGACTCTGAGGTCAGGTCCTTAAATCCTTGAATGTTCACTGTTCCAACTTTCTTTCTTGTTTTGGTCATTATTCATTTACATTTAATTGGATTGTCACTGTTCTGCTCTGCTCACTGTCCCTCAGTCATCTGTCACTCACTCACCCAGCCTGTCAGTCACGTCCACCCTCACCAGCTCGACTCCATTCACCTGCATACACCTGCTCCTGATCACTAATAAAGTGTCAGTAAATAACATGTGGACTGAGGCCGAGCACTCGTCCTCCTCAGGTTTTCAAAAATAAGACACATTCTTATTGAAACACATTGGACAGTATAGAAACAAACAGGAAGTGACTGTCAGGAGCCATCCCTGCTTTAAACAGACCAAACAAAGAGAGAAGAAGGTGATAAATTACATAATAGTCCAACATGTCTAATTTGATATTTATCTTCAGGTCACAGACTGGACTGCGTTCAGCAGCATGTTGAGAGTCTGTGTTGACATGATGACGATCCACAATAACAAATATTCATATTTCTTTATCCAGGTTGAGTCACTGCAGTCTGTCAGAGGTCAGCTGTTCTTCTCTGGCTTCAGCTCTGAGGTCAAACCCCTCTCATCTGACAGAACTGGATCTGAATGGCAACGACATGGAGGACTCAGGAGTGCAGGAGCTGTGTGGAATTCTACAGAGTCCAAACTGTCGACTGGAGACTCTGAGGTCAGTTCACTGACTGACTTTTCTAAATCTCATATCTAAAATACAGCATTTATACCCAATTGATCTCATTTGATTCTAATTTAACATAATTCCTCTTGATACATGTGACATTTTAAATATTCAGCTACTTGTTAAAACACATCTGTGTTTAGTTTTGGATTTCCTGAACTGATCTGCAGGACAGAGACTGGGTCCAAATACTACATTTTTACTCAATCAGGACTCGTTTTTATTCCAACATGTCTGATTTCATCTTTATCTTCCATTTTATGAGTCTGTGCTGACATGAATATTTTTGTTATTTTCACACATGAACTCAGTTTAATTTACAGTTAAGTTTTATCCTCTATTCAGGTTGAAGGGCTGCAGACTGTCAGAGGTCAGCTGTTCTTCTCTGGCTTCGGCTCTGAGGTCAAACCCCTCTCATCTGAGAGAACTGGATCTGAGATACAATGACCTGCAGGACTCAGGAGTGAAGGAGCTGCTTGATCTGGAGCAGAGTTCAGACTGTCGACTGGAGACAGTGAGGTCAGTAGATGGTTGGAATCATGCTGCTTTCATCAGTATTTTACTAAACACTGTCAGTATCACAGTAATGATCCAGGGTCTGTACTACGAAGCACGTTGACTTCTTATCGGGGTAAATCCCCATGGTAACTCATAATGAACGACTAACCTGCTCCAGAGCAGGTTAAGTTGGAGATCAACCCGTATAAAAGCTCCGCCCACTGACCAAAGTGACTCTACACTGTTGTGTGGTGCACACTCTCCTTAAAGGGAAGGATAAGAGAAGTTAAAATCAATGTCTGGTTGGTTAAGTCGATCTCACGCCACTAAACTCACCCAGTACATCTCAGTCTCTGTTTCCAGTTGCGAGTCCACTGAATCACAGCTGATAAAGTGAGTCTCTGTAAACACTGGTGTCTTCTTCTCTCAACAGATGGCAGCCGCGCTCTTTGTGATAGTGTGTGGACGGAGGCTGAGCTGTGTCCTGATGATCCACAGAGGCTGGAGCAGCAGCAGCAGCTTGTGTGTAGAGCGGCTCTGACTGGGCCTTGTTGCTGGGAGGCAGAGTGGAGACAGCTCCAGAGGAGGTGAGCTGCTCTGACATCAGCCAGGGAATCCACCATCCTCCCTGTGTGTTCCTGTGGATGTGACAGAGCATCATCAGTGTATCTGCTCTGCTGCTGCTCTGTTAATCTGAAGATCAACACTTCTAAATTGGTTTTGAGTGAATTTGCAACATCTTTTTTCGACCTGTTCCCTCCATTCATGATCTTTACCGCGTGTCCTCTTGAGGGTATCGGGGGGGAGCTGGAGTGAGAGGTGTGGTGCACCTTGGACGGGTCACCAGTCCATCACAGGGCCGACAAACAACCATCCACACTCACATTAACACCTACGCTTAATTTAGAGTCTCCAATTTACCCAACCCCTAATCTGCATGTGTGACTGTGAGATGAAGCCGGAGTACCTGGAGGAAACACCGGGGGGGGGGGGGACCTTCAAACTCCACCCAGAAAGACCCCATCTGAACTTCATCACTAGTAACTGCAGTCGTATGCCTTGTAAATATTGCACAATTGTGGTTTTGTATTTAATGCACTTGAAACAAATATTTTAATTATGCACATAAATATAGTCAGGTGGAAATTTACGTATTTTAATGTCCTCAAGAACATGCGTCCAAAAATAGCTCGATAGGGCCCCTCAAATTTTCAATGAGGGTCTTCCTACCCCTTTACTTTCGCCTAGAGTAGAAGAAGAAAAGAAGTAATTAGGCACCCATGTGTATCATGCCCAGATGCACAAAATAAATCTTGTCACTTTATGCCACACCCAACAACAAATCTGCCATTTTGGATTGAAAATTAAATTTGGCTTGATTTTTGGCGTTTGGACACCTGCTACGACATCGTATGGTGCCCACTGAGTCTATGTTATGTTGCATGGTGCCCACTGAGAGTATCTGTCCAATCAGCACCAAAATTCTCACATAAGAGAATGATCTCCATGACAGTTGCTCTCAATTTAAAAGAATGAATGTCCTTAATGTATGAAATTCCTCTCTTTATGAAAATGTTTTAATCCAAAGCCTTTAAATTCAGGAAGTCCATCTTATGAAAGTGGCCTTTCTCAAAGCATTTGAATTTATCTTATTTCTCTGCTTTTTACGCTCACTTTTCTCAACCAAATGTTTATTTTAAGGGTGAAATGCCACTTTATTGAAAGATCTCCAATTTGTCTAATGATAAGACCTGTGGTGATTTTGTTTTATGTTACGGTAGCATTTAGATGAGATTCTTCACCAAATATTTTCAAGAAATTCAAATTTGGGATACATTTTTTGCACCTTTATGAAATGTGGAAGGTTATTTGTTTCTGAATCATCATTTACAAGACATGTAATGTATTACTTTGTCACTGTGTGGTCACCTGATGGCGTGGACCATGATGATTCGTGGGCTTGGTCCAGCGCCGCCTGACGGACGCAGGAAGTGACGTGTTCTCCTTTTGTTAAGCAGTTTGTAGCTTTGTTAAGAAAGATTTTAGACAAATACAACTTTACTTCTCATGTTTTGTACACCTGCAGACAAGCCACCAGTGCATGTTTGTATTCCAGCTATGAACAAATGTGTGTGTGTAGAATTGAAACAGAAATTGTATCTCACTGGCATTAATTTGCTCTTGTGTCCCAGATGCAAACTTCTGGAAATTGCAGATAAGTTGTGAGTTTACACAGGAAAACATGATTAAAGTTTATTTAAAGACAAGATATTACTGTTTGTTTGTAGTGTTTCTCCAATGTTTTCCTTTTCCTGCCCTGAACCTGACACTGCTGACATCAATCCTTCACCACAGCCCCAGAGAGCAGAGCTCCAGGGACACATTCAAACATTAACTCAGCACAGACTCTGATACAGATGTGAGTTTCCCTCCCAAACAGCTGCTTCCTACAACCTCAACCTGTGCAACCTGAGACCTGTGACTGGGATGAAGTGAAAATTTGTCAAAAATAAAATATTGGAGCAAATGTGTTAAAGTTGTGTACAGAAAATTGTCAAAGTCAATGCTGCTGTTTTGAAACTGCAGCTTTATTGTTCAATTAACTGTTACCTTGCAAATAATAATACAATGCTGCCTTCTAGTGGTATAAATGTCACATTACTGCAGGTCTATGTTTATGCATATTGTACCTGTACTACATATAATTATTGATTTATATAAGTGCCAAGTATTTTTCAAACAGGTTCCAGTTTTTTATTAGTTAAGATGTGTCTCATGTTGAACATTTGATTTCTTATAGTATGAAAATAACCTCAATAAAAAGTTGTTATATGTTTTATTAGAGTTGCTCTATATTCACTGTTCAGATTTCATTTCCTGTTACACTATGATGCCTTCTTGTAGATTGTTGTTTTGATTAAAGCGTATCAAAATTATCTTGTTTTCATATTATAAACTCAGGGCTGTTTTGTTTCAGAGCGAAACCTTTATGGTGCTGATTGGGGGGAACTGAAAAGGAACACAACAAACCAGCAAACAAGACTTTAAGGTAAGTATTTAAATCTTAAAAATTTACAAAACTTAAATATTTATTAAGTAAATTTCCCATTTGCAAATGTCCACAACAAAAATCGACAAATCTTAACTGAGGCTACGTTGATCTGGTAAAAGTTAAAATATATTATTATAACATAAGTATAATTATGGTCAAGTTACTTTAAGTGCCCTCACGTCTTTCAGTGATGGAACAACAAAACAATAAAAACAAATTAACAAGTTAATAAATGAAAAATATAACTACATTTTGTCCAAAGTTGTAAACAATATATGTAAATAAAGTTTGGCACAATGTAAAGTTCACAAAAAGACTTAACTTGCTTATGTTTTGAATCTTCTTTCGAGAATAATACAAAAGATGCAGTACATACAGTGTTGTTTTTTAATCTCAGGTTGTAAATTTCTTAGTGGGACACGTTAGTATCATATTTGACCAGTAGGTGTCAGGCTTTCTCCAGCTCAGGTTGCTCAGTGCGCAGAGGAAACACTGCAGGCATCACGACTGGATACTTTTCAAAATAAGAGCCTCCACCAATCGATCGGCTTGTGCAACAAAAGTGTCTCATCTGAAACGGACGAGGCTTTTATTGTTGGGGGGAATGTGTTTTAACCGGAACCCACATTTGGCACTGCCATGCGTAACTTGATGCATCTTTACATGACAACGTTTAGAGGCTGGTCCCCGCGTCACACACTGGTCACACACCATCACCTGAGTGTGTGTGTGTGTGTATTTTACTGCATGAGCGGCTACGCACTTGGACGCAAACACATCCAGAGACACGATGTGACACTCTTTACGCATTTGGAGAGCGGTGCGCACTGAGAACGCGCCGTTGCACCGCGGTGATCTGGCTGTTTTGGGGGACGCCTGATGCTGCTGGGGTGAAAGTCCAGGGATGCTGCGGCTCGTCTGGCTGCCGGAGTGCCGCCGCGCAACGTGGGGCTGCGCCCTCCACAGCTGCTGAACGGCGGAGGCGCGGATCGTTTTTGCTGCGAACATGATTTGACTCATCAACAGGGGAATCACCCGCTATGCATCACTCAGGGGACGTCTGAGCGTCTCCTGCGGTGGTATCGCTCGCTTCTGGGGCTTGTGGGAGTGCGTGGTCTTCCTCTTTTCCCAGCCTGCAAGATGGGGAATAGTTTCTCCAATTTGGCTGCATTCCAGTCCCTGCACATAGTCATGCTGGGGCTGGACTCCGCAGGTAAAACCACCGTGCTGTACCGGCTGAAATTCAACGAGTTCGTGAACACGGTGCCCACCATCGGCTTCAACACGGAGAGGATCCGGCTGGGGGGCGCGGGGGCCTCCAGGGGCATCAGCTGCCACTTCTGGGACGTCGGGGGCCAGGAGAAGCTGCGGCCCCTGTGGAAGCCCTACAGCCGCTGCACGGACGGTATCGTGTACGTGGTGGACTCCGTGGACGCCGAGAGGCTGGAGGAGGCCCGGACTGAGCTGCACAAGATCACCCGGTTCTCGGAGAACCAGGGGACCCCGCTGCTGGTCATCGCCAACAAGCAGGACCTGCCCCGGGCGCTGGATGTCGGGGAGATCGAGAGGCAGCTGGCCCTGGCCGAGCTGAGTCCCTCCACCCCGTACCACGTCCAGCCGGCCTGCGCCATCATAGGCGAGGGTCTGGACGAGGGCATGGACAAACTGTATGAGATGATAGTGAAGAGGAGGAAGTCACTGAAGCAGAAGAAGAAGAGGCAGTGATGACACTTATGGATGATTGATTGGGTGGCAAAAAAAAACAGATTAATCTTTACTATAGAAATATTCTAGGATGGATTCTAGTGATATTTTTTAAGTGATAGAATACGTAGCAGATAAAAAACACCATGAAGCATAAATATCATTGTTATGACTTGCAGAAACATTGCAAGTCTCCATGAATGATGGCAGAAATATATATGCAGTGATGCCACAAGCAGTATAAACTCATCCACATCCATATGCTCCTGTAGGAATGTTAGAGAGGGACACAGCTCAGATAAAACGCCTGATTTCTTTTAGTTTATTTGCAGTAAACAAGTAGATGATCCTATGATGTAAACTCTCAAAATAATCACAACAAATCCATGGGAAAATATTGATGTTTGCCTTGATTGATGACTGTTTGGAGCTCCTGTAGAGGGAGGCGGTGTCTCTATGAACTGTGGTAAGTCCCTGACGTGGGGATATTAATATGATTGCTTCATTAGGGGGTGCCTGCATTAGAGCAGAGATGTGGTATACAGAGTGTGGACCTACTGGCAGGGCTCCCTGTTGCTGCTGCTGCTGGTGGGAGCCGTGCACAGATGTGTTGTAAATGTGATTAGGGATGCACTGGTGCACAGGCTGGTGTTCAGAGCCGTGGGATGGTGTTACGCCAAAGACGACTCCCCTGGGAAGACACACAAACGGCTCGATCTCCTCCATCCTCCAGTGTTTGGTAGTTTACTGCCACTTTGAGGTGAAACTATAAATCCAGAAGTGAACGAATAAGACTCTGGCCGTAAATCTTCATTATGATTCTGGAGGTTTCTGTTATATGTTGACACGAGTATATATGACACCAATTATTTCTTTGCAGAATGAAAGCTGTTTTTGAAAGTAATTAGCAAAATGGCAGTGTTTGAATCTTACCCCGTGACTGACCCCGGATTTTTCCGGCTGTGTGTCTTATCCCAGAGAAACCCTCTTTGATTCCCCCCCCCCCCCCCCCCCCCCTTGAGCTCTTCAGCTCTGAGAACAGCTGATTCTGTCTTTACACAACACAGCAGATGTCTGCCTTGGACTATCTTGACCATTTTATCACTGCTTCCTCTGATTCTTCGAACTCGTCTCATGGTTCTCCTCCTGATTTACAGCCAGATTGTTCAGCTGTTCATGTGGTGATGCTGCTTTTCTTCCATGAAAAATAAGCAGTTGCCATTTGTTAGTTTCCAGTGGGGTATATTTGCTACAGAAAGTCCTACAAATAATCTCCGACGGCACCAATTTGATGTCAAATACTTGCACATAAACCACTTTCATGGCCAGAACAAAGATAACATGTGAACAATAGCTTGTCTTGTTTTATTGAACAGGTTCTTTAGTTTAAAGAGTAAATCTAAATCTAGCGTGAATGTTCAAGTTGAGGCTGTAACTACTCTTTGTTTGCATTAAGTGGAAGTCCCTACACACTTCTGACCAGTTGATCATTAAGATTAACGATTAATCGACTGACTGTTTCAGTCCTAGTTTCTTCTCCTCTTTCCCCACGTGTCTGATTACACTGTTTATATCATCCGCCATCTCAAAATGTTCATACTTTTTTCCTGCTGACCAAAAGAACACACTTCGTAGTCGTCAGCGTAAAAGCGAAATATTTCAAATATAAATTCAGATAAACTGAAAAGGTCAGAATTGTTAGAACAAATTTATTTATCATTTTAATTGTGAATCAGCTGTTTGTCAGAGTTGTTGAGAACGTGTTATGAGTGCACCCCCGCACTGTGTCGACCTGCTGGCAGTGACATGACTGAGACCAGGGGGGAAAGTGTCTTCCTGTAATGATGACGTGGTGAAACCAACCAACAGGCTGGAACCTGTTCAGCTGCTTCTAGACAATGACCGTTTCTCTTATTGGACGAAACTTTATCCTCAACTTGTCCTCCAGTTAAATGATGAACCGAAACCTAGTGTATGTACGTGAGGTTTTGAATCAAATTTATCCCCTTACCACAACAGTGTTAGCATCAAGCTCTACCTATTTTAAGTAGGTGTTTAAGGCGTAAGTGACAGCTTGCAGAATAGCTCGTATGAAGCAACTGACATCAGCAGTTGGTGTCTGTAGTCTTAAGGATTGTTAAATGTCTCCAATGGACTCTCGTCTAATGCATTCATGTCAAAATAAAACAGGAAACAAGACAAATGCTGCAGCTTTATGTCCACAAATAATACAACAAATAATTCTAAACCACACACTGCAGCATGTTGCTCGAAATTCCGACATCATACCTATAACTGCCACCTGGGGGCAGTCATGAATGTTTTTCTTTTGCAGTCACTATGTAATGTTTGCGGCACAAATGCGACGTGGACGTGGCAAATCCATCTCCTATGATCAGTCGAGCTGTGATCTGACATTGCATGACAGCCACAATTTCAGACAATGTAAATTATACAGTGTAGTGTTACAGCCAAGATACAGCAAGACCAAACAATGTATTACATGCCAAAAGGGGGAGAAAAAAGAAGTATTTTTGGGATTAAACTCTTTGTAATTGAGCTTGTTCGTTGTCTGGTTTGTATTTTGTTTCCAAAGGTTTATTCAGGGTGGGGAATTATCACAGTATAAACCATCTATCTTCGCATGTTCACAGGATTTAAAAAGAAGTTTGTGAAGCCACTGTGACCTTGACCTTTGACCTTCGACCACCACATTCTACTCAATTCCTCTCTGCGCTCAAGTGAACATTGGTACCAAATTTTATGAAATACCATCAAGGGGTTCTTGAAATATCGTGTTCACAAAAATGGGATCGGACGTACGGACATCCTGAAAACATAACGCCCTCCGACCAGTGGGTGTCGCTGTCGTGAAGGCATATAGATATAACAAAAAAAGTTAAAACCCTTCCAAATTGTTATTGTTTGACAAATACAAATTAATTTAACTTATTGTATTCACTTCCTCCATTGTCTCTCCAATGGTCAGATTCAAACTTACAGTATGTATCTCATGAATATATTTCAAGAATCACACGAGCAAAATGATTCATTGTTGTGTTCTCTCGAGGCTAAAATATTGTCTCCAAAGTACATGTTTTCCTCCTGGTTGTTTACTCCCTTTTTTCCCAGTGCCAAATTTACCTTTGTGCCATCGCTGTTTACAGCTGAACGGACGTATTATTATGGTTTGTATAACGACATAGAATCACGAGAGGAGAGTCGATGTCGTGTCAAAGTGTAACCACTGATTATTTACTTGTTCCACTGGGACAGTTTAGTGTAATTGCACTCTACACACAATGTGCTCCTGAAAATAAGACCGTTTTCTTTATTTTTTTATCTCTCCTCTGGGATTTCAAGGTCTGGAAGAAGAAGAATGTGCTTGCGTTTTGATTTATGTGAATTATCAAACCAAGCCGGAGCAGGGAGTTGGTTTCCAGACAGAAAGGTCACTGGTTCAAGTCTTGCACGTCATTGTACCTGGAAATAAATATTTAAAGTTTTGATTGGATCTGACAAACGGTTGAATAACAAGACCCACGAGGACCATAACAGTAATAATGATAATAATGATAATACACATTATTTGTATTGCACATTTCAAACAAAAAATGCAGCTTAAAGTGCTTTACATACAATATAAATGGAAATAAAAACATGTTCAAATGTTATGCATATAAAAGAACAGATTTTAAGTACACAAGTGAACAAAAATATAAAGTAGCTCTACTCCATTTTACATTTTTTAAGAAGAATTGTTGCACATTCTATCTTTAAGACATTTTTAAATCTTGATTCTAATCCAGAGCCTTGTTTCTTTCTTTCATTCATGTACTGTACATCCATATAAATATGAATATATCCGTGCTCAGTCGATTAGGCTTCTCCTTTTCAAACCACTGACAGTGTTGATGTTTCAGCTGTTTCCTTTGTTTCCTCTTCTTCCTCCTTCCACTTCTATGTTTCTGTGGGTGGCTGCGAATGGGATCTTCCGTTTGATCTGTGTGTTTCTCCTGCGCGATAATCCCTCACACGTCCGCCCTCGCCGTCCAAGATGAGTGTCGCATTTCTGCTGAGCGTACAGAAGCTTTGAATGCCAACGTTAACGTGCTCAAAACATCCGGTGGCGTTTGAAGGGGCACTGCAGGAGCGAAACATCTCTATTGGAACATTTTCAAGCACAATGTCAGATGCAGATTTTAGTCGACGGCACAAACGGATGATTTCTGATGTGTTTTCTTCTCAGATTACTTGACTCAAATTAATGATTTTATAAATAGGCTACTACCTACATTTGAATAGTGGATATATTTAGGATTTAAGTAAATAAAAAGGCTTATTAAAAAATAATTCACCCAAATCGTCTTTTAGGGCCCAAATCCAACTTTCTCCATGAACTGTAACAGATCAGATTTGAACAAAAGGACAGAGTCAGACCAAAAACCCTTTAATAGTGAATCAGGTCACAGATCCAGAGCGATTACTCTCCTGTACATCGTGTTGCAGACAAATCTGTTGTCGCATCCGACCTGTTTATTGTTAAGGTTAGTTTGTGTTGAGTAAATAGAGGATTTAAGACCTAACTATTCGTCTCCTCTTTGACGTAACGAGCGTTGCTTGGTTTGAATCCTCATTTGGCTTAAGGAGTTAACATGTTTTTCCATCTTGGGCATTTTGTAGATTGGGGTTTGGTTGATTGGAGACTCTATATTTTTTTATTTTGCATCTGTGATATCCTGCAGAGAATCTCCTGCTGTGTTCTCACATCGGCTCCTTTGGACTTTCTGCAGACTTAATAGAGAAAGTCTGCAGAAAGTCCGGGAGGCTCTCATTCAGTCATCTGCATTCACACACACAGCCCTTCCAGATGTTCTCTGGAGTTCAGTGCATGTCTTAAAGCTGCTTAAGTGTGTTCTCCTGTGATGGCCTCTCGCCCAATGTCAGCTGACATTGGCTCCAGCTCTCTCCAAGCCCCTTAAATTATAAGCGGTATAGATAAAGGAAGGATGTAAATCTGAGCCACAGAGATCAGTTTTCAGGAATGAAAGTTCCAGTTTTTTTCTAATATATAAATATATATATATCATATAATATAATAGAAAGTCAGATACGTAGGTTTTTATCTCGACACTCTGGTCTCACTCTTGTTCCATCTAAACTATTATGATTTACAGCTAAACTCTGTTCTATCATCCCAACGTGAGACCTGAGATAAGCATCGCTGTAGAAATCAGACAGTGTTGGTTGCAAACGCTGAGAGAATGTCCCTCATTCAGCTCTCTGACATTTTAAATCCTCTCTGAATACACCATCATTCCTATTCTTTGGTTTGAAATGGATCAATAACTCTTTGGAAATGAACTCGTCCCATTAAAATGCAAATTCCACCAATGTGCTGCGGTTCCAGTTGCTTCTGAATCATCCCTCCCACTGCGAGCCAGTTCAGGCCGGGGCTAATCCGGCTGCGTATCCTCCTGCCAGAAGTGTGTCGGGGTGAACCCAGAGTCAGGGCTGACGTCAAAGCCGAGGCCTCTTTGAAACGCGGCTCATTATCATTTTAATTACAGGCTGGGAGTCTGGGAAAGAGGAACTAAATGAGAGTCATCAACAAGTTATTTCGTGTCAAATTAAAGGTTTAAACGTGGAATACGGAATTTAAACTCCGAGCTAAAGTCAAGTCCTTCAGTGCAAGAACAGGAAAAACAGTCAATAAAACTTAATTCCAGGGACAAAAGAAAGATTTTAAGATTTTGAGGCTCAAATTTAAATCTAGATTTTTAAACAAGGTTCATTTAGTAGCTGCTCTGGAGCTTTCATGTGTTTCATGTTTGTTATAGAATGTCAGATGCTCATAAATGACAAATTACATTATTATCCTTCAAAATATATTGTATAGAATATAATATACCTATATAATATTATTTTTTTTCAAGATTTTTTATTTACAGGAATCAGGGTATCAACCAAACTCAGTAAACATTTACCTAGGAAAATTTTTAAAACATGGAAATAATTATAAATAAACTTAAGGGAGGCAACTGAAGGTCTGTATGACGCAGGCAAAGTGAAAACTGAGGAGTAGATTTAAATGCAGAGCGACATGGGGACAGATTTATAACTTTAATGGCAGCTGTTTGGTGGAGCGTGTCATTAACATGTTTAATTACACAGCTCACCTCTGTAATCCAGAGGGCGGGTCTCCCTCTCTCCCAGCACCCTCCCAGAGGATGCTGGGAGAACCAAAATAAACTGGAACACGCTGGAACCCTCATATGCCTGCCAGCGTTTTCACATTATTTTCAGGTAACGTTTTTTTTGTTGTCGTTTATTGAAGTGAAGTCCAAAATTTCAGTTCATTCCCCGAATACATTTTTCAACAGAAATGTTAAATCCAGCTGTTTTAGAGCATTTCAGCCTCTTGCTCTTTGTTCTCTTGATGTTTTGACTCCAGATGGAAAGAAGAGAGATCAAACCCTCGTCTCACTCACTAAGCCGAAACACAACTGTGAATATTACCTATGATCCCTCGCTTCCTGGACCAGAAGAGCTGCAGCTGTAACAAATCCACCAAACTCTGTTTAGAATTCTTCACATTTTAAAAGTTTCCTCAGTGAATATTGGAGATCTAAGTGTTTTTAACTGATCTACGGTTCAGCTTTACTGTTGAACTTGCTGGACCTGATTCTGACAGTTAAAGATGCGACTATCAATCAGACCCACTCACCAAAGTTACACAGAGTGTTCAGGGGGAGGAATGGAAATGAAAGAGGAAACATTCTCTCTTTCTCTATTAAACTGATTTTAATCAAGTTGCTGGTTTGAGGTAAAAACTTGTAAATTGTTGCTTTAAGAGGAGCAGAAAGATGACTTCACTGGACTGTTGACGTAATTCCTCAAACATCACAAACTTAGATCATCAACTGGGGTCAAAGCCACAAACTTTTTCCAATCACTCAGGACATTTTCTCCTCACGTCACCCTCGTGCTCTGAAGGTTTAATTTCCAAATAAGTCAATAAAAGTGATAGTTCCCTCACTTGGCTCACGTACGCTGTACTTATGGAGGGAAAGTATCTCCCACTGCCCGTCCAGTGTGGCTGAAAACTGGCAGAGCTGCTCAGCAGTACGTGCTCCGGTGGGTTACAGCGTTTCCAAAGAAAAGTGTCTCTTGTGACACCTCGAAGACAAATCATAGTTTACCACCGAAAGATTCACTTAAAGTTTAGACATTTAGTGTTTAATACTTCTAAATCACAATCATGGCAACAATCCAAAAAGAAAAGGTTCGCTGGGTTTAAAGCCCCATTTCCTCAGCGAGAGATTAACCAGGAGACAGACCACTGATCAACAAGAGGAATCACATCATAAACAAGGAAGAGGAGGAGGGAGAAGCATCTAGATTTAAGATTTATTTGTTTTCAGTAGATGACAGGAGATAGTCGACGACACTCGGCCCAGAATAACTTCACGTCACGATGATGGAAAAAACAAAGTCCCACATGTTCTGCACAGATACACAGCAGTGCACGTGAGCACTCTGTTTTTGACCCAGAGAACATTGCACTTACATCAATGTCCCAACGTTTTTGTCAGATATCAACTCATGAAGGAGACTTTGCACCACTGCAATGGACCGCAACAATTCTTAAAGCACAGTATTTGTAGCAGAAGGCAAAGTAAGAATTTAACTTTACAGGACTGTATACACGAAATATAAAACACTTTGAACTTTAAATATCAATATCAAACTTAACTGGGGGAAAAAACTTGAGAATGTAACTTAACATAATATATTAGGGCAAAACAGCACTTTGCTCGTTTTCCCTGCAAAACCCTGCAGGACGACATGAGTGTACAGTCTGGAAACTGTGTGAGCTTCAGTAGCCTGAGGTGTGTGTTTGTGTGTGTTGTGGGGGCCGTGGCTCTTTCGACCGACGTCTTAAGCTGTAAATCTAAACCAAACATGCTGTGAATTGTGTAAATAAACCAAATCTGTCTGTGCAGGGAGCAGGAATGGGCTCGCCTGTAACCATGTCTGTTAGAAAACACCCAGCACTGCCCCAGAAGTGATTTAATGAGAAACTGAAAGGGGAAAGCAGAAGCCGGACTGTAAAATAAGATATGCTTTCTTTGTCTTCGAGGGGATTTCGTTATCCTCAGGAATGAAACCTGGTGTAATAAGTGAAAGAAACTCAATCCTCTGAGAAAAGGTGGAGTCTTTTTTATGTTTAACCTGCATTAGAAGCTGAGTAAATAAACTCAGGGCAGATCAAACAGGGACAGGGATGACTGAGTGCCTGCAACGCTGTTTCCCACACTCTGTTGTATGGGCTGTGCTATCAGGTTTAATATCAGCACTGTACGGGGGCCCGGATGTGCAAATCACAATGTCAAATCATAAAACAACAAAATAAGTAAACCACCTCAGGAGATCACAAAACAGTTCAAAAAATAACTATGGAAAACATAAAACGTACATACATAAAACTTTGGTAAATAGCTTTAATAAACCAATTTAAGACTTGATAATGTTTAATGCAAAACATTTTTTATATAAAAATGAAATATATCTATGATGCACTTTTCAAAAATAAGAGAAAACAATTTTTTAAGCCATTTTCTTAATTTCTTCCCATTTTACTCACATTTATTTCTTCCTGAACTGACATTTCCTAAATTGTCTTTGCCTCTAGCGCCCTCTTATGGCACAACTCCCCCCCCTGCACTCTGTCTGACTGTAAACAACTGTGTTTGTTTCCATTTGTTCTCTTTTTCACCAGCTATTTACTGACAAACGAGCGAATCAAATCATCAAATGACTGATCTGGCCTTCGAGGGAAAAAATAAATCAGTAAACCAGTGAATGATTTATCTTTAACCATGTTACACTTTTAATCTAGGGAGCAGAGGTCAGGTTAATTATTAAAACATTGTAAAACTGCTGCAAAGGTAAAAGGGGAAAAGGGAAAGAGGAGCAGATGTAGACATGTTGAAAGATCAACACCAGTGGGAAAAAGACAGAGAACATACAGTTTGACAAGAAGGAGAATATGCAGAACACACATATGTGGACACAGGTGCTGAACAAGTTAGTTAATGTAATAAGCTGCTTCCACCAATAGAAATAGAGACTGAGACTCTTTAGATATTATTTTTCGCCCACTGATTCCATTTGAAATGTGGGTTTTGTTTATGTAGCCTGTAGTAAATACATCAAGTCAGAGTTAGAGGAAAAGTGTGGGACAGGAAATATAGAGACATTGTATGTTAATAAAATATAATCAGAACCAAATACATTGCCAACTCAGTTTTCCATATATAAGGATTCAGCTTATACAAATATACTAAGTTTAAATATAGAGGGGATGAGAAAGCAAAATAAGAAGCAACATGAGTTCCAGGACAGATAAAGGAGGAGAAGGAAAGACAGGAGGAACAAGAGCAATGAGCGAAAAGCTATATAATAATATTCAATTTATAAAAACAAAAGTCTTTTATTTTGAAAGTGCGCAGAGTCGGAAGTGTCACGGCTCGTTTGACTGTCCTCTCCGCGGGTGTTGGACTCAGTTGAACCGCAGGTGACAACAAACATGTCTGCAGGGAACCGAGGAGACGCGTTGTGCTTCTTCATCAACGGGAAAAAGGTACGTCTGGTGTTTATACGGTGAATGAAGCTGTTTGGGTCGTGGTGTCCGGGTTTAGTCGTTTGTTTTTCCGCCTTGAAAAGTCTGTTGTCAGGCTGAGAAACGTGTAAATCTCCTTTAACTCAGGAAACAGTGTCGAGGAATGGAAGGTTTAACAACAAGTCGAGTGACTGGAAGAGAAATGAGTTAAAATGGTCCCAAATGGAAAAGTGTCAAAAGTTAGAAGCCCCCCCCCCCCCCCCAAAAAAAATAAACTTGTTACACAACATTGTTTAACAAGCTGTAGCTCAGTTATATATGAAGTGACATCCACTGAATTTAATATTCAATTATTTAAATAGCTCTGAAACCAGAAAAGCTGAAATTATTATCTCCAGAAAACATTTAGGAAAAGTTGTTAAATGTATTTATTTCCACTGATATTCTGCTTTTAATCTACAATAATGCTGGATAATGTTTTGGTTAAAATGCTATTTCTAACTGATGTGATATATAACAAAAATATACTGTAACAATAATATAGGGGCAGATTTTACCCAGATCACATTGAAACGCAGTACTTTTTTGTTTTTACAGTGTTTTATTATTTTTATTTTACTGTAGTAAAGCATTCTGAGTATTTCCAGGTTCAACCAATTAATAAGCAAGTAGTAATAAGCCGATAGAAAGTGATTAATTCAAACAACTACAGTGGCCAATCTATAATACTTTATGTTTTATGTAATACTGTATCTTTGTGCTTTCTGTCCAAACAGGTAACGGAGAACCATGCGGACCCGGAGACGATGCTTTTGTCCTTCCTCAGAGAGAAATGTATCCTTCCCAACTTCAATTCTTTCAATCCACCACCATAAATAAAGATGTATACATTAGCTGTATGATTCCGTTTCATAAATCACAAACAATCACATGACCTGTGGCTGTTTACACCACCTGTCGATCATTCCCTTGACTGAGACTCCAGTGAGGTTGACTGGGACCAAGTATGGCTGCGGAGGCGGGGGCTGCGGCGCCTGCACCGTCATGGTGTCTCGCTATCAACCTGCCACCAAAACCATCATGTATCCTTTATCCGAAACCACCTGGTGAAAACCCCACGCAGACACAGGGAGAACATGCAAACTCTCAAGTCTCATTAACTCAAGCCAACAACTCAGTTTTGGGCCTTAAATCTTAATCTAATCCTTTCTCCATTTGCAGTTGACAGATACAATTATTTAACCTAAATTTAAAATGTCATATTATACACTTGTGTATTTTATTAGCTGTTTATTTGTTAATGCTGTAAACACAGGGAGAACATGCAAACTATAGACAGAGAAGACCCCATCTGAACTGGTAACTTCTTGTTGACGGGCAACAGAGCGAACCACCCATTTTTACAACTTTAAAAACTTTATTCTCGTAAAATTATGACTTTATTCTCGTAATATTCTCATAATATTACCTCTTTGTTCTCTATACTCTGTCGTACAAATACATATACACTAATTATACTACCAATAAAATAAAATAAACCGCTATGAAAAAATTGGGGACCCCACTGGATCCAGGCCACATTTGTAAGTAAAATAATATGGTTTAAAAATAAAATATTCAAAAATAATGGTGTTCCTACAATATATAACTACACCGACTCCTCATCAACTGAGCCCATAGTTAAATCTGACTTCTCGCCCCTCCACTAGAATTTAAAGCACATGCATCATATGTCAGATCAGCCCAGTTTTCCCTCACGTTACCGTCAGACACTACTCAGCGAACGCCTGCCTCCTGCCGCTGTGTCAGCTCCATGGAGCCGCAGTCACCACGGTGGAGGGCATCGGCAGCACCAAGACCAGGATCCACCCTGTGCAGGTCAGAGCTGGATCACGATCATTCGTTGTTTGTTTGCTACGTAATGTGAATAAATCTTTTAAATAGGTTTGAAAACGGCCGTTGTTGTGTTTACAGGAGCGAATAGCGAAGGCTCATGGCTCCCAGTGTGGCTTCTGCACTCCGGGGATGGTGATGTCCATGTACACGCTGCTGAGGAACACACCTCAGCCCTGCATGGACGACATCACCCAGGCTCTGGCTGGTTCGTTTGCTTTGTTTTGTCCCATTAATCAAACCGTAACATTTGATGAACACTAGATGGCGCCATAGAAAGGAAAAAAACAAAGATAACCATTTGTTGTCTATGCCAACAAGGTAAACAAGCACATATATCTGAAACACCTCATCACTGTGTGTCGGTGCTATTCAGGTAATTTGTGTCGGTGCACTGGATATCGCCCGATTGTTGATGGCTGCAGGACCTTCTGTCAGGTACAAAGCTCAGCGCCACATCAGACGCTTAATAATGTCATATCACAGATTCTTATCTTACTCTGTTGGTACAACCTGTTGGTGTCCTAATGTCATTTAAGGTCCTTTAGGTCCATTTGATTAACTTATTTTAGTACATTTATGTTTAAATTGAATTGCATTTTACCTGTCTGTTAATATGACTGTTTGTCTTTATCCCCTTTTATTTACCTTTTAATCATCATTTTTTAATCATCATTTTTATTGCTTTTAAAAGGTTATTGTATTTGTTGTGTGTTTTGTCTTATCAGTCAATTGTGAAGCACTAATAAAGTTTAATTGAATGAATGAATGTATGAACAGGAAACCAACTGCTGCCAAGCCAATGGAGCCGGAAACTGTTGCCTCAATGGAGAGAAAAATACTGAAGGAGAACCAAAGCAGGTGAGTTCATATCTTTCAAAATGTCCTTGTCTTGTCAATATTAATATTATTATTTATTTTTAATCCCCTTCTAAAATGTATTATAGTGCTTTTATTTGTTTAGTCTTTTTTCTGGTAGTTTGGGAAAAAAGCCTTGAACTGCACTCACCTTTATGAAAGGTGTCATACAAATAAAGTCTGATTCATTGATTGAAAAGGAAACCAACTGCTGTCAAGCTAATGGAGCTGGAAACTGTTGCCTCAATGCAGAGAAAGATACTGATGAACCAGAGCAGGTGAGTTCATGTATTTCTTTATATTTTCTCCATAATTTCTTTGTGCTTCTATTTCTTGGGGATTCAACCCAACTCATTCTCTTCTTTGCCTTTTTTTTCTTTCTGTAACTTGTTTTCACTTCAACATTTATTTCATTCTGCCTCCTTATGTCCAGGAAAAGCCCCGGCTGTTTGATAAGGACGAGTTTGTGCCACTGGACCCGACACAGGAGCTGATTTTCCCTCCTGAACTCATCGTAAGTTTTCCAGATATAGTTTCACACAAGGTCTTTGGTGTCAGCACTTTGAGACATGAGGCTAATTTAAATCAAACCCTTTGAAAATAATATTAAATAAACAAATTTCACATTTCTTACAATTCATTTTAGTCTCAACCAAAGCTCTTTTTTAGATTTATATTTTCATTGCTTTCAGAATGTAATAATCACCGTATAAGAATGTCCCTCTCTCCAAAGCTGATGGCGGAGGCGACGAACCCTCAGACACTCACCTTTCACGGGGAGAGGATGACCTGCGTGTTCCCCGCCTCTCTGGAGGAGCTGGTGCAGTTGAAGAGCAGCAACCCCAAAGCTCCGCTGCTCATGGGAAACACCAACATAGGTGAACGCTGCAAATAACACCTCTCCTCTTTCCTTACTTTAGTTCCTGAGACGTTCCCTGGCCTAACCCCTAACCCTGGCCAAAATTACTAAATATGGTTAATTGCTGAATGTGAGCGTGAGTGGTTATTTTTCTCCATATGTTGGCCCTGTGATAACGATCAGAAAAATGTGACCCGGTTAATTAAACTGTATTTTTTCTGCTTTGTGTCGAAGGTCCAGATATAAAGTTCAAGGGCGTCGTGCATCCGCTGATAATATCCCCGACCAGCGTGATGGAGCTGTATGAGGTCACTCAGACGCCACAAGGTGGGTAACCCCACTCTGTTGTCTCCATGTTTTTGAGAATTTTCTTAACAGTGCAAAATATTTCAGTCTTTTTAGTGTTTACCAGTGATTTTAATTTTTACATTTTTCGTTTTTTCTGCAGGTGTTTGGTTGGGAGCGGGTTGCAGTCTGTCCGAGGTCCGCTCTCTTCTAGAGAAGCTGCGTCCTCAGTTTCCAGAGGAGAAGACTGAACTCTTCACAGCCCTGATCCAGCAGCTGGGGAACCTGGGAAGCCAGCAGATCCGTAACGTCGCTGTAGGTCTACTTCACTCTTACACTGCTGATGTACTGGATATTCAGTCAGAGATGCTCCTGTGCTTTTCTCTCTTTTCCTGTTAATCCTCCCCTCCTTCCTCCATCTTTCCTTTCTTTGTTAATTTCCTTTCTTCTCCTGTGGTTTTAACAGATTTGAACTAATACCTTTTCTGTGTGTTCATTGTTGTTTTTACATATTAAGACTCTTGGAGGCAACATCATGAGTGCGTACCCTAATTCAGACCTGAACCCAGTTTTGGCTGCGGGGAACTGCAAACTGAGCGTCATTTCCAGTGGTGAGGTTTCATTGAGAAATTTGAAAAACTGTGATGGCTTCTAGGTTTTTTGAATCCTGATTTACAAGCAGTTTCTTAATCCACCAGGAGGAAGACAGGAGGTCCCTCTGCATCAGGATTTCTTTGTTAGCTTTGGGAAAACCGCCTTGAAACCAGAAGACATTGTTCTCTCGGTTTTCATTCCCTTTTCCAGAAAGGTACAAAAAACTCTTCCGCTTGCACACTTCATTTTTGTCTTTGCTGTGACGACATAAAAGTGGGATATAATGTCCTGTTTGTCCTGCAGGGGGAGTTTGTTCGAGCCTTCCGTCAGGCTCCGAGAAAGGAGAGCTCCTTCGCCACCGTGACGACAGGAATGAGGGTGTTTTTCTCGGAGGGATCTCGAGTGGTCCAGGACGTCAGCATTTATTTTGGAGGAATGGGATCGACCACAGTGAGTGCTGCCAAAACCTGCGCAGCTCTCATCGCGAGGTCAGTGGGACATTTATCGCTCAATGTGGGATAATCTGTATTTTTAGAAGTGGATTAAAGAAAAATGTGAGACAGAAAGCACTTTCAGTTTCAACACAGCAACAATGAAAACCACACTTTTCAGGGTTCCCCTTGTCTTTCCCTCAGGCCATGGGACGATGAAGTCCTCAGCCAGGCCTATGACGTCCTCCTGGATGAGTTGGCCCTTCCTCCCTCGACTCCTGGAGGGAAAGTGGAGTTCCGGCGGTCACTGACTCTCAGCTTCCTCTTCAAGTTTAACCTGGAGATCCTGCAGAAGCTCAGAGAAATGGTAAATCTTCAATGCAACATTGTAAATACTGCTGACACAAGCGACTGAGACGAGTTTTCCCTTTTACAGAATGTGATCACAGATCAGCTTCCTGAGAAGATGCAGCCTTTACCCAGAGAGATCCAAACCAGCCTGCAGGAGTTCCAGGTCCAAACATAATGTATCTCTACATCTTAAAAGAATAAGAGTTAGATTGTGAAATAAAGCTGACAGCTTCCTCTTCTCCTCCTCCAGCATGTGCCGAAGGACCAGAAGGACCAGGACCCAGTGGGCCGTCCCATAATGCATCGCTCTGCCATCAGCCAGGCCACAGGTGAAGCCGTGTATTGCGACGACATCCCCAGAACAGACGGAGAACTCTTCCTGGCTCTGGTCACTAGCTCTCGAGCACACGCTAAAATCACGTAAGTGACGATTTGTTGTTGTTTGCTGTTGTTTGCTGACTCGCCGTCTCATTTAAATCTCCTCATCTTATTTTTAATGTGTCTTTTATCCACCAGGGGGATGAATGTGAGCGAGGCTCTGCAGCTTCCTGGTGTCTTCGACATCATCACAGCCAAAGATATTCCTGGGAAGAAAGTCCGCACGATGTTTGGATATCACGAGGAGCTCCTCGCTGAGACAGAGGTGGAGCATATATGTTTGTGTGTTTTTGTTTTTAGGGTGTGGATTTAAAATTATTTGTATATAATATTTAAATAATAGTTATGAACTGTTTCTTTAGTCGCCAAAACAGGCAAAAATATATTCATTAATTTTTTGGTCTCAGGTGTCGTGCATCGGTCAGATGTTGTGCGCCGTGGTCGCTGATACACGGGTGCATGCCAGGCGAGGGGCAGCAGCCGTGAAGATCAGCTACGAGGACTTGCCGGATCCCGTGTTCACCACAGAGGTCTGTGATCACGTCAAATCTTTGTACTTATTTCCTTCTGTATCAGCCTGATATATTTGTGCCTTTTAATACTTTGGAATTTGAAATAAGTTTTCAGTTTGAACACTGCTCGACTGCACAGTGTGGTTTTATGGTCCAAATGACAAAAGTGACTGCCTTTTGTCTTTTCAGAATAAATTCACCCTTTAATCTTCATGTTTCTGATCTCAGTGTTGAAGATTTAATATCCTCGTGGTGTTTGTCCTCTTCCGCTGCGACAGGAAGCCATTGAAAAATCCTCTTTCTTCGAGCCACAGAGGATGATACAGATTGGAAATGTAACCGAGACCTTTAAAAGTGTCGATAATGTTCATGAAGGTAAATATCTCTGATCTGTATCTGTACATAAATCATGAGGACATTTGAAGACTGACTGTCTTTGTAACTGTTTTCCTCAGGAGAGGTTCGACTGGGCGGCCAGGAGCATTTCTACATGGAGACTCAGAGCATGCTGGTTGTTCCTGTCGGCGAGGAGACGGAGTTCAACGCTTACGTCTCCACTCAGTGGCCGACTTTAATTCAGGTGCACCGAGACGCCTGGACACTGGCAGTTGTCTCTCTTAGATTTGTTTCCCAGTTTTGGAGACACGAGATCTACTGGAATGTTCTGAACTGGAATTCATTGCTTTCACCACAGTTTTAAAACATTTAACAATTATTTCTTATTTTCTTAGACAATAAAAAGAACATATCTGACCTGAAAAGTATTTTCTAGACATTTTAGAGATTGTGTGATGAATGTTGACAGCTTAATAACATGAGTAAAAGTGAGGTCTGAGCTGAAGAGGATTTCTTTCTGTCTTATTTCCTGACTGCAGGATGCGATAGCGGAGACACTGGGCGTCCCGTCAAACCGAGTCACCTGTCACGTCAAAAGGGTCGGCGGAGCATTCGGAGGGAAGGTCACTAAAACCAGCATCTTGGCTTGTATCACCTCTGTGGCTGCGTGGAAGTAGGTGGACTGGATTTTCTGGGAAAACAACAAACGGGTTTTATTTGACCCTACAAGCCAGCATGAAATGAAATCATAAAAAGCTAGAAAGTTGTGATGGTTGGTGTTTTCCATCTTTTGTCCAGGACCAATCGTGCAGTCCGGTGTGTTTTGGAGCGAGGGGAGGACATGCTGATCACGGGAGCTCGTCATCCTGTCCTGGGAAAGTACAAGGTACCACGACACTCAGGCTTTCATTTCAGGGAGGTTCTCGAGTTTAGTGTTTGAATCCAATTTGAGGCTGATTCCCTGAAAGTGATCCAAAGATGGTTCTGAGAGGATCTACGTTTATTCAAAGACTAACAAGATGATCAAATGAATGGTTTTTTGCCTCTTGAACATGATATTTCAAGTCTGCCATTAGGAAAATTCTATAAATTTTGACTATTTTTCACTTGGACTCACAGAAAAAGCAAATTTGTAAAACTAAACTTTTAAAATTCGATTTTGATGTGATCTGGCTATTGGGGGAGTTGTGGTAAACCCTGATAGTCGCTTGCTGCTTCTTTCAGGTTGGTTTCATGAATGATGGAAGGATCCTGGCGGCAGACATCCAGTACTACGCCAATGCTGGGAACATTGTGGATGAATCTGTTCTGGTTGGTGAAAGTGATTTTTTTTACTTTCATGTCTCTCAGAGTTCTCAAACCACAAATATGTAAAATGCTCTCATTGATTTTCTTCCTTCTGCAGGTAGTTGAGAAGATTCTGCTCCACATGGACAATGCATACAACATCCCCAACCTGCGAGGCCGCGGCGCCGCCTGCAGGACCAACCTGCCCTCCAACACCGCCTTCAGGGGCTTCGGCGTGCCCCAGAGTCTCATGGTTGTGGAGAACATGATCAACGACGTGGCTGCGGTGCTGGGACGCCCTGCTGACCAGGTCATATTCTGCGGACTTGATGCAATTTTATCTTGCACAGGTTGATATGGGGGAGCTGGAAGTCAGTATAAAATTCAGTAAATTAGAAAATGCTTCTCTCAAAATGCTATTTTTAAGAAATACAATAATGTTTTGGGCCTTGCAGTTACAGCCAATTGCCAGTAGGTGATGTTGTAGACCAAGAGCACCCCCTACATCCAGCTTCCTTAGGTTGATATCTCACTTTTAGATCAGATTTTATTCCACTTTCCAAATGTTTTCACCAGATTCGGGAGACCAACATGTACAAGGGGGTGTCACTCACCCACTACAAGTTTGAGTTCAGCCCAGAGAACATGCTGCGCTGCTGGGAGGAATGTAAGACCAAGTCGGACTACAGCGCCCGGCGCCGAGCCGTCGACCAGTTTAACCAACAGAGCCGCTGGAAGAAGAGGGGCATGTCCATCATCCCCATTAAATATGGCATCGCGTTTTCCGAGGGCTTCTTAAATCAGGTCTCTGGGATTCAGCTTTTAATTCTTTATCAGAGATACATCCACCTGGTTTACTTGTACTTTACAAATTTTTTTCAACTTATACAGTATTTATCTTATTACCACATGAAAATGAAGACATGTTTTCTGTGTTTGTGTGAAAGGCAGCTGCTCTGGTCCACATCTATAAAGACGGCTCTGTTCTGGTAACTCATGGTGGGGCAGAGATGGGTCAGGGAATCCACACTAAAATGCAGCAGGTACTTACGTGTGCAGTTAAAAGTATCACAGGTACAATATCCATCTGTGACTTTCAAACTGTTCTTTCCTCTTACCTTCAAAGCAGGGCGGCAGCTTCATGTAATGATTGAAAACTTTATCTCAAAATCACCTGGTTCAGTGTACAGACATTTTTAATCCACTGCTGAGAAACAAAGAGAAATGACAGCCGAGATTTGTTTTTGTTTTATTTCACCAAATTTCACATAACCAAACACTTTATTCTTTTATAAGCTCACAATCTGTTTCCTGTGTGCTGTTAGGTTGCCAGCCGAGAGCTTCACATCCCGTCCTCTAAGATTCACATCAGTGAAACCAGCACCAACACTGTTCCCAACACCTGCCCCTCCGCTGCTTCCTTTGGCACAGACGCCAACGGCATGGCGGTCAAGGTAACGTCCAGGTCCTGCAGTGAGATCTTCTGTATCACTGTCGATTGGGACTCATATGGAAAAGACACATTGGCAATGGACAAAGAAAATATGTGTACGAATCTTATTCCAATTCTTTGGTTCAGGATGCCTGCCAGACTCTGTACCGGCGACTGGAGCCAGTCAGGCAGAAGAACCCCAAAGGATCATGGGAGAGTTGGGTGAGATTAATCCTGAAGGATCACATGGAAAAATGTTGCATTTAATCGAACACCAGCCGTAGAGACATGAATTTATCAATATTTGTCTTTCAGGTCCAGGCAGCATTTTTTGAGAAAATCGGTTTGTCAGCCACTGGATTCTACAAGTGAGACACTGAAATAATTACTGGATGAACCAATAAACAGTGGCCCTGTTCACACCTGGCGTTACCGTGCGTCTTTGGGTAGACGCACGTTGATGCCACGTATGAAGAGGGTCAATGACCGATTCCTGTTTGTCCTCAGAGGTCTAGACCTTTACATGGACTGGGACAAGATGGAGGGTCAGCCCTACTCTTACTACACATTCGGGGTGTGTTGCTGTGAGGTGGAGCTGGACTGCCTCACTGGAGACTTCAGGGTCAGGGCGCACAGATTTAATCCTTCAAACAACGTAATGGGAATTTTAGGCTTGAAGACGAGGTTGAAAGAATTTTACCTTTTGCATCTTGTAGACTTTGAGGACAGACATTGTGGTCGACATCGGCAGGAGTGTGAACCCCTCTGTGGACATCGGACAGGTGAGACCAGTTTTACATTTTAAATATTGGTTGGAATCTTATGGACGTTCCTGCATTTCTCCCTTTTCTTTCCTCCCTCTCTCAGATTGAAGGAGCCTTCATGCAGGGTTTGGGTCTCTACACTCTGGAGGAGCTGAAGTTCTCTCCCTCCGGGCTCCTGTACACTCGCGGCCCTTCCCAGTATAAGATCCCTGCGGTGTGCGACGTGCCGCTTCGCTTCAACGTCTACCTGCTGTCGGACTCCCACAATCCCAACGCCATCTACTCCTCAAAGGTTTCTTCTGTTTACTTCGTTCTCTCTCTTTTTTTTTTTTTACCCTTTTCCTCTTAATTCTGTACGTAAAAAATACTGTGTTTTCAAATTCTCACAAGTAACTTTCCTCGGCGGTGCTCTGTCGCTGCAGGGTATAGGAGAACCCGTCCTCTTCCTGGGCAGCTCGGTGTTCTTCGCCATCAAGGACGCCGTCGCCGCCGCTCGCTCAGAGTCCGGTCTCACCGGCCCATTTTCCCTGGACAGCCCAGCGACAGCAGAGAGGGCCTGTCTAGCCTGTGCCTCCCCGTTCACTCAGAAGGTAATGATAATAAAATACTCTTGTTATCACTCTGGTCAGGGACATTTACTCTGACACCAGATGTGGATTTTAACAACAGTTGGAATTTAATCAGGGTGTCCACAGATATTATTTAACATAGGTTCAATTTAAGACTTTTTGTTTCCACTTAAAATTGAATTTAACACCAAACTTATATGTAAACACACTAAATATGAAAGTATATTTGGATCAAATAAACACATTTATGTCTGTTAGATTCTACTTTCTTGATCCCCATTGATCCAGAGTATTTTACCTAAATTTATTACTTTATTATTTGTTTATGTTGTTTTCTATTTCTAAGAGGAATCCAGATGAAACAACAGTTGAGAGTTCAAATAAATCAATTTAATTCAGATAAAGTTAGTCAACTTCAAAAAAGAAAATCAAATAAAGAAATACATGAAATCACTTCATAGTTCTTTCTATTACATTAAATAGAAAAGTAAACTTAGTGCCACACAAAAACTTTAGCATTTAAAAATGACAGCCATACATTTGCCATTCATTTCTGTTAACGTTTATTTGTTTGTTGTTTTATTTTGTTTCCAGATTGCAGCCGACAAACCAGGATCTTTCAAACCGTGGGCCTTGAACATTTAAAACTGGAACTGAGATTTTTTTTTGTTTGTAATCAAAGTAAAGCAAGACTGACTGTGAACTGAATGTAACTCATAATAATCACCTGATAAAGTTATATTTTTAATACTTAATCAAAATTACACCAAGCTCAATATGAAATGAATGCATTATAAGCAGTAGATTTTACAGTACATATGAATGTTTTTGCTCCTGCAACAGAATAAATAATTATATATTCAACACATATTTGAATATAGTAAAACCATTGTTTGAAGTGTTCTCATTTAGCACCAGGACACAACCGCAGAACAAAACAATGATGACATGAAATAACAGGCTCTAACTGATGAGAGTATCTTTAGAGGTGCCACAGTGGAGAGTCCATCATCGTCTGTAAACTAACCCTGACTTGTCTCCTTGTGGACCGAGGACGCTCACACCTGAATGCACCACGGAGTCGCAGGCCCGTTCGTCTGAGATGAGGCCTGCAAGGGCGACAGGAAGGGCTGTTAATCAGGGGTTGGCAAACATATGAGTGAGGAGAAAGCACTGGGTGAAAACGTATGGTGAGTGGTAAACACTCTATAACTTCTATTGAGCAACAGCGCCCTCTGTCGCCTCACGTGGTGATAATCTCCTTTGGGCTGATGAATATAATTATATACTGTATACATATGCTTTTTTGTTTTCTTACACATACACAATCTCATTTTCAAATCTACGTTTAGAAAAGCATTTGTGGTGTTTGGTAGTGTGTATTTATTTGGTCTACTTATTAGATATGTACACAGCATCGACTGTAACTGTATAATGGAACTGAGGTCAGCAGTGGTTGTTAGAATGCTAAAGAAAACGGGGAAATTCTGCACTGTTAGCAAATGATTATGTTTCCACCCCTTTCCATTTGTTTCTTTTGTTTTGTTGTACTGAACGGATTTCCAAGAAACTCCATAAAGGATGAGACATGGGCCACTTTCTTTAACATTGTGCGATGTGCAATTTTTCACATTTTCACCTAAATGAGTTGTGACAGTGAAATGTGAACATGCGACATGTTTGAACAGGTGTAATAAAGTTTGGGTTCCGCTGGATAATTTAGTTTTCAGCTTTAGCATCAGTTCACCTGTTCAAACATCCCAAGTCTGACTCTGTTTAAAAAATATGCTGCCAGTCCTAATCATGCTCGTACCATCTCAGTGAACTGGTCCTGGCAGGCCATGCGGATCTTCTCGGCTGTAGCCGGGGAGCTCAGGGGGAACGTGTCGCCCAGTCCTTTCTCTTTGCGAGCCTCTGCGATGGCTGCTTTGATGGCAAAGAAAAGAGTGGAGCCAAAGAAGAGTGGAGGCTCACCTATACCCTGGAACAACAAGACACACAGCAGTGCACTGAAGGAGAGATTTATCAATGTAAAACAGGAAAACAAAACAAATGATTGTATTCATAAAGAATCCTCCTTTTGATTGAAGTCCTTTTTAGGGTTGGTCCCCTGTGTTACCTTGGACAGGTAGATGGCATGAGGATTTTCGGAGTCAGCGAGCAGATGCACGTTGAACTCAGCTGGGACGTCGCAGAGCGCTGGCACCTTGTACTGAGACGGTCCTCTGGTCATCAGGACTCCGTCCGGGGAGAACTGCAGCTCCTCGATGGTGTACAGGCCGACGCCCTGGACGAAGCCTCCCTCCACCTGGTAAACGTCACAGACACTGATGTGATTTGTCCAGGAAACACATTAATACAGTTCTGTTCTGTGGCAGGATGTGTCACTGGGGTGATAAATATTTGTTACGAGCAAAAGCTACTGAACAGATTTCCAGGAAACTTGGTGAAAGAATGGGACATGGGCCAAGAACGAACTCATTAAATTTTGGAATGGACCCGGACAAAGGGGCAGAGCAAGGATTTTTATTTTTCATTTTCTTTAACATTGTGAGATAGGACATTTTTGCTAATTTCCCAGATAATAATTCATGGATTCTGACGAAGAGGAGGAGCAGGATGAAGGACGAGGAGCACCTGTCCGATGTCCAAAGCAGGATTGATGCTTTTCCCAACATCCATCACAATGTCAGTCCGAATGTTCTGCAACAAACAAAACAGTGAAAAAAGTTTCTCACTTATATATTTACAATTTATTACATTTATACTATGTGTGATGAATTATTCAAAATGAAAAATAGGAATTATAAAATTCAGAATGAAGTATAGTTAAAAGTAATTAGAAGTAATAGTAAAAAGTGGAAATACCTTGTGATCCCCAGTGAGACAGTCGATCTCCACTTCAGAGCAACAGGCACCGTAGGTGAAGTAATAGTACGCTTGACCTTCACCTTTCTCCCAGTCCACGTTGGTGGCAGGTCCCCTGTAACACACACACACACACACACACACACACACATAGTGCTCTTCACTTTTTAGAAACAAGTTGGATTTGAGGTGCTGTGGTGGAAATTGGTCAACAAACGAGCTTCTGAGACAAGTTGTCTTTGTGAGTTTATTTGTAAAAGCTTTCTGCAGAAAGGATCACACAGGCAAGGTGGAGGTTGCAAGTGAGATGAAATGTCTCTGTGTGGGTTGCCTCCTGACCAAAAACACGCAGGGGTGGTGGGGGGGAATGTATTGTTCTGTGTCTGTGGAGGTGTGACTTATAGGCTGCATCCTAAATGTGTTGGAGAGGAAATAGTATCATGCATGGTGAGGGTGTTGTCAGTCAGCTGAGTTCTTGGAACAAAGGACAAACACAGTCCCACCACAGAGTACAGCAAAGGTCACTATAGAAGTCAGGTGACCTCAGGATCAACTTCTCTAGACAGTGGCCGCACCATAAAGTTTATGTCGAGCTGAACCCTAGATGGAAATGTCTGCTGTAAGCATAAACTAAGAAGTTATTAAGTAAATTTCCATCACTGTGCCCAGATCAGATCTTAATGAATAATTTACTTACATAAAAAATCCAGTTGCAGATAAACTGATCTTCTGGAAAAAAGCATCACTGACCTGCGAGAAGGTAAACTCATTTCAGCTTTCTTTTTCGTTCTCATTTTCAAATACGTTTATAAAAGCAGTTGTGCTGTTTGATCAGTTACCCATTGCTTCCATGTGTTTTTGGGATTCTCCTCCATGAGTGGTTTCAGGCGTCTCATTAGCTTCTCACAAGCATCCTGAAAAAAAAAAAATCAAAACAACACGTCATCAACAATACCAACCTACCTACCTGCCTGCTTACATACCCACCTCTCGACCTATATGCCTACCTACCAATCTAAAAGATAATAAAAGAATATTTATTAATATAAGAATATGTGTAAATATATGATTGAGATTGAAAAGAACTTGGAAGACAAATCTCAAAGGAAATCTCCACATCCCACTGCTCTGTCACTGAAACCATTTCTTAAACATAAGCAGGTACCTTGACGGCCATGCCCACAGCGTCGGTGCCAAACGAGGCAGCTGACGGTGCCGCATTGGGGACGTTTCCTGTACACGTCTCTTTGATGAAGATGGAAGACATGGGGACCTTGAGGACACGGCTCGCTATCTGGAACATGAGGGAAGAATGCAGTTGAACAAGTTTCATATTGTTCCTTTGCTTTACCATCATCTTGAAGAACACAGAAGAATTTCGAAAAGCTTAAATCTCACCTGTATGGCCTTGGTGTGGATGCCCTGACCCATCTCTGTCCCTCCGTGTGTCACCAGCACTGAGCCGTCTTTGAAGATGTTCACCAGAGATGCACCCTGGGAAACACAAGTGAATGAAAGCCCGAGTTTATGTGCACAGACGATGATATCAACCTTAAAAAAGTTAAAGAATATCCTTCTATTAGGTGAGTTTACTTTTGATAAACATTTACAATCGGGAAAACAGCATTGGGAAACTGTCGTACCCTCAAAGCTGCTAGAATCCCCCCACAGGCTTTAAAAGCAAATGTGTGAAAAACTCAACAACGTCAAATCAACACTTCAACACTCACTTGATTACAGAAACCTTTGGAGAAGCCAACGCCAAATTTCTGCGGCACAGCAGCGATGCCTCTCTTCTTCCAGCGGTTGGAGCAGTTGAAGAGCTGGATTGCTCGGAGCCGATCCTCGTAGTCGGCCCTCTCCAGACACTCATCCCAGCAGCGAACCATGCTGGTGGGGCAGAACGGCTGCTTGTAGTGTGTGTAGCTCTGCTCCTCCCTGTACATGTTTACGTCTCTGACCTGGAGCAGGAAATCATTTACTCAATGAACATTCTCTCTGATATAATGATGAAACAACTTTTACGATAACTCGAGAACCTGTCCAGAATATTTCTACAAATTTTCTACAAAAGTTCAGTTGCGCTCAAGGATGAATTGATAAGACTTTGGTGGTTGAAGGTCAAAAGTCAAGGTCACTGTGATCTCACAATGCTCTTTTTTTTGGAAACCATTTTAGGACCGAAACATCCCCCGTCTACATCCCGGTGACCTCTGACCTTTTCAGGGGGCAGGCCGCAGCGGACTGCCACCTCGTGCAGGACGCTCTCCATCACCATGAGGCCCTGAGGCCCACCGAAGCCCCGGAAGGCCGTGTTAGACGGCAGGTAGGTCTTGCACACCACGCCCCGACCTCGCAGGTTGGGGATTTTGTAGCCGTTGTCCATGTGGAGGATCGCTTTGTCCATAATCTGAAACAGAAAGGATTACAACATGAAAACCCACAAGTTTTGAGTTTCAGTTCAGTTAAAGTTGGATTGATGGTTTGGGACAGACAGTGTCTTTTGACTCTTTATTTAAAGTGGTTCGCACACTGTCCATGTTTCTGTTAACTCACGAATGAGGACTCATCCAGTGTGCATCCTCCGTTGCTGTAGTAAATGATGTCGGCGGCTTCGATGGTGCCGTCGCTGTTGTACCCAACCTGGAGATGGAACAGGACAGTTCAACAAAATAACACTCACCAGCTATTGTTTTAGCATGTTAAACACTACATATGACATAAGTGGAGATTTTCAAATGTTGATTTTTACCTTGTACTTTCCGAGGAATGGGTGTCTGCCGCCAGTGATCAGCATGTCGTCCCCTCGTTCCAGGCAGCAGCGCACGGCCTTCCCAGTCCTGGAGAGATTAAAATCCCATTTCACAAGTTACACAAATCTCCTGGCTGTTGTGGCCTCTAGGTTTTTTGTACTCTGAGATCATTTCTGCTGCTCATGCATAAGCCCAGTCAGGCTGTTTGATTTTCTCACTTGTGTGCTGCGACTGCAGTGATGGCAGAGAGGCACGCGATCTTCATCACCTTTCCTCCGAACCCTCCGCCCAGCCTCTTCACGTGGCAGGTGATCTTGTTGGACTCGATGCCCAGCGCCATGCCAACCAGGTCCTGGTGCGAAGACACAAAACCAACTCAATAAGTTTAAGAGCGTCATTCTTAAAAAAGGAAAGGAGATATTGTTTTTTTCTTTTGACCTGAGTGAAGGCAGCGTGCTGAGTGGACACAAACAAATCCATCTCTTCATTCTCTCCTCTGGGAACAGCGATCAGTCCCTGAGTCTCCATGTAGAAGTGCTCCTGCCCGCCCATATAGATCTCATCTGCACATAACACCACGTATTAAACTTCAAATAGCAAGAAGACGTGTTTCGAGATCGTAGGATGTTCCTGTGCAGGTGTTTTACCCTCCAGAACACGTTCAGCTGTCTTTAACGCTTCGTCCACATCCCCTCTCTCCACCTTCCTCTTGGGTTCAAAGTAAGACTTGTGCTTTATGGCGTCCTGGAGAATAAAACAAGACAAACAGAGTTCAAATGAAGCCCCCTTTATTGCCTTCACAAACATTGAGAAAATATTAAAATGCCCGACCTCAATGGTGAAGAAGACAGGCTGCAGGTCCTGGTAGGTGACCTGGACCTTCTGGGCTGCTCTCCTGGCCTGTTCCCTGCTCTCTGCCACCACGGCACAGACGATCTGACCCACACAAAACACCTGCCGGCATTTTTAAGTACACAAATCTATTATTACAAATACAATAATACAGCATGCATACTTGACTATTGGCTGATAATATGTAAATGTAGACTAATAATCAACCAAAAATGTAAAATTTCATTTTTTTATCTCCCCCAACGAGGATATGTTTTAAATCATATATTTTCCCTGCACATGTGTGTGATGAGTAGTTCTCAGCACCTCCTCTGT
The DNA here is from genome assembly GCF_009819705.1 of Hippoglossus hippoglossus. Taxonomy (NCBI): domain Eukaryota; kingdom Metazoa; phylum Chordata; class Actinopteri; order Pleuronectiformes; family Pleuronectidae; genus Hippoglossus; species Hippoglossus hippoglossus. The sequence goes on along the minus strand of NC_047152.1, from coordinate 4,720,995 downwards.
GGCGAAGAGTTCCTCTGGGTTGTTGAACCAGAGTCTGCAGTTCGACCCGGGAACGTCTCCGGCCGAGACTACAGTGACCACACCGGGCATTTCCAGGGCCTCGGACGGGTCCACGTTACTGGTTCATGAAGAGAGTCATTGTTGGAAGTGATTACTTTTTGTCTGATGGTTTAAAGCCTAAAGCTGTGACTCCCAAGAAAATGATACTGACGTGATTTTAGCGTGCGCTCTCGTGCTTGTCACCATGAAGATAAAGAGCTCTCCTTTGACCGGTGGCAGGTCGTCATAGTACTTGGCTTCACCCGTGGCTTGCTGGAAAGCAGACTGATGCATGCTGGGACGCCCCACGGGGTCAAAGGAGGGCTGGGCCTCTGACACAAGCTGTGGACGAGGAGGAGGGACAGAACGGGAATGATCTGGCAGCTGATTTGTTTGATCTGATAAACGTATGCCACGGAGACAGGAGTGTGACACGGAGCTGCGTGCAGCACAGAGGCGGCTTTGTTCGACTCTGTCCAGCGTCAGCTGACTGTGGAAAACAAAAACTCATTGTAGGTTATCATCTAAACAGTTTCTTCTTTTTTTTTATTCTGTCTGGGAACTAAATCAGGTTTAAATGATGAACTTACAGTTTCTCGTTCAAAAAGAAGGAGAAAGATGCCAAAGCGTTAAATAATGAGGCACAAAAATACTCTACAGCATGATTGACCGCCTAAATGGCAGTAAACTGATAATAATTGACTGTAAAACAGCAGAAGAATTTTCTCTGGTTTGCTGAAAACTGTTCTTACGAAACAGAAAAATGATTTGGTTACTGTAAAATTCACCCCCACTGGAAAATCCATTCACAGTTTTCTCTGGTGAAATTATGGAATTAGATAAACCAGCAGCTTTTGGCAACACAGGCCAAGTATCATTCGCTCTCATGCAGCACAAGATTTAAGCGCTGCAATCCGACCTGGTAGGACTGTTGACCCTGTGGAACTCCGTTCTTGAAAGGCTTGAGTGCGCTGAGATACTCCAGGGGAAGACCAATGTCTGAAACACCCTAAAACGTAGTATTGAAATTATCATTTATTATGTAAAATAGTATTTTCTTACACATACAAATATTGTTTTTTATTTACAGTTTCCTCACCCTCTCTCCCATCTCCAGGACAACTTGCATGTAAAACTTGAAGAAGAAGCTGAAGACGAGGCTCTTGCGATACTCCCCCTTCCCTCCGTGGATTGATGAAGACACGTCCACGTCTTCCTTTAGGAAGTGGCAGGCCTCAGTGAGGAGATTTTCGCCCCACGGCCTGGAGGACACACGAGTTTGTTCAGTTACGACCCTGATTAGCAATTTGCAGCAAAATCTAAAAATGCAAACATACCGTCCAACGAGCTGCTGGCACGTCCGTCCCGGTCGGACTAGAGTTGGTCCAACACCGCCGTAGTAGATGTTGAGGGACTCCACGATGTCGGTTCCCTCCCTAATCACCACCTTCATTCCAGCATTCACCAAGGAAAAGGCGAACTCTCTTCTCTGGGCCTGTCGGTAAGCTGCCACAAACTCCCACTGAGGAGAGTCACAGTGTCACAAGGCGAGTGTTCGCGTCTCGCTGTAGATCTATGTGTCATTTCTTTGTCTATTGCAAACACCTTTCAGTCATTTTGAACATTTATTCATTTTTCTCTTCAGACACCAAACCAGATTCTGCTAATTGAAGAAATCCGTCCCCATTCAGTTATCTTGTTTTTAAGTTATCCTGTTAGTTAGAGCCATGAATGAACGTGATCAATTCTTTTTAAGAAAGGTCACGTAGTAGTTTGTTTCTAACGAGTAGAAAATCAATCCATAAGTTATGGTTTGCTCCGGGATAATTGATGGTCATGACTCGTTATCATGCAAAATCACAATTGTCTGGTCAGGTCATAGGTCACAATAAATCGGTTCTTTTTAAGTCAGAGTGTGTGAAGTTTTCTCAGAAGAGGGAGCATGTGAGGTAGGAATGTTAAAGCAGCACATCTCACAGGTTTGGAGCAGGGAATGTTGATGGACAGCAGGACTTCATTGGGCCTCAGGGCCGTTTTCCCAAAGGCAGTGAAGAGCTTTTCATTCAAGGGAATGTCCCTCGTCCCATCTGAAGAAAAACACACAAGATAACATTGAAGACTTCCTGTGTAGTCAAGACCAGGCCTGGGTTATCGTACATCTGCAACTGATGCTTCATGGGATTGGGGGTCGACACAGCTATTTGAGGACGTTAGGGGTGTGATACATCCATTAGTCACACAGATTTATCATCTTCTTTTAAGTCATTATGGGTCATCAAGTGATCATTGTAGTGCCCAACACAATTATCTGATACAACACGCTGATGGATTATACAAGAAATATGGAAACAAATGAACAGGATCTGGCTCCACCTTCGGGGAGCTGTCACGGTGTCCTTCTCTATTTACAGTCTCTGGTTCTACGGTGCAAAAACATTTATAAGCCACTTTACCTTTGGAGACGACGTGCAGTGTGCAGTCCACAGCAGCCGAAACACTGCTAAGGTCGTATGTGGGATTTGCACTGAGGAGATTCCCACCAATTGTCTGCAAAGATAAATGTATTATTATTATTCTGGTTCTCTGCTGCTCGCACTGATAAGCTACAAACTGGCTACCAGTTAAATTTAGAATTGATTTTAAAATACTTTTGCTATTGGTCTGCAAACCTATCAATGGCCTTGCCCGTCACTATTTTACTGATCTCCTGATCCCGTATTCTGCCCCCAGGTCAATAGGTTTTCCTTTCCTCCTCACAATAACTCCTTTCAATCTCCCTGTCTCGTGTGAATGAGGCTGACCTCTTCTCTTTTGCCGCCTTAAGCTCTGGAATAACCGCCTGTTCCACATCAGGTCTTGGCCTACTACCGATTATTTAAAACCTAATTTAACATCCATAAAAAAAGTTTTAACCCTGCTTCTAATAAATCCTGATTCTGTCTTATGACTGTGTTACGTTTACTACTTATCTAATTTATTTTTATCTAGTTTATCTTTTATTGCATCTCTCTCTTGACACTACTTGCGGTATTTTTTCTTTGCCATGGTTAAAAGCACTTTGGCTAAACTCGTGTTGTTTTTAATGTGTTATATCTGACTTATATCAGCTTTGATACTTTTCACACATTGCAGAAAGTTCTCTATATTAGCATGATGTATTATTAATTGGATAATTTTGGTGATTAAGTGAAGTCATTGGCCTTTACAAGTAAACTAATTCAAATCTGCTTTATTATTTAATAAAACAGATTTTATATCAGGGACCTACCGCCATGTTGCGTAGCTGTTTCCCTGCCAGACACTGGAGAGTCTGCAGCAGCGCCCGGTATCCTCTGGTCCTCGCCTCCTCCATCTCCGCCACGGCCCTCTCCAGCTCCTCCTTCAATGTGCTGAGGCTGCAGGCGGCTCCAACTGTCACACCTGCCAGACAGGTGAGGGGGACGTAGATGTGTGGGAGGGCAAAGGTCATTTATTTATATTGATTCTGTTTTCCTGATGCATTGTTTCTGAAGCTGTAGCTCCGACAAAAATTATAAAATATTCAAATATAATGAGGGGAAGTCATTAATAACTTGAAGGTAGGTGATATTGTCCGTCAGGAATATATAACGTAGATATTTGCATTAATTAGAATAAACAAAACCAAAAAAACGTCAACCCACCATTTTCCCCCCATGTCACAGCACTGAGCTCAGAAATCCTTCCGACGTAGACAAGCAGAGGATGGTGGATTCCTTTCAGAAGCATCTTTGGCCCTGGTAAGAAACAATGATAATGACAGTAATGTATGTAATCAGCTGACAAGAAATACAAAGCAGACCACAATGAATCTCTCCACCCTACAATCATGTGGTTATCATTTAACGTTATTTGGGGGAAATATGAGCATACAAGGTGAAGGGAAGTGCGAAGTTTATCTTTACCAATGGTTGTGTTGCCAACAATCAGTGGAGCTGAGGGATGTTTGGCTTTCAGCTCCATGAGGTGGGACAGCTCAGAGGGAGCCACCAAATTCACTCTCTGTCCTTGGAAATAAAGAGCATCCCCACTGAGTTTCTTCTCCATTATCTACAACCCGAAGGAAAACCAGTTCACAAGTCTTTTACTCTGTTCATGAGGTCACAATTTCAGTGTAATTGTTTTTTTGTGTTCAAATAAAAAGTCTCACCAGCAGCTCCGGAGGAAAGATAAGATCCTGAGAAGGATCTAGAGGTAAAAGATCGTCCATCGGGAAAAGTTCTTCAGAAATCTGACGAAGGCAAGAAAAGATAACAGTCACATTCAATATACAAATAAAGTTTACACTACAGCACACAAAAGTGTTTTCAACGTTTGGACATACATCACTTTCCTCGCTGTCAATGCTGTTACTGCCGTTCATTCCATTTTCCATACAGCATTTTCCTCCTCCTCCTCCATTTTGGCAGCAGGCAGAGGTCTGGTGAAAATAGTACATGTTTCAGTGTTGTGATGTTTTTGGCCCCACATGGAAAATTGGTCATAAGCGATGAACCTACCTCACTTTCACAAAAAGTCTTAAATCCATCAATAATTGGCCTGTAGCCTGTGCAGCGGCAAATGTTCCCTGGAAAATAAATAAAATGAAAATACTCACATTCCTTGGATTGTACTTTGCTACAGTACTTAAGTAAAAGTATTTAATCCAATCTCTACTGCTGAATCCTGTCTATCTGTAAAATCTTTTATTAATGCAAATTAAAGCTCAAACAACACAACATAGTTTATCAAATAAAAAATCTTGTTAATTCCATCCAGGCTAATTGATGTTGACAAGGATTGTACGGTCTTGGCATACACATTTTTATTTATTTATTTATTTTTTACCTCCAAGAGCTTCCCTGATGTCCTCCATGGAGGGCTGAGGTTTGTTCCTCAGCAAGGTGTACATGGACATCACCATCCCCGGGGTGCAGAAGCCACACTGAGACCCATGAGCCTTCGCTATTCGCTCCTGCAGGTCAGAAAAATGAACATAGATCAGGTGAGACTCTCCACAGTAAAAACAGTGGTGGACTAGAGAGACTTGTTACCTGAACAGGGTGCAGTTTGGTCTTGGTGCTGCCGATGCCTTCGACTGTCACCACAGCAGCACAGTGCAGGGTGACGATCTGCTGCAGGCAGGCGTTCACAGTATAGTGTCTGCATGGTTTAAAGGTCACGGATGCAGAACTCTTATTTCAAAAAAGCCTGCTTTTCAAAGTCTAAAATAAAGTATATGTGCACTAAAACCGTTATGAAAGAACCAAAAAAAGGATACACGACTCTTTCCTGGTGCTGGCTGTATCTGGACACCATGACAGTGCAGGCTCCACACCCTCCGCTCCCACAGCCATTCTTGGTCCCCGTCAGACCAGCTGGTCGCAAAGACAAGACATAACACCCCCAAAAAACAGTTATTACATTATGTCTGAGATTTACTTTACATTTGTGGCAAATAGAGTAGCATGATATAAATACATAGAAATTTTACATGTGATATTATAATTTTTGTTATTGTCCAATTATACAACTTAAATCTCTTTTGTTTTTATTCGGCAATGCCAGTGATTGATTGGTGTTTTCAGGTTGAACATCTGTTGAACGAGATACCAGGAATGCCTTGAGGGTATTTTTTTTTTCAAATTTGGCCCAAACGTTCAATTGGACTCACGTATGACCTCATTGGAATCCAGTTTTTCAAAGGTCAGGAGCGCTGTGACCGCACAAAGAAACACATTATTTCTGGAGCACCTCCAGGGTTTCCTCTAAAATTGGCACAAATGTTCACTTGGACTCACAGACCAGCTGCAGATTTGCGTAGTAAAAGGTTAAAGGTCAAGGGTACGGACATGGTGCCCTAATATGAGGACAAAAGTATATAGACTGAAACCGATGCACCGACCCAAAGAGCCACACAACCACTCTAGTTTTTAATAAAAATAATAATAAAATAAATCCCTTATTTCTCTCCTAATTTAATTCTTAATCTTGTTTAACACTGTGCTTTTAAGATGAGGTGGTTTTTGACTTTAATTTGAAATGGGTGAAGAATAGAATCCACCTCTTCTCCTCAGAAAGCTGAGCAGCACCTCCTCTGGATCCGCATTCTTCTCGACCACCTGGAAGAAAGGAAAGACAAGAAGGTAAAAACAAAGTTCAAATTATGAAACGGAGAACAGAAGTCAAGAGACAGAAATAGAAGATGTCAATTTCAAATTAAACCTTAAAAAATAAATGGTCGGAAGGACTTGTGGTCAAACAACCTTTCTTTTGTTAAAAATTGATCACATTGTGGTGACATGGTGGGACGGGGGACGGGGGACGGGGGAGTCAGCTGACTCTCATGAGCCAGAATCGTGTCTACCTAGCCTTTTAATAATACATACGAAAGTTTGTTTTTTATCTTTTTTATTCAGGCATTAAAACATTATATAACACAAAGTCAACAGTCTATGTATAAAGTGACTAAAAAGGCACAGGGAGACGCAAGATGCTCTCGCCTGTCTTGCATCTCTATCCATCCAATTTATCCTCCAGATTTAAACAGACAGAGCAAAACAAACTAATTATTCACGCTTGGAACAGACCATTTTTTGGAAAACAAATATAGAGTTTCACATATTAAAGTTGACATTTGCATTTTTCCACAATCCAACCCGACAATTGAAACACATCTCCTTTTGATATAATAGAGTCAATTACTTCTTTTAATAATTACCATGTAGAATATTAGTTGTGTAACTGTTTCATTTATCCCACAAATTAATATTAATTAATATAAATTAATAAGTCAGTCAGTTTTAATCATGCAGCCTCAAATCATAAATTAGTCTCAGAGCGTTGAACCAATTCTTCGATTCTTACACAAACAAGCACTGGAGGGTTTTCGAGGTATTTGTAACTTCAACTTTAAGCATCCATGAGTTCTATTACGTTTTATAACACATCTTGTGATATTACCTTCTGGAAATTACAGCAAAGTTTAACAGCTTCTCGTTGCTACTTTTCTAACATAAATATTTTACATTTCATTTAGCTGACGTTTTTTTATCCAAAGCGACTTACAATAAGTGCATTTACTGTATATCCAAACTTTTTCTGCACAGCATTCAATCAAAGTTAAACTCCAAACACTTTGCGTTAAGTGAGACTGCAAACTAGAGCGCACATAGACTATATATTCACACATGAATAAAAAAAAAAAAATACACAAATCACAATGTTAGAAAGAGTTGAAGCAGGCAGGGATAAGTGGTCAGCAATCCAAAACCCCAAAGCCACATGGAAAAGGTAAAAAAAAACACATTATATGTTACCTTTTTAATAAAACAACTAATTAAACAGTCAATTCACTGATTACAGCAATATCTAATTAATGGAATAAATAGTTGATGGTTGATGCTCTCACCTTTTTTCCATTGATGAAGAAGATCAGCTCACTTGGTGAAGACATGATGATGTGGTTGAATGTTGAGCTCCGGGTTCTCAGGTCTTTAATCCCCCCCGCTCATGTCACATGTCGTCCCTTGGAAGGAAAATTCAAATGGTTCCAGTTCCCAAAGCCCAAAAGCAGCATAGTTGCTCCAATTACATTTTTTTTCTTAATTGTTATTATTTTCTGTTTTCTTGAAGTAAAGGTCATATCTTAATTTATCTTGTTTTGCTTAATCTCCCAATTATATTGCATGCATGTTATACAACAGAGAAAAGCATAAGACCTCGCATATAACAAACTGAAATTAGAGCATGAAAATTGTCAATATTGTGGCCAATGGATTTCCTGGTGATCAACTCATTGATTGATTATTTCAACTGAATCCCTGAGAAATTGGAAAGGTCAGCAGGTAGTGTACACAGAATATCATGATGCAATGTGATTACTTATCGTAGTCAATATTACAGTATATATGCACTTTACATTGGAGGTCAAGACCTTAACATTTTTATAGAGAAACCCAACAGTTCCCACGATGAGCAGCACTTTGGCGACTGTGGAGAGAAATAACTCCCTCATTGGAGAGAGAGAGAGAGAGAGAGAGAGAGAGAGAGAGAGAGAGAGAGAGAGAGAGAGAGAGAGAGAGAGAGAGAGAGAGAGAGAGCCATCAGCGCTGACTAGTTATAATTAAAACAATAACAGTGTGAAGATGATATTGATTATTAATGATGGCAGCAGCAGTTCATATAATAATTAATTTATGATAAGTAGTATTGTTAATAATAATAATAATAATGATAAAAATAGTTGTTATCCTGCAGCTCTGGATATATCTATATGTATGTTAGAGAGAAGTCAATGCAAAGTCGTGCGTGTGCGTGTTTGCGTGCGCGTGCATGTACATATTTAATTTTTTTTTGAACTGGAAAGCCCCTTTAAAGCGCGCGTGCGCAGTGGGAGGAGCTTACGGAGATCCTGACGGAAGCTCTTTTTGTTTGGTCCGCGCAGACACTCGACACTCGCTTTGATTCCCTCCTGGTTAAACAACCGTTTTATATCTGCATTAATTTCGGTGAGTACTCGCGTCCACGCCCTTCCTCGGGCCTCTCTGCCGCCGCCACACGAACACGAACAACCTTCCACGTTGGGAAGTTTAAAAAATGATTATTGTTGCAATCACGGACGCAGCTGGAGGGCGAGTTGTGGTTTTGCTCCGGTTCGGGCAGCTAGCTTAGCATTTAGCCTCCGTGCGTCCCTTCACACGCGCGGTATCTCGGTGTTAATCCCGGTTTTGTCAATGGGCGTTTCGACACCATTGCGGGGTTTAATGGCGGGTGGCGTCAACACGGTGGTGGTTGCGGTGTGAGCACTGGTTGAGTTACCCAAACGCGGTTAGCTATGTGGCTAGCGGGCCATGCTAACAAGGGCTAGTTCGGAGCATGGCGAGGCCCGGAGTTAGCCTATGCTAACCCGCAATTAGCTAACTGTGTATGATAGACCTCTTATTGCATTGCAGCCAGTATGTACCCTTATATTTGTTTAAACCTATAGTAAAATAATGTCCTGGTCCACAGTCGCACGTGTTGACGCGGTTGTAACTTGCAGCACCGGACCGGTCGGACCGGCTCCACGCCGCCTCCTGCTATTGTCTTTTGTTTGTTTTTGTCTCACTTTGCTTTTGTGTTAACATCCATTAAAACAGCTCAGCGATAATTGTTGCCGTTATGAAACCACAGTAGTAATAACAACAGCTTGGCTTTGGCTTTTTTTTTATTTTGAATGGAATATGAGGTTTTCTGCAGATTTTAAAGATTTGATTCTACAAAAAGACAGAACACCAATCTGTTTTTCTTGTTCCAATATGAGTACTTTCTGGTTTTCTACAGTTTATCTCATTGCAAACTGAATATATTTGGGTTTCTCACTGAATGTTTTTGCCATTTAAAAAAAACAAAAAACGTTTTATAGATTAGATTCATTTTTATTAAAGGGAAATAATGTTCAGATCCAATGTTTCTGCAGATTGTAGCAAACAAAAAAAAAGGTGGTCAGGTTTGTTCATGTGAAGAGACATTTGCCTAGTGATAGTTTTGGGATAAACATGGAGACAGCACCAGTTCAGGCAGTTGTTGGTTTGGTTTCTTTGTTTGTTTTTTCACCATTGGCTCCAGGCTTTCAACTTTTTCAAACTGAAAGAATAATTTATGCTGTCAAACTTTGATACTGATATGAGACATGCCACACCCCAAACGCAGGAGATAGAAAGCACAATTAAAGGGAGCAACTCCTTCTTTTTCAATTGCGCCTTAACGTGTCATCTGCACGGCTTGAGAAAACCTTAACTATCTCTTTTCTTCTCAGGGTGCCTTTTATGAATAATCAAAAGCAGCAAAAGCCAACGCTTACCGGCCAGCGTTTCAAAACGCGGAAAAGAGGTCAGTGTTCATTGTTGCTGCATTTTGTGTTTCTCTGCTTTTGTATGCACAAATCTTGCCTTTGTCCCTGGGGGCTGTTTTTTCAAACGTGTGTGCTCTCCACAGATGAAAAGGAGAGATTTGACCCTACTCAGTTTCAAGAAAGTATCGTACAAGGCTTGAATCATTCTGGCTCTGATTTGGAAGCGGTTGCGAAGTTCCTTGATGCCACTGGCGCCAAGCTTGACTACCGCCGCTATGCAGAGACACTCTTTGACATCCTGGTGGCTGGCGGAATGCTGGGTGAGTTTCCATAGCAAACCAGTTATTCACATGTGTGCATACGATAACTGCTTTGAATAGTTTGAATAAGCAATAAAATAAGCAATTTTACAGAATAAAGTGAAAGAAATTAAATGTATATCAGCTGATAAGTCAGTTTATTACTCCATCATATTGATATCTTTCCCAATAAAATTCTTATTGGTCAGGCACTATTAAAAATGTTAGCGTTTTTGATTCGTATGACATTAGAAACAAATATTTGGGTATAAACAAGTTCCTGGAAGCACAATAACAACCATTCATATAAATGTGTTGTGTACAGGAGGGGTGAGTCCATGCATTAGCTTTTTTTTTTTTGACTTGAGCATGTTATTTTCATCCCTACAGCCCCAGGCGGGACTTTATCTGATGACATGACCCGCACTGAGTTCTGCCTCTTCACGGCACAAGAAGACCTGGAGACGATGCAAGCTTATGCTCAGGTAAAAATCTGCTACCGTTTGTACAGATCCATAGATTTTAAGAGGACATGACTTGCATGTGTAAGAGCTTTTGATTAATGTTTCTTTTCTTTGTCAAAAATAGGTTTTTAACAAACTGATCAGGCGTTACAAGTACCTGGAGAAGGGTTTCGAGGAGGAGATCAAGAAGGTGAGGTTTTCAGACTGCTCTGAAACATCATCTTTAAACTAAGCTCATAATGTGTAGTTTAGTGTGTGTGTGTGTGTTTGCGCCTTCATCATGTTTATATGCAGTTGCTTTATTCCAGGTGGAGCACTAACTGTTGCTTTGTTGACAGTGCTGTTGTGCACACAAAGGAGCAGATTGAGTCATTGGCTAATTCTCAATAATCATAAAATATGATTTTTAATAAAAATAACTATTAATTAAAATTAATAATAACAGGACACGACTCATGCCTGTTCTTTGCTCATTGTACATGTCATTCAGGTGATATGTACTTTGAGTCCATCTGCAGATGTTGGATTAAATTTACCGAAAGACAACTGTTTGACTTTGCGCGATAACACAGTAACAAACGAGGACTCAGTGGTCCGACACAATATTACATTCAACAATAAAACTAACAATTCAATTCGTCTCTGCCCAGACATAAGCCTCTTACTTGGTGCGCAGGACGGTGTCCGTTATCTCGTCCCGAGAATGAACGGCGATGAGCGGATTTCCTCAGTGGTGGGGAAACAGCGATGTCGATGAAAGGAGGGAATTCTTTCTGTTCTCCTCCGCTGCGGAGCCAGGTTCCCTTTTATTACCTGAGTCGCGTCACAGGCAGCTCTTAGGGGGGGTCACGGGCGGCTCTCAGCCAGTGAGAGGCCAGAGTTCGGATTCAAGCAGCGGTTTATGACTTCGGTGTTTCCAATGACATGTTATAAAGATTGTGAAGAGTCTGCAAGACAAACGTCTCTTCGGGGTGTGATGGAAATCTGAAAATACAGGAGACTGGAACACCAAATTTATCTATGTGTATTTTAATAGGGACTTTCTTCAGAAAGGATCAACACAGAGTCACAGGGATCTTAGAGTGAAGATGGCGTGAACCGTCAAATGCAAGGATCTTGTATAAGAACTACGGCTGTTTGCCTGAGCCAGTTCAGACTGGTTCTGTAGGCGTAGTATGAGACAGAATTCAGACACAGGAATAAATGGTTCTTGGACAGTCCATAACTAATAGAAAGGTCATACAGGTTTCAGATCGCTTCAGGTCATGAAAGTCTTACACAGGTCTGCAAAAAGTTACTCTTCAACTGTAAAATAGATTTCAACCACACTTAGTTATTTTCCACTAAACTTAGTTTTTTCCACTACAGGGGAAAGTATCGCTTCACCTGTCGGGACATAAACCCTCTGAACTTTAACAACTTCTGTAACTTGCACACACAACCAAAGTATGTATCTTTTTCTGTGCCTGTAGTTGCTGCTGTTTCTGAAGGGGTTTACTGAGTCTGAGCGCAACAAACTGGCCATGCTGACTGGTATCCTGCTGGCCAACGGCAACATATCAGCCTCCATCCTGAACAGCCTCTACAACGAGAACCTCGTCAAGGAAGGTGAGGACACTTGGAGAAAACAGTGTTTGTCTTGTAAATTTCAGGGGTTTTCTTCTTCCCTGGCGAATTGTGTATATTCAGTTAAGAGTATTGTGGAAACAAACCTCTTCTCTCTTCTTAGGAGTATCTGCGGCCTTTGCCGTCAAGCTGTTTAAGTCATGGATCAACGAGAAGGACATCAACTCTGTTGCTGGCAGTCTCCGCAAAGTCGGCATGGACAACAGACTGATGGTAGGTTAACTGTTACAAATCCAAAATGGCTGTTCAAATTGTGTGCTGTATGTTAAAGTGTGGAATTAATCCCTTTTGAGGAAAACCAAAGTTGACTCACCTTATTTGTATTGATTAACTTAAAAAAAAATATATGTGGCCCACAGGAACTCTTTCCTGCCAACAAACGGAGTTGCGAACATTTTTCTAAGTACTTCACCGACGCCGGGCTGAAGGAGCTGTCCGACTTCGCCCGAAACCAGCAATCCATTGACGCCCGCAAGGAGCTGCAGAAGGAGCTCAAGGAGATGATGTCACTTGGTGAACCTCAGAAGGAGGTGAGGCGGCTTAAGGGTCGAGATTAACCTCTAATAGTTATAGCTACTGATGTGGACAATAAGAAGTCTGTTTTAAACAGCCTGATTTGTGTTGTGTCTTCAAATTATACGTAATGTCCTATTTTTGTTCTTACTTCAACAGCAAAGAAAGTTTTGTTTCTCTTTATTAACAGACTTTTCTTGTTTCCGACTTTGCCACGTCACATAGTTCTGTTTGACTGACAGTCCAGCCGCTCGGGCATTAACTAGTGCACTGAATGATGGCGGTGTCTGCACAATGAGTCATGAAGTTGACGACAAGTTCGCAGTTTCAGTGTTAATAGAGGCCCAACAGTAATACTTTTAGTGCTTTGTTCAAGTTGGGCAACAAGAACCCAGCTGCCAAATAGTCGCTGGCTGAAAAAACCTTATTACTGAGCAACTTCGAGCTGTAAGGGACGATGAGATGAGGAGCTCCTAAAGTGAGAGTTGGGAACCTCTAGCTTATAAACAAATACAGAGACATGTCATCTCTTTTTCTGCAATATTCACACCTGCATTCATTCAGACCTTGTGGGTGTAAGGTCACAGAAAGTAGAAGCAGAATGATGTGTTTTAAATAAAGGGGGAGCTAACAGTTAAGATAAGTGTGAGAACAGTTGTTTTGCGGCGCTGACCCGTCGGTGTTTGTGTCCCTGTTGGTTTAGATAATCGTCTACACCAAGGATGAGATGAAGAAGGCCGGCATCTCTGAGCAGGCGATGATCAGCATGATCTGGACCAGTGTGATGAAATCTGTGGAGTGGAACAAGAAGGAAGAGCTGGTGACCGAACAAGCCATCAAACTCTTGAAGGTACGACATAAGTTTAAACATACAACCTGAAAATGGGTTCACTGTGTAAATGTCCTGAAGTAGAGCTGTGTGCAGAAACCTGTCTTGCTGCTCTGGTAGACTTTGTACTGTTTGTGATATTCAAATTGTTGAAATCTGCCAGAGGAAGGAATAAGAACAAGCTCTGCATTAGTTGCAAACCTGAAGAACCTATTGGTCGAACTTAATCCTGCCGTAAATCGATCCACTTTCTTAGTTCTTATCCATGTCTCGCATTCTCGCAGCAATACAGCCCTCTGCTGAAAGCCTTCACCTCCCAGGGTCTGTCTGAGATCACCCTGCTGCTGAAGATTCAGGAGTACTGTTACGACAACATCCAATTCATGAAGGCCTTTCAAAAGATTGTGCTGCTCCTCTACAAAGGTTTGTGTCACACCCACAGAGCGACGTTCAGAATAACCTAATATGAATTATCTACTAGGTTTATGAAAAGTCTGTTCACTTTTAACACTGAGAAGTATGATGGCATTTTTCAGCATTTCTTAGATCTTAAACTGTTAAACCCCTCACGCAGCGATCCGACCACTTTGAAAGTTGTTCTGTGAACTTGTCATTAAAGTCAGATTCAGCTTCTGGTTGGTTACAGATTTCTTTAAAAAGATCTTGTCCAAACTAACCTATTTCTACATAAACTTTAAATCTGAAAAACAAGAAAAGATAACTGCATATCTCACTCGTATTGTGCTTATGCTGACGGTAATGTGTGCACAGCTTTGACACCTGTCACTTCTTCTCCTCGCAGCTGACGTATTGAGCGAAGAGGCCATACTGAAGTGGTACAGCGAAGCCCACCTTGCCAAGGGGAAGAGTGTTTTCCTCGAGCAGATGAAAAAATTTGTCGAGTGGCTGAAGAACGCCGAGGAAGGTAAATAACAGACACACCTCCAGCTGGGGGCTGTTTCCTTTTTTTTTTTTTTTACCCCAACACATATTTTGACTTGTCACAGCAGGAATGACACAGGCAGAGCTTTTATTAATTGTCTCATGACCTAAGTATCAGTGAGAAAGTACACAAGATGATGGAATTCTTAATCTTCGAGTTAGACCTGTGTAGCTCAAACCGACGGTAACTCTGTGGGACTATGCGTAATATTAATTATCATGTCATCTTTGATTTAAGATGAAGATAAATGACTGACAGTCACATTTGTGTAGCTGAAACCGGAAAATTGGTCTGACGTGAATATTTATGCTGTACAACACTCTGGAGAAATTCACTTGGCTGGTCACGCAACACCATGCATGCATTAGCCAATGGCTTTTTGAATAATGGGTTGACCTTGAATTATACAGTTCCTCATAATTAAGTACCACTAACATTGTTTATATATGTAGTTTTATTGTTTGGTCTATATTTGCCATTGTCCTGTCTACCAGGCATCAAAACAGGAAGTGGTAAAGCCTCCTTTTTGCTTGATTTTGCTCGGCTGCCTGGGCCTAGTGTGACATCGATGAGCACTCGACACCTTGTGCTGAAAAGTTGAAAATATTTGAACTTTGTCGTGCATCTAAAATCGGCTTGAAAAATGTGACTCGGCTTGAAAATCGCGTAACACACAGAGAAAGGTCAGTAGTCAGGAAATTGCTGTACACACAGTTGTCTGAGAAAAATGGTCAATTATTTGTTAATGAAAATAACAGCAAATTTTCTATCGAATCAAAACTTTGTTTAGTGTTTGGAAATTTCGATTAACTGTGTTTTTCTCCTGTTTTCTCTCCAGAGTCTGAATCGGAGGAAGAGGAGGCCGACTAAGACCTCTGTCGCCAGATGAGCCTTTTCTTTTTCTTCCCCCCCCCCCCCCCAAGTAGCAGAAGGAGCAGTAGAATGTCTTTTCCCTTCTTTCTCTTCTACCTCCTGTTACTTCTTTATCCCCAAACACACTCGTGCACCCTTCCACCACTCGATGACATCTAACGGTTATTTAAGCAAAATATGAACGTGCTCAGTCCTTACTTGTAACCTGGTGTCGTGGCTGACAGTGGAAGTGGAAAACTAAGGATTCTCCCCTCTTTATTATTATCTCGGTATTATTGTTGTAATGCCTTCTGTAATTTGGATACAAAACATTCCACGGGATCTCGGTGGCCGCAGCTCGTACTAATCTAAACTAGAATTTGGTAAAAATTCAAGTTTGCCTTTTTGCCATGCGACTACGGGGCAGAGAAAGTGTTGATGTGACTCCGCCGAAGTTTTTTTCCCCCCCTTTTAATTTTTACGCTTTATTTTGCCCCAAACAAGTTTTTGGCTCTCCTGTTTGGTCTGAAACTTCACCTTCTTTTTGGACTCTTGGGTAAACCTGTCCCATGTGTCGAGGTCATTCTGGTCAGTCCGTCAGACGACGCGCACCCCTTGTGAGACGCCTCGCCAGATAACTGATAATTATTGGTTTCTACTTTCTTTAATCTGATATAAACCAATTTGACTTTTTTATGAAATAAAGACTATTGAAATGCTTATTGTTATGAAATTTTGTTTTTATATAGAAAATTGGCGACAACTATACTTCCAAAGCCTTTATGAAACTGGGATTTCACTTTTTAGAAGATATAATGTATTACATTTTAGGCGTGAAGTGTTTGTAGCCTCTAAGTAGTGACTAGAAATTTCTTGAATAATCTGATACCACACTTAAAATGTGCTGGCTTCTCCAAATGTCATTTGAAACCCACTGACGTCTGTACTAAGTAAAGCCAAAAACATTTGTTAAAACGAGTATTCCACCTTCAGCTAAGTGTGTAAAATCTATGGAGTATATTCCAGATTTGGCCATTTCTGGCTGTTGACTTGGATTGGATTCCAATACACTGGTTAGTGGACATAAACCTCACCTAAAAAGCGTTTGTATCCACTGAATGAGGCAGACTGTAAATTATTTTCACGTTTATTGTACAAAAATACATTTCTCTTCAAGCAGCTTATCAGTATTTGTGATGTGCAAAGGACACAATCGTCAGGTATTCAAGTACATTTTTATACAGTCGTGTTACACATTAGATTTAGAGGTAGGCCTTCATATTCAAAAACCGGTCTGAGGTAGCGTGCAACATTTCCCTGGGATAGTTTTCATCCACATTTGCTGTATAATTGTAAAAAGGATTATGTTGATATATTTTCCCCAAAAAGTGCAAAAGGCACCCAAATGTACTTTGCATGCCAGGACATCCCACATGTTCATGTGCGCACAAAAACATCCAGTCAAAGTGATACAGAAATTGTGCAACAATGCAAAAGTAAACATTTTACCACACTGCAAATATATTGAGCTCAATATTTCATCTTGAATTCAGGCCAAAACAAAATTTTAGATCGAGTTAAAGGTCTATTGATACTTTATACAGATTCTGAAGTTCAAATTTCCTCGAAAAATTATATTTTAACACATTTTTAAACTGAAGATTTTTATTTCAGTTTTTGCCACCATAGCAAGTTTGCCCTCTGCAGGTAAAAAGGAAAACTGATCTGTCTTATGCCTACACATGAAAACAACCTCCTGATGGAGACACCTTATTCCTCTTTTTTTGTCATTTTCAGGATGTGATTATTTTATTTATAAAGTGACTGAAAAGAGAATTAAGGTCACATCAGACAAGACTGATCGGACAAGAAATAATAGTGGAATCTATAAGGGCACCTTTTTTTTTGTGAAACAGTTTACCTAAAATATCTATTTTGAATATGTCAAATACCCCTGATAAAAGACGAATAAACTAAATTTATCCCAGTTATTTTAGATGAATTAAAAATTAACTTGTTTCATGGTGTGTTGTAAGAATCTCTGCGTCGTAGTTGCGGCCTGACCGGGCAGTAAACACATCTGCAGAGGTAGCACTTTTCTGATTCCTGAGAGGTTCATATGTTACATGTTATTATGCAGAGATGGCCTGAAGTTCCAACTCTTCACCACTAGTGGCGATAGATGAGTTAGTGCTTCTTTAAGAGGGCCCCCTGCGTAAATTGCGATATTTCAGACAGCACTTGAAGGCAGCGTCAACTCAACTGACAGCAACCGCTGCAGTAGCAGCTTTTTACTGTCCTTCATGTGACTGTAGGCGACAAGGTAGTTTTTTTTAGGAGTCGGACATTGAGGGGGTGGGGGTTAGTACCATTTTGGGACCAAAATAACCCCTCTCCCCATCAGGTGCAGCTTTACACACTGGCTCAAGTTACAGCTCAACCAAAACATAAAGGTTCCAGAAGCACACCAACGTGAACAGAAAGTGCTATTTCGGTGTTAGTCGTGTCTCGGGTTTTCTAGTCTAATCCGAAAATAAACATATTATTTATATATGTACAGAGTCCTACAGGTGCGTTTCTACGCCACGTGTCTACATGTAAACAAACATCACGATGAGCTGCTCCTCGTCTGTCCGCAGCCGCTTGGCTTCACACAGCTGCTGAGTGCTTCCCTCCATCTCTGAGCTGTGGAAGGAAAGAAACAAAACACTTTAAAGCATTGTGACTTGTAACCTACCAATGCCAATATCACCTCAATTTAACATTACTCAATTTCAGATTTAAATGTTTTAGGAATCATCACAGTTACACTTAAGTGAATATTCAAACTTTTGAAACGAGGCAGTTAAAAAAACGACTGCACTTAGATTTGAACAAATGTCTGGTTGACTTTTGTAAGAAAAACATGAAATTATACCTCATCCGATTATCAAATTGATATTTACAGAAAATTACAATTTGCTAACTTCATAAGATTAATCAAATTTGTCCAGCCTGCGAAAAAACATTTAAATTGTGGCTGATGTTAAAATACAGTTTAACAAGCAAAGAATATGAAATGATCTTTCACCCAGTATTGTTTTAATTTTGTTATATTCATCAATATTTTTAAGTACTTACACTTCTATTATTTCACTAAGCAAACACTTTCATAAGTATAAATGTGTATTGATTTGGTATGTTATATTTTACTGATCTAAGGACCCCCCATGAGCTAACTCCTAAATAAGTTAACTGTATAAAGAAAACAAACAACGAAATTATCACTATTTCTAACCATAGATTTTATTTTGGGGAGTGATCCAGACTTGTATCCCTAAAAAAACATTGAGTTTAGGTTAAACTGATGACCCAGGCTGCAAAACACAAAGCCCTGAACGCACCACAGCGTGTTTTCATTTTGTGTTGTCAATCACTGGAGCAACAGGTGCCACCTCAGTGAATCCAAATCATGTTTGAACCACATCTCCTCAAGCATTTAAAATCGTATTTCCAATATAAAGACAATGTAGCATCCTTGGGTTTACTATTAGCACACTTTTCCTGGATGTTGTGACTTTGGAACACATAGTTTTACGCACGGCCTTTCTGTTCTGTTCATGCGTAAAACAACTTTTACGCACGACCTTTCTGTTCTGTTAATGCGTAGGAATCACCCCCCGAGTAGTTCTGTGGCGCAGGAGAGTTTGTGCTGAATGTTCACTCACCAGTTTCCTCTGGTTGCTGAGGCAGAAAGTGCAGATAGGGCGCAGGGAGGACGCACTGAGCGCGGCGGTGCCGTTCAGGATGCTCTGGTAGCGGAGGCAGGGCTGTCCGTCCAAACAGTCCTCCCCCAGCAGCAGCACGTTAGCCAGGTGGGAGATGTAGCTGGAGGCCAGACGCAGCGTCTCGATCTTGGAGAGCTTCCTGTCGGCGGGCTCGGTGGGAATGAGCGTCCGCAGCGCGGAGAAGGCCGTGTTCACGCTGTGCGTCCTGTCCCGCTCCCGCGCGTTGGCCGCCTGCCTTTGCTTGCTCCCTCCGGGCAGACTCGTTTCCCCGCCGTCTCTTCCACCTCCACTGCTGCTGCGCCTCCGCCTCCTCCTCCACCTCGGTGAACCTCCACCGGCCGCTCCCGCGTTCCCCTCAGCCTCCCCCGGCTCCCTGCGCGGGCTGCAGCCGCCGGTGGACTTCCCGTCGGAGCTGTCGCTGCTGCTGTCCAGGTCGTCCAGGTCGGAGGTGAAGCCGTCGGGCTGCGCGCTGGGCTCGCTGCCGGTGGACTTCATCCTGGCGCTGCTCTGGTCGGACTGGAGCTGCTGGGCTCGTGCGGGCGGGCGGCGGCTGCACATCACTTTATCCTGAGGGTGAAAATAGCACCCGGGGCCGAGCAGGTGCCGCCGATCCGGTGACCGAGGGGGCTTGAGCCGGCCGGCCCCCGGTGGGTCGACATACCAGCAGTAATGAATGACGGCTGCTTTCTAGGTCGCCAGCCCACTGCAGAAGAGGGAAGACAGGTGGAGCCTGAGGGGGGCACCTGTTGTGGCCTGGAGGACACAGAATTAGGCTCGATCGACGTGGGGCTCCCCGCAGGGCCGATATCATTCATTTCACATCAAAACAAATAATATTTTTTTAATGAAAGATGTCAAATTGTAACTTTTTGTGATGGTGGCAAAGAGCCTGTAAGAAAGCAGATTGTTATAAAATACAGAAAAGAGAATGAAATTCAATAAAAGCCAAAACTATTCCATTTATTAAGACAACAAATACTTATTTAGGCCTATAAGTAGTATGTTCTCCTGAATACAGCAGTTTGATTAAGATGGATTTGATATTTCACTGACTTGGGATAGGTCATAGGAATCAGGTCCATTCAGTTCAAGGGTAATGCTGAACTGAGATCAGTTAACACGAGTTAGAAGTCATTACAAACCAGCGTTTATCTCCAATATTCAACTGGGATAACAAAATAATATTTAAAATATGAAGAATTCCAGTTTGGCTGAATTATTTCAGCGGCAGCTCTTCTGGTTCAGTAAAACTGGGGGATCATGGGTAATATCCACTGATTAGTTGTGTTTCAGTCAGATCTTTGTTTCTTGTTTTTTTTGCTTCTTTTTCGCAGCATAAAAATCACTTCATAGCTTGGAGATGGAGCCCCACAGAACTATTCACCACATGTGGCTGCAGGGGGCGCTGTTGCTCAGTGAAAGTTTCATAGTGTTGCTTTAAAGAAAATAAAACAACTCAAGAAGAACAAGGGATTTATTTAATAAGACCCTGAGACTTTTGTTGTCATCTACTTATCAAGGACACAAATCCATTTTCTGGACCTAATCTAAACTGGCACAAGTCTTAGACGAGTGGGACATCTTCCTCATTCAAAACCACTTTGATTATCTGCTGATGAACTTGATGGACACACTGTGGGTCAATGGTGACCAGTGTTTGCGTGTTGACCTCCAGACTGAGGGTCACCCCGTGGCCTTGGCTGCCCGCTCTGAGCTTCCATTGAGTGATCAGTCCAGGTGTACCCACCCGTCCCGTCCCGCTCTGTCTGTGCCCATCATGATGGACACATACAATCCCCCCCCCCCCCCCCCCCCCCCCCCCACCCCCTCCTCTACCTTGCCCAGTGCCATCTTTGGGAGTGGATATAAATATCTGCGAGGGGACGGTGCCTTGTGTGTGTGTGAGCTGCTCACAGCAACCTTCAAGTCGTGTTGTCAGTTTCATTCAAATCACGATAGAAACGTGGCTTTATTGGCAAATTGGTTGACATTTTCTTGTTAATAAGTTTGGTAGTATATCAACATTTCATACTTTAAGTCCAGTATTTGTATGTACTTGGTATTATAAGTAGCGCCACCAGAGGGCAGTAAAACCATAATGATAATTTCTTAGGTTTGTGTTTTTTCTTTCCTGCAAAATATTGAATTGTGGGAGAATCATGTCTTCATCCAGTCACTTAGCAACGCAAACTGAAGATGAGTAGCAATTGCTTGAGGTCAAAGGTCACCTACCTGCAGGATTATTATTATTATTATTATTATTATTATTATTACAAAGGGCCAAGAATTATTTTTTTAGCAGAAATATTACAGATAAGTTTTAAAAATATAATTTAGGACAAGAACCATACAAGGTGATACAAGTGACAAACAAAAGTTGAGGGAGGACCAAGCTTGTTGCTCCTGCGGCGCTAACAAAGCGTCCAGCTTCATCCTAATCTGTTACAAAAAAAAGTCAAATGGCTCTTTAGTTCTCGGCCGAGCGGAGGCAGGAGTCAGTGGGAGGCTGAGTGGGACCCTAATTGGCGCGGAGCTAATGCGGCCTCAGTTAATCCCTTAATCCTCATTTCCTTGCAGCCCCTGTTGCCTTGACCCTCTGGCCATGAACTTGTCTGGCTCCTGCAGCAAAGTCAAATGCCCCTCCGCCGCTGCTGCTGCCGATAAACAGCAAGTCCCAGAAAGTCAAAAGGAGGCTCGAGCAAACTAAAAACATGTTATGGTGTCGCGAAAAGATTAGGAACAGCTGTCTGATATGGGAAAATACAGATGTTATTAGCGCTTTTGAACATTCTGCTATTGGCCTTGTAATCTTTTATGAAATCTATGCTTTTCAGGTGATCTAACACAGCGTCCCTGATGTGACCCTGCTGGAGGTCGTTAGCTCTATGAACCGCCATTAACAAGGGATTATGGGTATAAGGAGGCGGATGCAGTTCTTCAAACCATGTGTAGAAACAAAAGGTAAAGGTACCACATTCTTCTATCACTGCTACGTATATATGGTCTGTATTTATATTGTACTTTTATTGCATAGTCTTGATGAACACCCAAAGCATTCACCCACACACATTTGCACATTTGCACTTGTGATTGATGATCATACATCAATCATACACCGCTGGCACAGGCAGGAATCGAACCGCCAACTGTAAATGGTTAGCGGACGACCCGCTTTAGCTCCTGAGCCACAGCCGATGTGTTTTGGTTGTCTCAGTCGGAAAATCTCTCCATCACAGTGTCAAAATCCCTTGACACTTCCCTTCATCCCCTAAGCTGGGCGTCTTGATTGATGAGCATCTATACTTATCTGTCTGAGTGGCGCCGCTTTACGTCACAGCACAGATCAGACCATACCTGACTGAGTTGGCCCGACTCCTCCTCCAGACTTCTACATATAACATTCCTCAGTCTGTGGTAGGGGTCGGTTAAGGTAAGGGAAAACACAAACTGGTGAATCTGCACTTGGGTGTATCTTTTTATATTTTTGTTTTCACTCGCTGACTTTGACGATTCCTCGGAGACGTTCATTACGGTTAATTCATAAGAGCCCTCCCTATTCTGTATTGAGAATTTATTGATTACCCATTGCAGGAAGCTATACCCTCAATATCTTCAAAGACATTTCCAGAAATCGATCCCATATCCGGATCTTTATTTGTTTTCTTACAAAACAACCGATAAACACTGCTTTAGTAAGAAATAACACCGATTATACAGAGATTAGGATATATACAACAAGAAATATGCGACAGTATAAAACAACCAAATAAATAAATACTCATACAGAGGTTTGGAGAGTAGAACATGAACCTGATGGAATTCACAGTAAACAAATCAAGTTTCCAAGATGATAAGGATCTCCACTGCAGGCGATTATGGATGAATAAAATATCAGCTGATCAATCCAGGATGATGACAAATACCTTTTTCTCACTGGCCTGTTTCAGGACTTAGACTGGAAGCAGACACTGTTTTGTGAAGGTTACAGGATTTACCACTTATCACTATGTTTGTCTTTAGCTGGAGATGCAGAAGAATAAAGTCTGGTTTTTGGATTTGTGTTATTTTGGGTGCTCGTGCAAGATGTAAAAACCTTGTTTCCCCTGCGTCCAGTTTAAGAGCTAAGCCAGAAAAGTGAGACTCTGCTTGGTTTGCACTGTATTCGGGTGATTGCCTGGAGTTTGAACTTTGCAAAGTAATCCAGCGAGGACAATTTAGACACTCTGAGGTTTTTTCTTTTGACGACGCATTGTGCTGACGGCTCCGGATCACCTACTGGGTGCTAATCGGATTCCAGCCATTCGGTCTTTGCAGCCTGAAAGTGGATCTCAACCGTGGGCAATCGGGAGCTGGAAAAAAAAAAAAAACGATCGATATTTTTTTATACAAAGATATTTGTCAGTTTGTTTGCACAGATAAAATGGTGGTTGCGTTCTTCCAGCACAGCTTTCTTCGCTGGCCCTCATCATCTGTGACGGAATTGGATGCATTTTCACATGTTTTCATTTTCCCCTCATGTGCCGATCTTCTGACTCTCACACGTGTGAATCTCAGACCAGCTGGGAAAAATACCGCAGTCAAAATATTCCCCTTTCTAAAAAACAACTTTGTAGGTGTAGTTAAAAACAAGCTCAGGTTTTTCTTCTTACCCTCCTGGAGCAGAGAGAGCCAGAGTATCCGCTGCGGCAGGCGCAGACGTTTGGTTGCACACATCGACTCCCGTACAGACACTTCTGTTGACACTGAGCTGAGAAATCACAAGATAAAAACGTAAGTCAGGACGGGAACACAGTGAACCTGCACATCTCTTGGTCTCTGGACGACACAAGAGCAACAACACTTGGTTCAAAGCCTCCATTTGTAGTACCGACCATCTTAATTTACGGTATGACCAATTTCAGATGTTTGTGCGTACAGAGTATCTGAGCATTCTGTTGTCATACTCACGGATCTGGCACAGCATGCCTTGCCAACCGGGGGTGCAGTGGCATGTGTTGGAACCCACACACTCTCCTCCGTTCAAACACTTCTGCAGACAGCTGGCTGGGAGGCGACACAAGAGTTAACCTTAGAGCTGTGCGGATGCTTGAGGACGTGAAGACAGGATTTGACCACTCTGACACTTAATTTCACCGTCTGAATTGACTTGACTTGAACATAACTCCGCTGAGGCCCAACGTTCCCCTTAAATTCAGCCGCACCAACTTGCACACTCATAAATATCAGTCTCCTAAATGTGCCTGATATGTTTTTGTTTTTTTTATCAAGATCCATGAATTATTTCCTAGAAAATCTGTGAAAATGTAAAAAATCCTGGATCCACCCCCAAATTTACTGTTGTTTAGCAGGATTATGCAAAAAGTACAAAAACTAACTTGAGGAAAGAACCCATTTTATTTTGGTGCAGATCCAGATCAGCAGTTCTTCTCACGTTTTCTTAAACAAAGCCATTTTTCAACATTTTTTGTTTATTTCTCAGAGAGAAATTCATGGATTTTGATGGAAAGATTGTTTGCAATTTGGGGGGGCAGATCCAAATGAAAATGTGAATCATGTGGATTTATAATGTGGTTTCATAAGGGGAATGTTAGGCCTTGGCAGAGGTATGTGAATTGTCCTTCTGGTTGTAAATGTATATATCTGAACCACTAGATCCATCACGTGGCCTTCAGCAAAGCTTTAATCCCTCACCTCCTCTATTTTCTTAATTAACATCCTCAAATTCTGTGTTATTATCAGCACACTTGCTCGGGTTTGGGCTTTATTTGTGTTGGAGGTTGTGTCCGTCTCAACTATGAGGCCGCAGGATGAAAAGAAAAGCAACAGCAGCAACGATGGAGGAGGACAAAAAGGAAAAATATGTCAGTCAAACCAAATGTGGGTGTGGCCACTCGTGACTGTGAACAGGCCATCCTGATGAGTGACAGGTGTGATCTGAGGAACAAGGAAGTGGAGACTAACAACAAACCTCCTTCAAACCAAAAGCTGCAGATTTGAGCTTTGACGGATCATCTGTGGTCAACTCTCTTTCCCCCTCCTGATATTTACATGTGTGTCTTTTCAGCCTCAGTAGAACATCACAGGGTCAGCCCCATAAAAGGCTGCAGACGTGAGAACTGATGGCTCCCACATGTGCAGCTCCTTTGTGGAAGCATCTGTCAGCCGAGCCTGGAGGGTTCAGACGCTCACAGGACTGGAGAGTGTCACCTTACCTGCCTCTGCCTCACTTTGGTGAGTGTGACTGTGACGTGATAAAAAGGTTTGATGGTCAAAATCCAGAATCCTGATCAATTTCTGATATGGAATCCATTCAGAGATGTGGTCTATATTTTTAAGTCTTCTGGATTAAAAGACAAATGATTTGTGCATTCTTAAATGTCAGGATTTGTTGCTTGTCTCTGGTTTTACTTCCATCAGGGAGGTGATGTTTTCATATTCTTCTGTCAACAGGATTACGACAAGAAAAAACCCTTTCTGAGTCGATTCGATTAAGGGGGGGGGGGGGGTGCATCCAGGAATTTATTTTTCATTTTCTTTAACATTGCGAGATAGGGAGTTTTCTGCATTTTTGTTAATTTCTCAAGAAACAATTCAGAGAAAGAAAATCAGGCATGAGTAGATTGCTAATATCTATGTACAAGGGAAATTTGGTGCAGATCCAGATTATGATCCGGATTGTATATGATCTCAATTCATGTATATGCAACATGGTGATAAATGATTCCCTGGGAAATTGGTGAGAAATTGGTGAGAATGTCTGTACTCGGAGGAGAAGTCCGAAGTTCTCACTGTGTCGTTCAGCAGATTGGCCTGGAGTTTGATATCATTGTCAATAATTTTTACACAATTCTCGTATCGCTGCACTTACGTTTATCGCATCTCTTCCCTCGCCAACCGGACGGGCAATCGCAAAAATCTGGACCCACACACCTGCCGCCGTTCATACACATGGGCTCACACACACCTGCAGAGGGAGAAAGAGAGAAAGAATCAAAAGCCTGAACAGAAGAGTTGAAGATCATATCAAGCAAAGGAGCAGTTTTTGGTCTCATCTAATGGAAGTAACTAAAGGAGGAAGAGTAGGATGAGAAAGGACATTGCAAGGTCACAGCGACAGGAGGAGGAAGATGGATGTTCAGAGACAGGTAAAAGATATTAAGAGAGGGAGAGGAAGAATCAAAGGAGCTATGGGAAGTAGTGCCAGAGCAAAAAGAGGAGAGGGAGGATGAGGTCGTACTTTTCTCGCAGCGCCTCCCGGTGTATCCCTGCAGACAGGAGCACACGCTGTTCCTCATGCACATGCCACCATTTTTACAAGGAGGACTGCAAACGGCTGGGGGAAGAAAAGGAAAACAAAATGTGCTAAAATACAAAAAAGAACGTAAATTCGACAAATCAAAGCTTGTATTGACGTTAAAAGTGACAATTTGATTGGCCGACCGAAGTTGCAGACTCACCGTTCTGACACTGTGCTCCGTAGAAACCATGAGGACACTCGCAGATGTTGGGCCGAACGCACAAACCTCCGTTCAGGCAAACCGGAGAGCAGAGAGCTAGAGGAGAGAGAGAGAGAGAATCAGCACTTAGAGGTTGGTACACACACACACACACACACACACACACACACACACACACACACACACACACACACACACACACACACACACACACACACACACACACACACAAAGAAAAGATACACAAAGAGAAGACACACTCACCAGTTTCACAGGATGGTCCAGTCCAGCCTGGCAGACACTTACACTCATCTGGAGACGCACACTGACCTCCATTGTGACAGTGGCGGCTACACACCACTATAATAAACAGAAAAATAATAATTTCCTCGTTTCTCAAGCATAAAACTTAATAAATACATATTTAGCCACTACAACTCCCACAAGCCTTTGCAAACATCATCTTTCTTAAGGTTGTAAACTCACTGGTTTCACATCGAGGTCCAACAAACCCATAGGGACAAGAGCAAGTCTGCAGACCCACACAGGTGCCTCCGTGTTCACAGGGTAACCTGCACAGAGCTGCACAGATGGACCTCTGTTAGTTTTATCCTTTATAACAGTTCAGTTCTAAGCCTAGTGATAATTATCGATTATATATATATATATTATATTAATGCAGTTGTCTACCATGCTAACACGTTTAGGAAATAACTGCTTTCCAAAGTGTATTTATAATGTAGATGTAGATGTGTTTATGGATATTTTTTAGTGACATGAAATCAGAGTAACTAGGAGACTGGAAAATGACACTTACCTTCCTGGCAAGTTTCTCCATGAAACCCTCTCAGACATTGACAAACACCCGGAGCAATGCAGACGCCCCCGTTCGTACACTCTGGATCACAGATTGCTAAGAATACACGGGAAAACCCCAAATTTAATATCGTTGCATAAAGAGTTATACATGCAAATGGTTGAAATAATAATAAATACACTACAATAAAAGCCATTTATCTGTTTACCTGTCTGACAGTCAGATCCAGTGAAGCCTGGTTTGCAGCGGCACGTATTTGGCGCGGCACACACCATGTTCCTACCACACGTATGCCTGCAAACAGCTTAAAACACACACAGGGGGCGCCGTGGAGAGGTTATGCTTGTGTATGTCTTTTTTAAAAGATCTTTTAAAGTAATATTTTGAGCGTAATATCAAAATTCCAGATTGATATTGGTGCTGATACTGATTTGCATTGAGACGATAGGGTGTAATTTGGGCATTGTACCTCGACAGACTCGTCCATCACCGGTGTATCCCACCGGACACCT
Organism: Hippoglossus hippoglossus; assembly: GCF_009819705.1. Taxonomy (NCBI): domain Eukaryota; kingdom Metazoa; phylum Chordata; class Actinopteri; order Pleuronectiformes; family Pleuronectidae; genus Hippoglossus; species Hippoglossus hippoglossus. Next base: position 4,693,045 of record NC_047152.1, on the reverse strand, counting down.
CCCACAGCTGAAGCCACCATCCACGGCTGGTTCACACTGGACACCAGGAAAGCATGGCATACTGGCGCATGTCGTCACGTGGTTGTGAGTTGTTTGTCCGCTCCGAACACCTGGCTGTACCGAGGTTGCTCTCTGTAACGGGGAGCCCATCTTGCCCGGTGTTGGGAAGGTCAATGCCGGGACCATCTGGGGGGTCTCTGGGCCCTCAAGTCCAGACTCCGCCTCGTCCCCGTCGGCAGAGAACTCGGTCTCAGACAGGGAGTAGGACAGAGCGGTGAGGGCCGCTGTCAGTGGGAGCGCGGGTCTCGGACGGGTCCAGGGTTTGGCATGGGTTGATACCATGTGGTTGAGCTGAGGCCTAGTTGCCTGTTTTGACTGCGTCACTTCCCGAGTGGAGAGGTGTGGAGCGGGAGGCGTTACCCTAAAAGGTGTGACACCAGTCAGTGCTGCTGCAACCTGCAGAGAGACGATTCAAAGACAGATGAAAGAAGACAGGAAGGTTATGGGATGCTCATGTCCTCACGCACATCTTCTTTTATGAATGACGGTGGCTGTGAGGTGTAGAAAAGTTGGACTCACCTGGGAGACAGTCACACGAGGAACCACAACCTCTCTTAAGGCAGCGAAGCGAGTTGTCGCGTATGTCTTGGCCTCTGATCTGGGGTTGGCACTTTGGCGGGTGTTGTGAGTGTTTGCCGTGACATGGAGGGCGCTCGCTGATGTTTTTGTCACATCTCTGGAAGCAGTGACTGCCTCTCTCCTCCCAGTGCCACCCCCCCTCCCGGACGCGGGAACCTGGCGCGGCGTATTATCTTGGTTCTGCCTTGTGACGCTCAAGGAGGACAGGTGTTTGATGCTGTGTCTGGAGGGCAGGTTGGGCAGGTGGAGCTGCGAGACTTTGCTGATGCTTCCATGCGAGGATCGGCTGGTCTTGCCGGCTGCCTGCTGCTGAGGGAGGTGATTGGATGCTGAGGAAAGACAAATGGCCTTAGAGCAGCTATTGTCTAGGAGAGCCAGGGTTTATGATTTTTACCGCAGCAAGCCACCAGGGGGCAATTAAGACACTTTGGCTTCACTTTTCACGCAATCTTTTCTGTTACGGGCACATTTTGACAAGCACTGATTTCAGTACTTGAGTAGAACTCTTCAAAACGGAGGGATTTACGCGATTCGTGTCTTGAGTCTCATCTGCACAAACACCTTTGTTCTGCTTTGCCACTTTCCAGACAGACACAGTGAAGGGATTTAAGTCGGAGCGACATCGTCTCTTCTGAGCTGTTACTTAACTCCCCTTGTGAGAAAGAAAACACTAAGCGGTCTTCTTTTGAAGCCCTGCGGCCGGATGCAGATTCAAAAAGTACCAGCGGTGGTTAATACAACCAGGCAGGCTCTAACCACTCATGCTGATTTATGTGCTGCTATAACATTCTTTCTAACCAAAAGAAACACACACAAAGGAAAGCGACACCAATGAAAAACCAAAACATAAAATATAAATAAATGATATGATCTGGCCCCAAATGTGATGCAGATATTTACTGCCTGATTTATTTGTTGTGTCTTCAGGTCCAAAACAAATGCAGGAAGGATAAGAAATGGTTTCAATTCCAAAATTATGCATATGTCACACAGAATTTGTGAAGCTTGCTTTGAGAGGGTAAAATTGTTGAGAGGCAACAAATTAGGTATTAGAACCAAAATCAAATGTTGCGAAAAGAATCCCGTACCTGCCCTGGCGTTCTTCATGCAGACGCGTCCGTTGCCGTAAAGGCCGGGCGGGCAGCGGCCACAGACGTAGCCGACATGCGGCGGCCTGCGGTTGATACACTGAACCCCGGGGAAGCAGGGCCTGCTGGCACATGTCGCCGACACGTTGACAGGCGGCAACGGAGCTGATCCTGGGGGAGAGAAATTGTGGTCAGTGCTCTACATGAGCCGGATCTTTATCATAGTTTATCAGATTGTTAAGGGTTTTATTATTGCAATTCTCCCAGGAAATTTGTGTTTTCCTATTACAGGAGGATAAATGAGCGGTAAATACTCGTTTGCATGTTCCTAAAACGCCTCTGACCACCCTCCATAGTTACAGTTGTTTTGAATTATGAAAAATCAAGTGTGACGTTGGGCTTACCTGGAGCTGATCTACCATTTCCTGTTGGTTGGGCTGCAGCGGCTGTCTTGACTATTGTGTTGCTGATTTTGGGCTGATCAGCCTCGACTTGGTCCGGTGTAATTCCTGAGATGTTCTTTATGGTATCTGTGTTTGTCCTGGGAAGCTGGAAGTCAAGTCCTTGGTTTCTTTTCAAAGCATCAGTCGTTGTTTGGGAGACGCTTGATGTTATCGCTGTGATGCTCTTGTTGGCTGCCGCCTTAGTGAGGCTTGGATCCAGGCTAATTCCTGGAGTCTCTCTCCAGGGGGTCTTGGCCTGTGATCGACCAAGGTCAATTCCTGGAATCGTCTTCCGGAAAGTGTCTGTCTTTTTGGGGAGTTGCAGCGGAACATCTGGCTTGTTGTAGACAGTCGTCTGAGGAGCAGATGTGGGAGTGATGGTGGCCGGCCTGGCGACTGCTGTATTAAGGGAAACACATATTTTTGATTGTCATGTTGTGCCTCTATCAGATGCTCTTATCTGACATGGCAGCGGGTCAAACAAACTTGACTCGGATTTTAAAAAGAAACGTTGGCTAATGATTATATAGGATAAATGAAACGGATTATGTCATGAAACATCCGAGATATCTTGTTTTGATTTATTGAATCTAAACAAAAGGTGCAGTGTGTGAGATTTAGGTCAAAGGGATCTATTGGCAGAAAATGAATATAAAATAATCCTTGTGATGATTTCACTCGTGTGTAATCATCTAAATTCTATGAATCTGCGTCTGGTCTTATTTACTCTTCACTCGTGTGGTTTTGACAGTGAAGGAAACCCTCATCCCAGCTTGTTTTACACTCGGGACATTTAAGATTCAGGATCTTCATGGTAAAAACCCTTCCAATGGCCCCTGACATGGAAAGTCTGGTCTTTTTTACACTGAATTGAAGAAGGAGGTGAAGGGATTTGAACCAAAGTACTTTGGCTCAAGTAGATCAGAGGACTGAGGAGTAAGCAATAAAACAAAGGAAAGAGGAAATCCGAGGATCCGTCCTCACGAGTCCATAAAAATGACAAACAATTTGTTACTGACAGTGATTTGTGCTGGGTGTTCTGCTGAGGGCCAACTCTTCCATTAGGAACAGTCATGTCCTGCAATGTGCACTGTCATTTTGATTGTTGCCCTGCTTAGATGCCAGGTTTGAAATCGTTTGATTTCTCAAAAGGTCTCAGTCTTCGGAAAGCTCGTGTTTGTATTTATAACAAGCTTTAAGTGCCGGGTTTCTTCGGATGTTTTTGTTGACTAACCATCACGTAGTTTTTTTTACTTTTTAGCAGCATTGCAGCTCCAACGACATCCGACCACAAACGTTATTCTCCATGTCAAACTGTCACCACAGCTGGTAACGAACCTGACCCTCTCAAATAACTGTGATAATCGCAGACTTTATGTAAAGATGGACGAAGCGTCTCCACTTCCTCCCATTAACCATCAACTTACAAACAGTCTGTTCAAATGTAAATTCAACTACATTGCAAGTTAGCACTTGAATAATGAATAATTCACACTGTGATGCAGCTGCAGACAAGGACCACCTCAAGCCACAAACTTTATGAATCACAGCATAACTCATATACAGTGTGATGGGTTTACTAAGTTTAGCTGGGAGCCAAAGGGGAAGAAAAAACCCAACCTTCCTTCTCCCACAGCGGCAGGGATTCTTTTAACGTATTAACTCCAGTTATCAGTCGCTGTGATGCAAAGTGAGCACATGGAGGGAGGCAGCGGTATCAGGTGCCATCAGCCATCTGGTTTCCATTCTGCATAACCTCTGTGGGTCTTGCTGAATGTGGCTCAGGGCAGCACGGCGGCAGCGAGCAATCATATTTCGGGAGTTTAGCTGAGGCTCGTATCCAGAATGGATCTTATCTCTGATTTGCAACAACAGTGTTTTTCGGGGGGGGGGGGGGGGTGCATGTAAATAATCAGAAATAAATTTGGGACTGACATTATGGCCGTTGAAATGAATAAATACAGAAATTCTATTTTTACTATGTGAGATCAGAATGTGGGAACAAAGTAGACCAGGATCTGATAAGCTCTTGTTATGACTGCTAATGGGATCCAGGTTTATCCAAGTTACTTTATCATTATACTAAAGAAAGAACAACAACCTGGAGACAGAGTAAAGTTCTTTCAATGTGACTTCATCAATAGCTCTAAATAATAATTAAAGAGCACATACCTCTGCCAAGGCTAATGCCCTATCTCACCATGTTAAAGCAGCGTTTCCATTAATTATTAAAACTGTTTATTGGCATGTGCACCAAAACGTATTTTTTATTTTCTGACAATACCGCATTCTTCCAAGTGTTGTGGTAATCCACCCAGTATAGTTTTGTGTAATCCTGCTCACTAACAGACAAGCCAACAAAACAAAACTATAACATCCTTGGCGGAGGTTAATAACGTCCACTGATAACTGAACATCAACTTGTATCTGGAGTTAAGTCGCTCATTTACTTTTTCAATAAAGCAGTTTTCAGACAGAAGACGGTGAAATGATTTGATCCGAGTGGCATTTCTGTCAGTGTAAGTTTCTTTTTTTTATCTTAAAGATGAGGAAAGTGAAATGTTCTCATTTTATTCTCGTGACGACACGATCAGACTTTGTTTTATGCTCTTTTTCCATCAGATCTTACGACTGGACTCCAGATTTAGCGAACCTGCAACTGAACGACTCGTAAATTAAAGACTCTCCATATGGTCACATATGGTAAGTGAGCCGGTTGGTTTTCTCAGTGCCTTGCTCATTGACGTACTGTATCTGCTGATGTGAAACGTGTGAGCACCATATTCAGTGGAGCAGCTGTCTTGGCACAACACACCTTACAAAAATGCCCACATCACTTACCCACACATTTCGTCCCATTTCCCAGCATGCCTTTAGGGCAGGGACCACAGCTGTAGGAGCCAAAGCTGTTGAGGCACTGGACTCGAGGGAAACAGGGATTTCTTTCACACTCATTGATATCTTCCAGACACGTGATACCTGCCAAACAAACGGGGAAGCTGTAACTGGGATGCCAACATGAATTTCGGGCACAGATCCATTTCAGTTTCGTCAACTCTCACCTCTCCACCCTGCAGGACACTCGCATCTGTACCCACCGACGGTGTTGACGCACTTTCCGGCCGTGCACGGCGCCGACAGACATTCGTCCATGTCCTCGTCGCAGAGGTCACCCTGCTTACCCTCGGGACACACGCACAGGTGTCTCCCACTGCCGGCGGGGAAGTTGACGTCGGTCACGCACGTGCCGTCATTCTGACATCCGCACGGCACCACGTCAATCTGGATGAGGGATAGAAAAGGAGACTGAGGTTTTCTTCAATGCTGCATTTTAATATTCAACAATAACTGTATCCTCTGCTCGAGACAGGCTCCCACTCATCCAGCAGAACTGAGAGTATTAATGTCCTTTAAAGTTAAAACCACATTTCCCATAATTCCTGTTGCTTCCTGCATCATTCCAACTGATTTTTCATAAAGTTAAAATGTCACTCACTTAATTTCCAACCATACATTCTAATTTACAATAATTCTACCAGATATTAAACCTTCTTCCCTCCTTCTTTCCCCTTAGTTTCATCTGTCTCCCTTTCTCTTCCTCCAACTCTACCTCCACAGTGAAGGTACTCTGGGCGTTGCACTCGTCAGACAGCGTGAAGCGGAACGGGCGCCTCGACTGACGCCCCCTCTCCTCTGGAAGCAGCGGGACCCTCCAGATAAGGAGGCCTGCTGGGGAGAGAACGGCCCCCGTCGGGCCCTCCTCCAGTTGGAAGAGGAGCGCCGAGCCCTCGGGGTCAGAGGCCGCAAACTGGAAGACGAAGTTCTCCCCGGCAAATGTCCGCAGGTCACTTTGAGGTCGGTGGAAGGCCGGTGGCTCGTTGACTGCCAGGCGGGAAAAGGTGAAGAAGCTTTAGCGGAAATACATTTATTATGCAATCCATACAAACCTCCACTCAAAAACAGAAGCTCTCTGTATTGTTACATCTCCACCTACACATGTTTGTGTTTTGATGTCAGGATTTGCTTCCTGTCCTGAAATAAACTCTTCAAACACCGAGTCTCTGCTCGGCAAAAACATCCGTCCAGGCTGTTCCTGGAGGAATCGTCGTAAACACTCATTCTCTCCCCGGCAGGAGAAGTTTCCAGCGTTTCTTTCCAGCTGCTCCTCTCAACGGCCGTTTCAGCAAGATCATGTAGCACCCCCCCACCCCCCACCCACTACTCAGATCATGCTTTTTGAAGATTCCTCTTCCATCCAGCAAAAATGCACCAGAATACACCAGAGGAAGAAACTGGAAAAAAGCATCATATGTCTCCTTTAAGGCTGAACTTGATGTGAACTGTTTCATTATTTTGCAGCTGATTGGTGCTTTGTTTGGGGGTAAGGAAGGACGATAGTCAGCCTGCGTCGCTGTGAAAATCAACCATGTGATTCCCCCCCCTTGTCTCCCCTCCCCTCTCCCCTCAGAGTGGTTAAGCGACAGGCCACGGCATGCTGGGAAACCTAAACCTCCGCTGCTTTGATCTGCTAATGGAGACAAACAGGACCGCAGTTGGATGGCTGCCACGGTGACACTGCACCAACACAGTAAGAGAAAGGCTGCTTCCCCCTGTTGTTGGTCGTCATTAGCCGGCGACAGGGAAACACACACAATCTCTTTCGCTCACATAAAATAGTGAGAGCACTGGTTCACTGCTTCACTACTTCCATACCTATCTTTTATACCTAGGGTCCTAAATATTACTACCTACTAAATTTGTGGAGGGGTGGGACATTTGTATGCTATCAATTATCAATATAATAATAATAATCTAATCAAATATCAATAATTTGAATTTTAGACCTTAAAAAGTATTACATACTAGGTTTTAAATATTTCTAGGTAGGTCTTAATTATGTTAACATTCATTTAATGCTACTTCTGATGCATTTTGGCAGCATGCATTGTTTGTGTTGCAGTTCTTTTTCAACGATGCAGTTATTAACACGCTGCAATGAAACTACAAACAAGACTAATGTGGTGCCGATAACCGATCGTCTAGAAACACTTCATGCTTCACTTCAAGGTTCTTCATGCGAGGAGACAAACATGCTAACGTGCCGGTACCTTGGTTCACAGACCAGGTGAACTTGGAGGTGCCCGGGTCACACAGGAGGCAAGGGCTGCTGGGATTGGAGCCTCCCTCTGCAAAACACATCCCATCGATGTTACACGTTCGCTCCTGGCCAACGGAAACAGAGCGAGACAGAAACGAGGTTTGTTTGCGTACTCATATTTACAATGCTGTTTGGAACGGTTGACATGTTTAACAGCAGGAACTACAGCATTATAAAACACATTTTTTCCAAGCTGTGTGTTTTCCCTGTGGGGGGGGGGGGGGGGGTTCTCTGCCAGGTAAGAAACAGGAAATCATCTGCTGCATCTCCTCTTAAGTAAATTCAATTTCCTCCAGGTTTGGCAAACACATGCAAATGTCTGTGTGGCTGCAGCTGTGTGTGTTCACTGTTCCTGGTTGTTGGTGAGATGACATGTTTTTCTGTCTGCTCTCCCATAAAAAGCCGTTCCAGTAACAACAGGACCCCCCCCCCCCCCTGTATCTTTTTGTTTGACGAATGTAAAGTTCTTAATCAGCTGCTGCGTGTTACGAGGATGGGAAATCCCTCTGTCTCTGGTTTAGTCATTCGAGTCGTGCACCCCTAACAGAGCATATAAAACACTTCACCACGCTTTCCCACTAAACACCCACTGTCTCTGTTTATATTCAAATAAACAAACATTGGAGAGTCCAAGTTTTCACGTGAATTATGGCTGAACTAACAAGAAGAAAGCAAAGAAGTCAGGGAGGTGAAAAGTCGCCTGTAGTGTATTTCCTGTTTCTCTTAACCATGCAGAGGATTTTCTTCCTCGAGTTGACCAAGTATCTTTAGTGGAATAAATGTAAAAAATGACAGAGTGTCTTTGTCCCTGGTAAAAGTAGTCAGAAGGTCGGACATTGTTTGTGCATCATCGTGATGACGCTATAACAAAGCTAGGACAGCCTTTCGCCCAGACTAAACGTCGTAAAATGTTCATTTATAGTGTCGGTTTGAACACTCTTTTGTGATACTGAAGTGTTGCCGCTTGGTGTTCTTGTGAAAGAAATCTCGGAGGTACATGAAATGTGTTTAAATACTTCATCAAAATACGCTCGATGTTCCAACACCTTCAGTTGATGCAAACACCAAGCAGCAGCTGCCGCATTCTTACAGAACTTTAGAATCCATTGTGTGCGCTGCATTTTTCATACGGCAGGGTTTATATAAGTGTTGCTGTAAGGCAGCACCTCTGACACACGCATCAAACCTGTTGCACATTTCTTTCAATCTGGAAACCTTAGTCAAAAACGGGGCAAAAACGTCCCTGTGGTAAAGCTGCAATCAGAGCAGACTGGGCTTTATCAACGGGGGGGCCCTTATAGAGACGGTGGTGGTATGGTTTCTTGGAACTGGCCGATGGATCGGTTTCAATTCACTGTGGAGGCGATAAACAACTTCAGTGTAGAAAAACATTTCACTTTTCATATGCAAGTTACCTTTAACTTACAGAGTCCTGAGCGCGATGCCTCGCAGACCTGGCAGACGCCATCGTAGATGGTCAGCACCTTGGCCTGGCTGTACTGGGAGCCGTCATTGGTCACCTGACAGAAATTAGATATTTTTGTGAACAGCTTCCGACAAAAGAGCCATCACCCGAGAAAAGACATTTCTACGGCAGCACTACCTTTATCTCCCAGCGTGCGTATGGCTTGTCATCCATCATGAAATCTTCCGTGTTGACGGCGGTGTTGCTCAAAGACGGGACGACACAGTCCAAAGCTTTGGAGCTGAGGAAGGTGGCTTTTGTTCTCTGTTTTTCTCCTGCGACCCAAACTCCATTCATGTACTGCGGAGGCAGAAATTCAGAAGGAATACATTTTTTTTTTTTAAATGTATTTCATCTTTAAGGTTCGCAGCCATGTATTTGACCTTCCTCACCTTCAGTCTGGTGGCATGACAGCTGAGGTCAGGAGAGTCGATGAAGCCGAGGCCAAAGACTCGGACGCTGCGACAGTCAAAGGCTCGGATGTCACATAATCCACTGTTCTCCAAATCAGTTAACTCTACTGGCTGGCCTGAGTAAATTACAAGTCATTCAAATGGGAGAATATTTGTTATTTCAGCTGATAATTTAATACGCACTGTCAGACCTAAAGATCACCAGAAAAATACTCGTATACTCACTGATGGCCAGGCTGCAGTCATAGAAGCTGTGGCTGGGGTAGCACTGGCAGCCCCATTCTGTACACTCTCCATTCCCATTGCAAAAGTTGGGGCAGCGCAGTGCCGTGACCACTTCCCCAGACGCTCCCGGTGGACCTGCCACCTCCAAAGCTCTCTGGGTCCGGTTCTCCAGCAACTTCCTCTCGCACTCATTCTCCAGGTGCGGCAGCAGTGCCTCCTCCCAGTCCAAATCATCTTTGAGCTGCAGGTCCAGGATACAGAGATCCACCGCCTCGTCCAGGCGGCGTCCCAGCAGCCCCCGACACACCGTGCCAACAGTGGAGTTGGACAAAGCCATCTGACACACCTCCAGAGCCTTGGCCGAGGTGAGGCCACTCGGGGTGGGCCACTGGGGTTGGATCTGCGGTCGGGCCTCTGCCAGGTGATCCTCAGGGAAAAAGTAAGCCAAGTTCTCCAGATCAGCCTGACTGAGGCTTTGAGCAGCAAACACAGGCTGGAATTCAAATGATGCCTGTCTCCTCTCCCTGTTAACGGAAAGCAGATGATCCTCCCTGAACGCGCTGTCTAGTTCAGCAGCACTGTCTCCGTTTTCACTGGGAAACTGAAGGTGCCTCCTCTCCAGAGGATGACTATTAAAGTCGGTCATATCCAGTATGCTCTCCTCTCTTCCTGGACTCTTGATGTATTCCACCGTCGTGTCCATGGAGGGGAAGACAGATGTGTAATCCACATTATCGTAAACTATGCAGTCGGCATGAGCGGAGGGACTGTACAGGTTCCTCATCCCTCTGCCGGCATGATGAGAAGTGCTGTACTCGTTCTGGCACTGACAGAAAGGCCTCCTGACCTCCTGTGTCGTCCCGGGAGGTGTCTTGTCAAATAAACTCTCACCTGGAGCTATCCTAACGCACAGAAAAGAAACAAAAAGCTTTGTAGAGACTAGATTCTGCCAAATGAGTTAAAAGTAGTAAACATCGTAGTTTTACTGACCTCCAGTCCTGTATGAAGCGATGCAGGTCATTAGGCCCATAGAAGACACCGTCAGAGCTGTGGAAATCGTTGTTGACATTATGGTCAAAGGTGCCACAGAGGCCTTTCGTGTTGCCGTAGTCGACGCTGGGCGCCCGGACGGACAGGCTCATCCCCCAATCGCCAACATCGGCCCTAACAAAGGCCCCGGAGGGAAAGATCAACTACAAGAGGAGAGTCACATCCAGCAGCTAATTAACAGAATCTCCTCATGCAGCAACATGAATTGAATGTGACGTGGTTCAAACATAGAAGCAAACTGCGCATAATAAATACGAAAATCTGCACCAGTGTCAAAATGTTCGGATACCTACGGTGACCTTCTTCCCCTGGTGGGACTCCAGCACCCTGACCCGACTGCCCTCCTCATCGCCGAGGTTCTTCAGGGATAGCTGCGGTCTGGTCTCCTGCGGCTGCCCATTGCACATGTCAAAGATGGCCACCTCATTCCCCTCCCGCACCGCGACGCCACAGTTGCAGGCGACGGCGTAGTGTCGGCTGCCGCAGTCCCACTGACGAGAATGGACCTCGAACGTCCTGACGCGGCTCCGGTAAAGGACAAAGGTGCCGGTCTGGTGGTTTTCATAACGCCTGCACATAGAATGACAATGCAAGTGCGACAATGTTTAAATTTGGGAGCAGACCTACTATTTATTTAATTAAACTTGACAACTGATAACAGAGTAAATTTACCTGCCGTCCAGTGTCATGACATGTGGGTCAGTCAGAGAGTAGCAGATGGAAGTGGGAACGTCCTGGACCGTGACCTGGGAGCAGAGGTCAGGAGAACAAAGATTAACGGGGGGGGCCCCACCCTGTGACCCTCTAACCTTGAGCTTTTGATGTTTCACCGTGCACACAGATTCCCATCTGTTCTGCGGACCCCTCAGAGACACAGTGTCTGCAGGGCTGACATCATGTCTTACATAACGTGATGGCTTGTGTGGACATAACTAACGACCACTTAGGGCAGCGCTCCTCAAACTTCATGTCAGTCACACTCCCCCCTCTAACTTAATAAAGCACGGTATAACTTGGTGTATATGTCCACAGTATGACAGAGAGACCTGTAATTAGAACAGCCTTTCTAATACTCTTTAATTAAAGTTATACACAGATAATTATATCAGTCCACTGCTTCTTCATTCAGTTTTGGACCCTAGTGCCCTCTTAAGAGGATTCCTCGACAGGGATCGCAAAACACCCAGGGGCCGTTGAAGACCCCTTGGCCGTCTTCAACACAAGACCCTAGAATCCATGCAAGAAAATTACCTTTGTAACAACATAAAGTACTTTTATCTCCTCAAAGAGCCTGTAAAATCTACAGTGGCTTCCCAGTCTTCCCCTTTAGCATCTTCTGTTACAATTTTGGAAAAAACTACATAAAGCCCTAAAAAGCTCCTTAAGTCCCAAGCAACTTTGATGCCACGAATTCCAATTCCCCCCGACTTCTAGGAGCACCGGAAGCCTCTCTGGGGTTTGATGGGACTACTCATCTTTCCTCCTCTAAAACCCTTGTAAAGTTCCCTTATAAACCCTCAAGAGGAGTATGAACTTTTTCATGAACCCTTAGAAAACAAGGATCCTCGATGTCTCGACTCCTCTTAAGGGCCGGAAGTACAATTTATGTCTTTCAATCCCTGGAACCACTGCACGGACTCAACTCACTTTTAACGACACCGGGATGTAGTTCCTCCAGAGTCGTGGTGCGCTGGGTCCCGGCAGAGCACCAATCAGACTGGGACGGTTCCCATCTCGTGCGAAATCGGTGACAGCAGTGACGAAAAACGACCGACCGCAGCTGCCATTGCTGCAGGCAGTAGTTTGGACCTCCACCTGGCAGGCGGACAGCGCCACATCGGAGGCCCCGTGTCCGAGACTGTCTGTGGGTGTCAACACAGCGGTAGGTTAGTGTTAACGGACAGCATACAGCTGCCTGCAGAACTGTAGTAAAAGTCCCCCCGGGCCGGCTTTGATGTGATGATGTACTGGACAAGTTGGAGCACAACAGACGGAAAAACCCGAGCAGGAAGGAGGACGTTTAGTGTCAACAGCAGCAGGGGAGAAGAGGGAGGACGGCGACTTGACCCTCTAATCATCTTTAATAAGCCAACAGGCTCCTTTCAGGGCATCTTTGTTTTTACTAAATAAATAAATTTAAATTTATATTTGGGTTTAATGGTGTTTAAGTTCATGGTGTAAAAGCGATTTCAACATAAAATTGCCTGCTCATCACTAACTTCTCTATGCTGAAGTTGTTTAATGTATCTAAATGCGTCCTTTGAAATGATTTTATATGAAGTAATGAGAATTCAGGGTCTCAGTTGCTAATTTAACTTAATTGAATTCCCACTTAACAAGATGGTTAACACAGCCGATATCCTCTGTTTTCCTGTAGGTCTGACCTGGGTCGTGGACGCTCAGAGCCAGAGGGACTCCACATTGGTGGCCCTGGTTGGTGTTGTAGCAGGGGATGGGCACCGTGCTGTGGACGGTCACCTCGTGCTCCTTCCCGTTCTCTGCTATGTGGAGCGACTCGGGAGAAAACTAAAGTGCAAGAAGAGGGAAAACAAGCGTTTGGTGAGTTTGGCTGTGGGGTTTACTTTCACGTTCTGCCAGTGTATAAAGGAACGCCTCCTTTCATCCTGGCGCAGACTGGAGTTTAAACATAACACGAGAATGTTTACCTTCAATCCGGCATAGAAACTCTCGCTTTCTTTCGGAGTAGATCTGGTGCGGCTGGAGTTGGCTCTGAAAGTCGACACGCTGCAGGAGAACTGCAAGGACAGATATAAGCAGGAGCGTTTGTAGGGACTCAGGGGGCCACATCGAACCAACCCCCCCCGAAAGATGTTACATGCTTTTCTTAAGCCAAAACTCGAACATTTCAAATGGAACAATGTTCTTTCACTGAGCTCCTCAATGTCTATTTGTGGAACAAAATCCTTTTAAGCTCTCAAGAACATTTCCAAGTGAATAATTACTTTAAATTCCCAGCATGTGTGATTGTTATGCATGAAAAAAGACGAACAATGTACGTCTGACACTGTATTTGTGATTTATCAAAACATTTCCCCGTGCAGCCCACAGTGCAGCGCCCCTTCTGATCCTCCGGCTCTAAGAGCACTAACATTTAACTCACTCACAGGGTAGAGAAACAAAAAATGGAGATGACCTTTGACCCAACTCAGCTGCAGTATCAACACGTGTTAAGGATGGGCCCTGTGAGCGAGCCCAGCCCTCCGCAAAACACGTTCCAGACACAACTAATACAAGCCTGGTGTTGTACAGCTGCTCTGGGGCGGGCCGTGAGAGTGACATCACCTCATTTGAAAATCTTAGTGATTCCTGGCAAGAAATAATTTCTCTTGTTGCTGTCGTTTTCCATCAACATACAGATTTGTGTTGTTTCTTCAGTTGTCTTCCTCGTTTTCCTGCTGAAGGGATTTTACTTTCATGGCTTGTAAATTTTGAATTTTACGCGATCTTAAGATTCCGCCCCTCTCACAGCTGCTAAATGCTGAAATCAAAGAAAAGGTCAGATGTTTCCGACTCAACCAACTGACGTCGAATATCACATGCTTACAAAATCTGACTGAATGCTTTGTATCACCTCGTGTCTTCTGTTAAAAGACAGCTGAAGCCCACCTGACTGCTGTCATGCACGTACTCTGCATGACTTATCTGCAGCTGGATGCAGTTGTAAGCTGAGTGCAGAAGTGTCCTTGAGCAGGAGCAGAAGGTCCTACTGTGCGAGAGCTGTGTGTCGATAAAATGTCACAAGAAATGGCTTCATTGTGAATCTGTGCTTCTGTCCGTGTAAAATACCTTCACTTGAATTTAATGTGAAGAGTTGAATGGGGAGGTTTAAATGAGAAGCATGTGGAGCACGGCTCTTCCAACCTGCAACTGATTTAACTTCTCCATCTTCCTCTTGCCTTCTCTTATCGGAGTATGACACACGTTGTCTCTCTGGCTTTGCTCTGTCAGGATGAACTCAGGCAAAAGGACGACAGCATGATCTATGGCCTACTGTGAAACTCTCAGCAGCAAAATTACCGTTTCCCCGAGCCTGAAGTGAACGCCATCCATCTCCACCAGAGAGAAGGGCTTCAGAGTGGTCTCCTGCCTGATCTCAGCCTTCATGCTGTGGCCGACGTGTCTGGCCCAAACCACCTGGAAGACCAGCGGTTGGCTCCACGGCGGCGGGATGAAGGAGCACCTCAGGTGGACGCTGTGGCCAATCAGCTCCGGGGCGATCGCCGGCCGAGAGGGGAGGGATGGGACAGCAGCTGAAAACAGAGTTTGTTTCTCTTCGTTCATACAACGATAAACAACGTTGTACTTTGAGTAGAAAAAGACCTTGACCTTTTTAAACCTTACCTTTGCATTGGCCGTTGACTTCCACCTCGCCTGTTGGGCAGAGTCTCGGCCCCAAATTGGGAGAAACTGAAACAAGAAATTCACAAAACAATCGCAACAAGTTCCAAGTTTCCTTTCTAGGTTTTTCTGGAGCGTTTGACCGAATCACTCAGTAGTTTCTCAAACTGCTTTTCTCTAAGATCAAGAATGAAGTGTCGTAACTTTTTGGAAACCACGGAAGAGAAGTTCTGTGGAAGAAATGACTGAGAAAACCCATCAGCTTCACTTGAAAAGAGATATTACAATACCCAACAACAAATTGTGTTCACCTTTAGCGCAGTATCCCATGCACCCCTGCGTGGGCTGGAGGTAGTAGACCAGGAACTCGCCGCAGTTCCGCACCGTGATGGGGATGCGGAAGAGGCAGCAGTCTTTGGTGCTGCCGTGGAAGAACTGCCAGGTGGCGCAGGCGGAGAGCTGGCGGACCTCGCCGGGCCGCGGCAGGGAGGTGTCCTTCAGTGACAGCCACACCGGGGCCTGTGTACCGCAGCGGTTCATCTGCAGTGGGGTGCATAGAAATAGTCATTATCTGCTGTGAGGGGTTATTATACACTCCAGCTGTGCTGAAGGTGCTTATTATACCAACCTGTTGTTTGCAGAGGATGTCTGAGGCTTTTTTTGGCAGAGGTGAGAGGTTTTTTTTTACTCAATTTAAGTCAGAGACAAAGTGAAACAAACAAGTGAGACAAATCGCTTTATTTTGGCAGAGCTCATCTGCTATTTCTGGAGTCTTACCTCGACGCAGGTGGTCGGCATCTCCGCCGGCTTGTTGTTGATCTTGAATCTGTACCAGCCCTGCGACAGGGAGTGGTCACAGATCAGGTCCTGGATGGCAGTGTTCTGGATCTCTGTGGAGTCAAAGTCAATGCTCCGGTAGGCGTCACGCAAAATCCGGTGGCCTCCTGGGTAACACTCTTGCGCTGAATACGAGGATGAAAAGGATGAAGAAGAAAAACAGCATTTTCCATTTGTCCAAATGTGGAAAAAGACTTATATTCTGCGTTTGAAGTTTGACCCTGTTAATCAGAATAATCAGTTTCCTCTTGCTTTTACTGATCTGGAACACAAGAAGACAGTTTAACAAAGAGTAAAAGGAAGCATCTCAGGCCGTGATCATATCACGTCTCTATCTCTGATCGAGTCGGGCGGTTCTGGCTGTGTACAGGACGAGTCCAAGTGGAAAGAGAAGTTGTCTCTCTCTGGATACTGCAGGTAAAAGACTTGAGTGTGAAATTCTATTCTTGGCCTTGGGAATATACATTTTAGGAACTGTTTTTATGTCATGGTGAACTTAGTAGCTTTTTTCTGCGTAGCTACCATCTCGTCGCATGTAAATGTGGCCATAGATGATGAGGTAGTATCTTAACCTCTGTCATCCTGGGAAACTCCATCTGCTAATGAAGATTATGATCTCTGGTTGAAAGCTCTGAATAAAAGCTCATGAATTGACAGTTTTTTCATCAAACTTTAAATAAACTAACAGTATTGTTGGACGCAGATTAAGAGGAAAAACATCAAGCATCTTCAGGAGGGTGTTTATACGTCTGTGACCCTCCAGTCGTGAATGATTAGTCGCTGACGAGCTTCAAAATCAAAGTGGACAAGAACAAATAGTAGCAAAAGGTGACTCTAAAGTGTCAGGCATCGTTCAAGAGGTGATTTGGACGGATCGTTTCACCAACAGAGGTTATCTAAATTGCTAAGAACAACAGACATTCCTGTGAGCCACTCGCCTCTCTGCACGTTAACGCCAATGGCGCATGAGAGGCCTCTAAAACACCGCCTGCAGCTGGTGGCTGAAACAACCGGGGGAATTACTTGAGCAGAACGTGCAGTTTTCCTTACAGCTCTGCATCTGTGAAGCGAAATGGGTCGATGTTGTCAAAGGAGACCTTTCTTAACTACCCCAAGACCAAAAGAGCAAATTGTCATGTCACTTCCCGAGGACAAACCGTGTTCCCTTTCCTCTGTTTGAGTTTGGCTGCGGTGGCAAGGAAAACAAACATTCAGGGTATTTAGGACGTCAAAGCCTTGAATGCATGGGGCAAAGTTACTGCCAGTGATCCCGAGCCTAAACACGGTCTTACAGGCCGGTCTCCATGTTGACAGCCCCTTGAAAGCAAATGCTTTTGTTTACACGGTCGCCTGTCTGCGAGTTCACCTCGTCTGGCGGCTCCCCTGACGAGATCCGAGGTCACAGGTTGTCCAAACAACCAGGTTTTCTCGGAGGAGGAGGACAATCGGCGTGACTTTGGCTGCCGGCTAAACTGTTCCAATTGGCGGCTTAATGAGTTTACAGAGCCGCAGGGGAAGGGGGGGTGGGAGGAGGTGAGCTAATGAAGCGGCTCCTGGGTGGAGGAGATCCCACTGGGAGGGAGGCCCTCAGCAGTCCAGATGTGCAGGGACTCCACAGGGAATTCTCCAGTTTCTCAGGAAAGAAGATTAATTTGGGAGCGTGTGGTGTTAACATAACGGAGGTTACAGGTCTTTTTCCCAGAGGGCCTGTCACTCAGCGAACGGCAAACAGAAACGACAGCGTCAGACCGGCACACGGAGGGTTAAAGATCAGAAAACGTTTACATGATTTAAGACTCATTATGATTAACACTAGACAGGCGTAATTATCTGCTTTTAAGATCAGGGCTTGAATGATGTGTTTTTAAAGATCAAGCAGTGACAGTTTTTAGACGAATTGTATAGACAAAATGTCTAGAGAAGTGGGTCTAGACATTGTCTGGAATGTTTCTTTCAAGGGTCAACGACAAGAAGATGTCCGGAACATTCAGGTGAGGGGTGGAGCCAGAGTAGAGCACGCAGGCGGCAGGAGGGGACGTAGAAATTCTGCTGCGTAAATCACGTGTTTTAACGTGATAATCCAACTATCCTGTGAATTGTTTTAACCACTTTTACACTTGAGATATTTGGCATCATAATAGATTGTGGAACTCTTTATTTACGGCCCCACAGAAAGCTCAGCAGCGTTAAAGGCATTTTAATACCTGAGGAAGAATGTGGAAGACAGGTTTAGTTTATTTGTTTATCTAACAGGGGCCATGCACAACACAACTGTCGAGCCACATTTAGCACTCGTGTTCATCTGCAGGAATTTATACATCAACCAGCAAAACAAAGTAAACTGGCAAAGGTTGATAAAGGAGACTTTTGTTGCTGCCTTTTTGCTTTTTTTTTTTTATCATCATATCTCTCCCAGTGTTTCCCCCTCCTGTGTCTGACTCTGCTGTGGCAGAGAAATCCCTGGTATTCTTGTTGCAAAGCTGCAGGGAGGACTCAGTTTTATGATGGCCGGCCTTAAAGTTTACGATTGTCTGCTTTGATCAGTTGTTGTTGGGCCCCGGAGACCAAGATGCGTGTGGGATAGTCGCCAGCATGTTGGATTGACCAGGACAGCTACCGCCTGTTACTGCAGCTGAATAATGACAGGATTCATGCTGAGATAAAAACCGAGGGATGAAATCAGAGCGGCGGGGGAAACTTTTCAGCTGTGAAACTCGAGTTAAAGGTTTTCGTGCTTGAATCATAAAAGTTTTGTGCAACTTTTACAATCCTCTATTTTTAAATTTACGGCCGCATGTGTGCAGCCGTGGCAGGAAGACAAGGGCAGGATGGGACACTGAGAAAGATGAGTTAACAGGACAATAGTTTCCTGGATCATGATGAAGCAAACAGTTTTCTATTGAAATGAAGTTGCATAGTGGAGAATAAAACACATCCAGGACTTTTTCTCCTGCTTGTTTGTTGAAGTCTTGATTAGCGATTCAAGAAATGTAACAAAAATTTGATAGTCTTTAAAAGATCAAGCAATTACCCTAAATCTTGTTCCATTTAAATGAAATACCCTTGTGATCTTTGCCTCTTGTTGCTTCCTGTGTGTGTAACTGTCTTTGTCCTTGTCTGTCTTGTCCTCTTGTGTCTGGTGAAGGTCCGTGTGACCTCTGGAGCCGCAGAGTGATGGGAATGCAGCAGCTCAGGCCAACTCTGCACAATCTGCTGCTTCTATCGGGCAAGATGTTCTTGAATCTGCATTTTATGTCAAGAATACGCGCGGCTCTGGCTTGCATTAGACATCTGCTCCTGCTTTTAACACCCCGGATCTTGGAGATGAAAAGGTATTTTTGTTATCCTAGAGTTAAAATCATCTGTTTCACAGCAGCTGGGGAACATTTGGACATTTTTGCAAAACTCTGCGGACACAGAGGGATGTTAGGTTTGTGGTTTTTGCGCGTAAACCTGCCGCAAATTAAGCCACTATAAAGTTTAACGTTCACCTACCGTGTTGGGCGAACGCTTGCAATTGCACGACCCACAGCAGCGCGATGCGTAAATATCCAGGGAACGAGAGGCGCACGGAACCATGTGCGCAACAGTCCATGGCTGAGGCTCCGGGGTGAAGTGGTGCAGCTGGCTCGCCTCAGTCGTCTGGTCCCATTGAGAGTGACGGAGGAAAGGAAAAAGTGAGGAAAGTCGCGCAAACCCCTATTTATCCCCTCGCTCGCGTTTGGCAATTGGAGAAGAAGAGTTCAATTTGCGCACAGCTGGCTGCGGACCGCGGCTTCTCCTTTGCGCAGCGCACAAGATGACAGAGACAGGAGGTGGGAGAGAGGGGAGGGGATGGATGGGGGGGGGGGGGCGGGCAGACTGTAGGTGGGTCCTCTTTCATCCCCCACGAAACTAAATCAATAAAGGATCAATTCAAACTGATGTGAATAGTTGCTGGAAACGACTCCGAGGAGGATTCGCCACTTTTAAATCACGGTGTGACTGAGACTCTGATCCCTGCGTAAATATAAATATAATAACAAAAATAACCTGTGTGGTGTCAAACTCAAAGCATGAGAGTCACAAGCCTGTTATTTTCCACACGCAGCCTCGTTGTCTTCAAAATGACCCCTTTTTACCGCATTCTTCTGCAAATTAAAGGATCACATGGAGTCCCCAACGTGAGAAAGAAATACACATGTAACTACATGACACAGACATGAACCCTGCAGCAGCTGTGTGTTGTCAGTGCACTGGCCTTTAGAGCATGTTGTAAATGGTCTGTATTTATAAATGGTCTGTACTTATATAGCACTTTCAGGGTCTTGATGACCACTCGAAGCACTTTTCAATACAGTTTTGCCATCCACCCATTCAGTGCATCCATGTTCAATCATAGGGGGAGATAGGCAATTTGGGGTTCAGCATCTTGCTCAAGGACACTTTGGCACATGTGATAGGGGAGATGGGGATCGAACCACTGACTTTCTGTTTAGCGGACGACCCGCTCTAACTCCTGAGCCTGAGCATGTCAACAACTGTCGAAGATGTGAGCCCCAGTCAGGCTTTATTTCACAGAACCATGATTTTATTTTCTCTATCAAGTTTCATTTGAAACCTAAAGCTCTTCTGTTTTTAACAGAGTTGTGTCATGTTTTATCATCCTATGTCTTATAAACCCCCATTTAATACACTTTTACAGTAGAAGGGATGAAGTTAATTGGGACTTAATCCTTAACTAAATGAATCCTAACCCACCTGATGCTAGATAAGATTCTGATTCTTCAATTCCCAAATTGTGACTTAAGAAAATCACAGCTAATGACCTCCTTTCTGTTGCCTAAAGATGAAAAGCCTGTCTAACCACCAAGCAGTTAAAAGGTCTAATCTGTTCTCTCAGTTCATTATCTCTTCATGACTGAAAACAGCCTGTGACTGAGATGATTTCACTGTGTGTGTGTGTGTGTGTGTGTGTGTGTGTGTGTGTGGGGGGGGGGCAGCGAGAACCTGCAGAGCTGAAACAGAGAAGGTTGGCCTCTGCTGTGTAGAGTAAATATCAGGTACTGGCGGCTTCACAGACAAAAAAACCACACCTCTCCACCAAATAAAAGGCCTGAGAGCGGCAGCAGGTGTTCCACGCTCTCGCCTTTTCATTCAGACTCCACTGCAGGACTGTGAGAAAGTCTCTGGCAGATGCTAACCGACACTTTACTTCAAGCGCACTGAGGCTTTGACTTTTAAAGATATGGTAAATGGTAAATGGTTTTGTATTTATATAGCGCTTTTCTAGTCTTGATGACCACTCAAAGGTCTTTACAGTACAGATATAGCTTTCCATTGTATGCGTTAATTAGACAGATAACAGTAGAGTAGACAGGACGTGAGGGGAGAGGTATAACTGGGGATCTTACGGTTCATGGTTGGCACCTTAAACTTTAAACGAAATCGGCCGAGGCATTTCAGCTTTCTAAAAGGGAAGCTAAAATACCTCGAGTAAAAATAAAAAATAAACTCCTTTAACAAAAACGTAAACTGTTCTAAGGTTAAAAAACGATCTAGCCTAATTGAGTCCTGAAGTTTATTCCAACTATGAGGATGGTGGAATCTGAATGCAGTTTTACCCAGCTCCGTGTGGGGGCATATTTCTAACTTTTATAGGGATGATAAATAAAATGGTAGCTTATTAAGCATAGCTTTTCCAATGGAGTCAATTTTTGGTACCAGGCCTCTCACGTCCATGTGTCCTTTGTGGTTTAAGGAGTTAAAACAGCCTTATTTTTGGAGCATGTGTTTTTTAATCCAGCACGTTGGTCAAAGAATGAGTCACAGGACATTAATGCCTCTTTCGATTGGTGTAACCAGCACTAGAGACATGATTAAACTGAGAACATGGTATCATAGCATTGACTGGACCGTATAGAAGCGTATAGGCTGTCAAAATTGTCAGTGCAACGATGTCGTCGGTAGAGGGCGCTGTTTGTGTACACAGCTGGTGAGACTGCCACTACACCGACGAAGAACGTCAATCAGTGACCGGTGTGATGTCCAGCTCCGTCGAGGAGGTCGCTGGCGCCAACATGGAGACTGTCACTGTGGACGTGTGCGTGTGTTTGTTTAGCAGGGACGCACGTGCTGTGCTAAAGGGGGGGTCGCTGCTCTTTTGGAGTTAACGTGGCACCTGCGGCCGAGGGGGCGTGCCCGCGGGCCTCGGGAGTCACGCGGTCGCCAGCTGATCCCGGTGGAGTGACAGCAGTAGGCCTTCGTCCCTGATCTGGTGTAGGTTGGAGCTACGTCTCTCCAGACAGGCACCCGGAAGTAGAGGTAAGTGTTGGCATACGACTAGGCCCCTGGGCCCCGACTCCCTGGTGGAAGTTGTCCTGTGGTGTACAGCAACAAGCAACTGATTAAAACCAAATGTACCAATCTTACTTACCAGCAGAATGTATGACTAAGACAACCCCCGGGGTCCATCTTTATTCACAGTCCATGATGAGCACCGTAACCAATTTGTAATTCAGAGTATGGGTATTTCTCAAGTGCAACTGATAAAACAACAAAATAAAAGCTTGATTACATGTTAACCACATATGTCATTGCATCATTTAGTTTGACTCTATATCATTTCTTTGTCGTGTCTCGAGGTAAGAAAAGCAGAGGCGGGATGTCGCTCTTTCCAAGAGATGTGGACCATCGTGCCCGACTTTCCAAGGAGGGCAGTTATGGAAAAGGTCAGTGTCAAGCATCATTCCAGCAGGAAGCATTGAGCTAACCTGGATGAGTTACATGGACTGAATTGGATAAATTGAATGCCCTTCAGCTGAGTTTGAATGCTAATAATTAAGAAGCTGAAACCTCACGAAGTGGGAGGATTTGTTGGAGCTGCACGCACCCGACAAAGTAAAGATTAATGACACTGCGTTTTACTACTCCACAAGAACATAAACCTGCTATGACATCTATCCAAAGCTCCTTCAGGCATTTGGCAAAAATGAATAGGGAATGAAAGGTAAACAAAAGTAGATAAATATGTGAAATTTTCTGAGGTAACTGATGATCTCCAACACGAAACGTCTCTTTTCAGAACTGCCTCGGCTCCACCCAAGACAGACCGGTTGGGATAAATACACATCTATCTATCAATCTATCCTGACCTGGAGAACCAGCTGCAAGTAGCATCATCACTGCTACCATCTGACATCGACGTCTCCTCGGAGAGAAGCAGTTCCAGCCATCGTATAAAGAGGTTAGTGTGACATATACCAAAATGGTGCTAGCAAGGAAAAAGGTTCCCCACTCCTAATCAATTTATATGTTCTGCAACGAGTTCTACTTTTATGATGCCCATTGGGTTCAGTTTTTGTCGACAATCAGATGTGTTAAATATTATTACTGAGGTGACAGTGGAGGGTGATGTTGTTCTGAACTGCATTATATTATTTCTAATATTCTAGACCACCAAATATAGTCCTGTTCAAAACCCACCTTCAACTATGATAGAAACCAAAAGAGAGACAAGTTCAAGAGTATAATGCTGAACGGCAGATCAGGCTAAAGGACAAAAAGTTATTAAAAACCAGTAAACAACCGCAGAGGATGAAAGTCCAGACCCAATTTTCTGGACTTTATTATGCATTTAATTATTGTGATGTTATTTATCTGGTTGCTCCAGCCCTAAGACGTACATTGCCTGTGCTTCTCAGCCTTTTTTCGCACTTAGTCCCACATGTGTCCCAAAGCAACAAGCCAGCCACACCAGACTAGACGGTTTGAGGCTGCTGCGCTGGTGGCTCGATGCTGAGGCACCTTTACGAGAGAGAAGACGTTATCAGCCACTTTGATGTGTGTGTGCCCTGAGAAACGACAAGGGGGGGGGGGGTTCAGTCCTGCCTCCTGAGCGCTTCCAGATGTCACACCAACCTCTTGCACTGTGAGAAAAACAAGGGGAGAACATACAAGCGGCGTGTTTGCAGCTCCAATGGCCCCAAACATCTTGCAACCATATTGTTTCCGCGCTCTTAAAAACCATGAGTCATTTCTTAACAGGTCCGCATCCAAACATCCCCTAACCCCGTGTTTTTATCAACACATGCTGTCAAGATATGTTTTCTTACTATAGTGTGAGTTGGAAAATGACTGAAATACTGTATCTGCTGCCTTTTGTGTTTAAAGTGACTTTAAACACTTGTCTTTTCTGAAGGTTACCGCGGAGTTACAATCTTATTCAGTGGTTGTTTTGTTTATGTACGCTAATTTGCAAATGATTGTCTCCAGCTTTTGTGGAAAACACAGATTATTTTTGAAAACGCTGCATGTTTGCTCTGAGAAAAGAACATGACCTGAAAATGATCTTTAAGCATCTGTAAACATAGAGGGCAGAGGGGGAGGGTCAGAGGTCAATCAGCTTGACCCAGAGGGCACTGGCTCTTTATAATTATTCTTGAAGGTCATGTCTGAGGTGAGTTGTTTTTAACGGAGCACGTGAGAGAAGAAGGTTAATCAGCAGCATGTACAGTTTTAAAGCAAATAGGAACTGACTGCTCAGGACTAGCTTCATAAAGCAGGAAGCAGGGGCGGGGGAACCTCCGGGCTATGTACAAACTACAAGACAATTAATTTAAACAAATGATTCGCATGGCAGCATTTTTTCTTTTTACTGCCCTAATGGAAAACATTAAATCGTGGACTCACATGTCCTCCAGAGTAGTTCCTCGTGGCTGTATGCTAGACAGAACAGGATTTCGTAGCCAAAATCATCCAAATTCTTTGCTGAAGCGCAATAGATATTCTATCCTTATCTTAACAAAAATGCGCAATCAGAGTTTAATAAGTTAAGCAGGATGTTTATTATTTATAAAAATAAGTAGCAACAACAAAAATGTGGTCGAGTTACATGTAGTTTCCTCAACAAAAACTGAACAACACTGTCAAGTTTGTTGACGAGACTTTTCCCAAACAATGAGGTGTCACTGATGAGGTGTCAGTTTGCTGTTTTAACTCCAATATGGGTAATAAAAAAAAAGATACTAATCAAAACTGTATTGAGAAGCTCTTTCTGCTGAATGAAGCCCTCAAAGGCAAATGTAAGTGAATATTTCATCTGTTTTCAAAACAAATTATACAGTTGATTGTGTGGTTTAATTCAGGTTCCAGCAGAGTTTGATGCGATGTGGATGGAAAATGTTAACTTCAGCAGGAGCGGGAGCTCCGGCTAATGTGATGGAATGAAAGCAGACGGCTTAGTGAGCTGTGACAAAGAGATGAATAATGAGGCAGAAGAAGAAGAAAAGAAGGTTAAAGAGAAGATGAACAACACTCACCACTTTGGTTGTAGAAATCAATATGTCAAGTATTAATTATATTGATAACACAAGAAATGGAGTACAATAATACCCTAGTAAACTCCCGTTCCCTAAAGTCTTCAGACTTGAATCTACAATGCTCTGTGTATTTACTGCATATAGTGGATTTAAAGCGTAATTTATTTGATGCGTCGGCCTCATCTCCAAAAACTATGATACTTTGCTGCCATCTAGTGGAAATGTGATTGCTATAGATCAGGGGTTGGGAACCTCTGTTCTATCAGGGGCCGTTAAAATTTTCATAACATCCTTCGAGGGCCACATAAATTACTGATTATTATTATTATGAATCACTTCCGATTCACAAGGTCTCGATTTCAATTTCACTCATATATTCAGTGAAGGATATTTTATTCAGTCGTACATTTGAATTAAAACTATTAAACTTGATGAATAAAACAAATGTAATAAACCACTCACAACCACAATAATAAAAGATAGTTCAAATAGTCTGACAGGCTATCACCTCTTTATGTGCATAGTTAAGGGGTAAAAGTAAAATCCTGTGTGAGTAATGCACCATTTCCACACTTATTTACTTTATATGAACCTATTTATTTAGACTGCGACTATTTAGAGATGCGTATGATCTGTTTTGAGTCTTTTTAGTTTGGCAATACCTACCTCGCACCAGCAACACTGATGACAATGACAAACAAGTCATTCATAAGCAGACAACTGATAGCACCTTTATCCATAGCAACTACTTTCTAAGTAATTAATTAATCAATCATTCAATTATAAATCATAAATATAATGACCAAAAATAAAAAAAAAAGGAAATTCATTCATTGCAAAGATAAAGATAAAAATATATTATTATTATTATTATTACAATAACAATAATAATAATAACGGGCCCGAGCACATGCTTTGGTGAGAATTTGAGCATGGCTAGGCCCTGAAAAAGTCAAGCCGTCGTCATATATCACAACATAAAAAATCACAGCCTTTCCAGCAGCTGCCACAGCTCTGAAACAGGTTTGAAGTCCAGCTTCCTTTGTTTTTGGTTGTCCACTCCTGCAGTATCAGCATCAAAGGATTCATGGTCCATGTATGTCCGAGATACAGAACCGCGTGTTTTGATGGCGTGTAATCAAACCTCGACGCCACGCCACGGTCACACCGTGTGAGGAAAACTCGATCTTTGAGGTAGTTTTTATGTCCATCTTGTTTAGATGACACTCATCTCAATTTGAAGTTGATCTGATGAAAGCCCTGGGACAAGTCGGTCAAAGGAAAAATGTGACAAATGGCCACTAAATGGATGTGGTGGTTATGATTTACACAAGCTTTGAGGTTACAATCCAGCATTTCCTCTATTTCCTCTTAATAATATGAACATAATATAAAACAAACATAAAAGCCACAACCTGTTTACTGAGCTGGAAACATATGTCCTGTGCCAGATGTTTATTATTAATTCAACATGGGGAAATGTTCAGGAATTAGATCCGGAAATTTCCTTTTACATATGAAGAACCCAGCAGGAGATTGTCCGAGTCAGACTTGTTCACAACAACAAGAAAATGTTCAGATGAGAGTTGACGTATAAATTCTAATTTAGTTTGCATCCCATCGGCAAAGTCATCGTTTATCACAGAAAACGAATGAGTCTCGTTCGACGTATTTGAGTGTCTTGTACGTTTATGTAATTTTCCCGTTTCACCTCCGTCGTGTGTTTAAAAACCTCATCAACATTCCCACTCGCTGTGAATTTGCTGGACATTTTCCGAGAAAGACATTTGCGTTCTCACATCTCTGGAGAATTTCAGGAAAATGTGCTGACTTCAGTGCGTGTCTAAGAGAAGCTCACACAGGTGCAGGTTAATGCTTGTGTTTGGATTTTCACACTGGAAAGTGAAAGGGGGAACTGGAGCTTGTGTGCCTGTTGCACAAAAGGACATTCAATATCAGGAGTTATTAGCCTGATCCAGGTTATAGTTTAAGTACAGCTCTGGTTTTATCTGTGGCTGGAGTTTAGTTCAATGGAAGAATGATTAACTCAAAGCTGCGCACACACACACAGACAGAGGTTAAAGGACATTTCCAGAGCAGAGGACAGACTCAGTTTGACTATTGTCTCTGGAGAGGAAGCTGATCTGACCGTGAGTTACAGCTTTCAGTTCACTGCAGGATTCACTCTATCAAATAGTCACGAGTCTTTCTGCTGACAGACTGTTTGATTGACGTGTTGTATTTTATATTAAGACGTGAGCTAGGACAGTTTTCAAAGTGTGTTTTAAGTAGGATATCAAATTATACATGAAGTTAGAAAGGGGCTTTTAATGTGAAAGGATTTGAAGTAGAAAGAAGAAGAAGAAGAGCAGCAGGAAAATGTCTCTCTCTGAACTTTAGGTTGATTTTACTTGTAATAATTAGAATTCTTCCCAGAGTCAACATGTATATTTCTGATTGAGTGACCAATGATGAGTTTAAATCATAATTTAAATCATAATTGTGGATATTAGTAATCGATGCTTAATTAGATAATTTTGTGTTTGTAAATTGAAGTTGCTGGCAAGACTAATTTTGGTTCCTACCTGCCATTGTTTACGGTGGGACAGATATAAATGTGACAGTGGGAGTTGGACATGTGCTGCAGAGAGGAGAGAATAAAGTTGTCTGTCCTGCTGAATCCTGCTCGTTAACCAGAGAGCCTAGTAAACGCTGCTGCATGAAATTGGAGTTACACAAGTATTTAGTGGTGGTGTCCATCTGAACGTTGAACTTTGACCAAGCAGTGTTACTCAAAGCTTTTAACAACACGGCTGAAGAATATTTCACCACGGCTCCAGTGTGTGAAGTTTTGGACCGAGAGAAAGTGTAGAAAAAAAGCTTGAGAATTCAAAATGATTTTAAAATCTTGTGTAAAACCTGCTTGATCTCATTGAGACGAGAAAGAAATGTGTCAAACTGCTTTCAGACCTGCACTTTAAACCGTCTGTCAATGGAGGAAAGATCTACTCTCAGCAATATAGGCGGTTTATTTTAAACGTTGTGTATTTTCTCTCTTTTTAGGCCAGCTGTCTCCCAGTCCCCCCCGCAATGGATCCGTTGAACTGCTCCGCTCCGAGGGAAACCCTGGAGAAGGTGTCGGCCTTGCTGGGCTGCAGCGCGACCTCTGCAGAAGTGGCCTCATACCTCGACCAGCATGACGAGCTGAGGCATCTCAGGGAGAATTTTCACGTGCCCAAAATTGCAGACTTGCCTCCTTGTGAGTAGAAGATGTTACATGCATGTTACAGAAGACGGGGGTGAATATAGGATTTCACAGATTCCTTCCCTTTCCGTGTTTGTGTAGCTGATCTTTCGCTGGTCGACGGCAGCAACGAGTGCATCTACCTGGTGGGGAACTCGTTGGGCCTTCAGCCCAAAATGGCCCGGAAGTATCTGGAGGAGGAGCTGGATAAGTGGGCGAAAATGTACGGTCACGCTTTAACTCCATATTTACCTATGGTCTGAGATGAAGGTGTTTTTTTGTTTGAGCTTTAAAAGAACCTCTTTTTCTAGGGGTGCTCACGGTCACACAGAGGGCTCTCGACCTTGGGCGTGGGCTGAAAACAACATAGAGGAACTCATGGCTAATGTTGTTGGTAAGAGACAATGAAACTGACTGTGTTTATGCCAAATATGAGACCATCAGTAAAGATGTACAACATGACAGCTTCCTGTAGTGAAGCCAAGATGTCTTTATTGCAGAAGAGACTTGTCATGAAGTACACACACAGTCTTCACGTAAGGTCACGTAAGACCTCGTTGCTAACCGGGTTAGAATAAAGATTTGCTCGTCGTTTGTAAAGGTCACTGCTCTATGTGCATCTGAGGCTGTTTGTCTAGAGTCCAAAGGTCACGTGGAGCTTTAGTCTTTTTTTTTTTAAACAAACCTGCCATCACATGTGCACTGTGTGTAGGTTTGAAAACGGAAATCAGCATTCAGTTTCCTGAAGAGATGAAAAGGGGAAAGATAGATGTGATTGTTTTTATTTCTATGCAGTAGTTGAGGTCACACTGTCACTGACTGATTAGATTTCTGACAAATTCCCTCAAATTCCACTGCATCAGTTTGCTTCATGTTGAAATACAACTACTTCAATCAAGAGTAGACTTATTCAGTGTTTTACTGTCAAAACGTCACCAGGAGCAGGTGGAGGACGGTGATTCCTTTGTGACATAATGAGGTTATAGTATTTTCTGATAATACTTCTGGACTTTTTTCCAAACATCAGTGGATCTGTGGTTCATGAAATGAAAACATGACTCCTGTTTTCTGTTGTCTCTCACAGGAGCTAAACCTGAAGAGGTGGCACTGATGAACGGCCTGACGGTGAATTTACATCTTCTGATGGTGAGAGACTAGTCTTCTAGGGGAGGAAAATCATTACAGGGTTTCTTCAGGGTCTTAAATATTGGAAGTAGCTAGCAAAAATTTCCTCAAAGCATCCATAACTTGCTCCTATTAAATATTGTTTTAAAATAATCCTTAAGAGGTGACGAAGAAATGTGACCTTGTGTTGTAAAAGTAAGAGATCATTTCAATGTAGATATTAATTAGAGTTTAACACACGTTGTCACCCTGCAGCTGTCCTTCTACAAACCCACAGCGGCTCGACACAAAATCCTCCTGGAAGACAAAGCTTTTCCTTCAGACCACGTGAGTGAATTCAACAACTGTTGTCTTTATTTAGAATGTTATGTGCAGACAGATATTTAGACAGGTTCACACTAAAAGATCATTTATGGTAGAGAAAGATAATCTCCAATATAATATAATCATAACATTTGATTTCAAGGCATGTTTCTAAACCTCCAGGGCCACGTTACAATGCATCAAACATAAAAGTATTGTTTCCTTGAAGTTTGTGGGATAATTGATGAAAGATGTCATGAATGAAGCTTCACGGACAAGAAACATTAGTTTTGTACGTCCCAATGTTTCTGTAACTTGTCCTGTCTCCTCAGTTCAGGTCTTGATTTCCTCGTTGTCTCTTTCTCTCTCTCTCTCTCGTGTCTCCAGTACGCTGTGGAATCTCAGATCAGGCTGCGAGGATTCGACCCTCAGCAGAGCATGTTGCTGCTTTCACCCAGACCGGTACGTTCCAGATGTCACACCACACATCCATGCTAAATCACAATTAGTATTTCAAACTGTGGTTATTAACACCAAATAAAATAAATAAACAGACATGAGCCAGAGGTTTGAAATACAAGTCGAGTTTAGTTCTGAGCTGGAAGACGGTGACAACACTTTGAACATTTCTGTAGATAAGTGTCTGATGGGGATGAAATGTGAAGATGACTCTGCTTCCTGCTCAGGGAGAAGAGACCCTGAGAACGGAGGACATCCTGCAAGTGATTGAGAAGGAGGGCGACTCCATCGCCACGGTGATGTTCAGCGGAGTTCAGTACTACACCGGTCAGCTGTTCAACATGGCCGCCATCACGGAGGCTGGACAGAGGAAGGTAAAATCAGTCAAACACAGGATGGAGACCTTTTTATAATGACAGATTCATTGAATGAGATTCTGAAATTACTTTTATTATTACTCTTTCTCAAAGTAGCATAATAGAAATATCTTCCCACAGAAAAGTAGTAACTTTTTCTGCTGTATCCTGTTGAGTCTCATAGAGACAAACAGGTTTAACTAACTGATAACATCAACCTGACCCAATAGCCATTGCAACCAAGTGGTAAAGTTTTTACTGTTCATGCAAATCTACGTTTACCTCAGACGCTTCTGCAAGACAGACACTAAACAACTATTCTATCTTCTCCTGTTTGCTCGTCAGGGCTGTTTTGTAGGTTTTGACTGCGCCCACGCTGTCGGGAACGCCGAGCTAAAGCTGCACGACTGGGGAGTGGACTTTGCCTGCTGGTGCTCCTACAAGGTGGGAACTCGACGGTTTGAATTTGCGTGTTTCACATGTGAACGAGTGTGAACAGATCTGAAACCGCGACGTGTCTTCACAGTATCTGAACTCGGGCGCCGGAGGCCTCGGAGGAGCGTTTGTCCACGAGAAGCATAAAGACACCATCAAACCAGCGTGAGTGTTCAAGCACAGAACATGACACTCACTGTAGTCTGATTTTCATAAAGCAACACAATATAACTGAGCAACAGCGCCCTCTGCAACCATTATACTCATTTACATTAATAACTTTTGTCATCAAACAAATTGTAGATGTATTTCATAATATATTAATAGGTAAAATTCACTGTCAGTCTTTGTAAAACATGAATATACCAATTTTTAATCATGTGCAGTAAATAGAGGCGATGCTTAATTTTATGGGTAAATAGGAGTTTAATTCATGCATGTTAATGTCTTATCTGATTTGTGAACGTGGGGTGTACAAATAGAATTTGATTGATAGGTATACTGACTGAAACACTTTAAAAGTGATTTAAGCAGTTCAATAATTTAATTAGAAATGTACCAATTACAAAATCTATAACAGATGACTCTCTTGTCTCCACCAGGCTGTGGGGATGGTGGGGTCACGACCTGAAGACTCGGTTCCAGATGACTAATGGTAAACATTAGTGACACTTTACTGCAGCAAGGACATGGATTTTATAGTTGTTGTGTGCCATCCTGTGGCGACAATTGATATTACACCTGAATAGAAAAGACTGTATCCACATTTGTCAATTTGAGACCAAAGCTTGTATATCTCAGCAGGAATTGTGTCTGTTTACTCATTTGAGTTTGTTTTCTGTTTTCAGCGTTGGAGCTGCAGCCCGGTGTGAGCGGCTTCAGACTCTCCAACCAGTCCATCCTGCTGGTCTGCCCCCTGCAGGCCAGTCTACAGGTACTGCAGTAATCACCTGATTAGACTTCTTGTCAGAAATAGTAATGTTTGTCTTTATTTTCTTGAGCCAAGACAATGTAACAAGTGAGTTTTAGATGTGGTTTATTTTGTGCCAGGTGTTTGACA
The DNA here is from genome assembly GCF_009819705.1 of Hippoglossus hippoglossus. Lineage (NCBI taxonomy): Eukaryota > Metazoa > Chordata > Actinopteri > Pleuronectiformes > Pleuronectidae > Hippoglossus > Hippoglossus hippoglossus. Next base: position 4,661,087 of record NC_047152.1, on the reverse strand, counting down.
TGACCAGTATGCAGGCGTTACGCAGGAAGTCCCTCCTCCTGACGGGTTACCTGGAGTATCTCATCCAGCATCACTACACCGAAGACGCCGCGCAGCCCGGGAAACCACACGTCCGCATCATCACGCCCTCCGACCCTCAGCAGAGAGGCTGCCAGCTCTCGCTCTCCTTCTCGGTCCCCATCGGCAAGGTTTTCAAGGAGCTGGAGAAGAGAGGAGTCGCAGTGAGTAACTGACACATTATTACTTGTAGCAGAGTTTTAGAGGCTTAGCTTTGGTAGGAGGGGGTGTAGCCTGCTGTCACCAGTAGGCTGATGGAGGGGGTGGGTGATGTGTTTGGAGTCTCAGGGGTAAACAGTGTTGCAGCCAAAGTGAGTCATTCTTCAGACGTTGTTTACCCCTGAGACTCCAAAAGTGTTTTGTGGACTTAAACACTTTACCCATTGCTAACAATGCTAAAGAGGAAATAGAATCCTCAATGGGATTAACACGCACTGGCAGCAACTGTGTGAGTCTTGAGCATCAGCCTGGTTTGAAAAGAATCAGCTCTTCACCATTACAGCCTTGTAAACGCAGAATAATGTGGGAATTGAGTAGTTGTAACACTGACTTCCTGTCTCTCAGTTGGACATGAGGGAGCCCAGCGTGCTGCGAATTGCTCCGGTGCCGCTGTACAACACCTTCAGGGACGTCCACACCTTCATACAGACACTGGGATCGGCGCTCACCTCCAGCTGCCAGTGAACAAAGAGGGCTGGACTCAAGTTTACTGTGAAAATGAACTTGGACTGCTGCAAACTCACAGAGGTACAAGAAGATGTCAAGGAAAACTGGACTTATTTTACAACATTGTCTGGAAATGATTAAATGTCTGTCAATTTATAATTGTTATATTGAAGTCTAAAAGATGAGTGGCCATCTTGTTCAGTAGAACAAAAATGAAGCTAAAATATTACAGTTGCCACCACCTTGTGCTTCAACAAATAAAACCAAAGTTATCAGAACCATAAACATTTGGAAAACGCCTTTTTTGTGTCTGTTCTGAAACTTTAACATTTACTTCGAGTAAAGAGCAGTTCAGTTGTATAATTGTTTTCATGCATTTCTGTCTCCAAAGACAACTGGATGCCTTGGTTAAATCACAATTCCCTGCTGGTGCGATGCATTGGGACTCGATACCCAGAGATCTTGCAGAGACCCCCCCCCCCCCCCTTCCTCACCTGACTGTACATTACACACACGAGTTAGCCGACAGTCCTCCCCTCACCAATTAACACCTACTTTATTATAACGTTGACTTCTCTCTAATGTTCCCGCGCGTGTTTATGCACAGTGAATTCTGGGCAGGTTACGTCTTAATGTAATGTTTAACTGTGTAAAGATCAGAAGAAAACGTGAACTACTGCCTCATTTCATGACATTGTACCTTAGTCAAGAGATGAGTTTTCTGAGGTTTGTTTGTTCCAAAGCTGTAAAGTCTGACTCCTGTTGATAAGAAGAAAATATATCAACCTCAATAGATTCAAATAAGTTGTAGCATTCACACAGTGTTTCATTTATTGACCACTTCTTTCTGTCTGTCATCCCTCTATGTCCTCCCCTCCATCCTCTCTCTCTCTCTCCCCCCTTATCTCACTCAGCTCGCCTCTCTTCCTCCTCCTTGAAAACTCATTAACGCACATGAAGTTTATGTGAAACGTTCTCCCAAAAGCTTCTCTAGATGAGTAAATGAGTGTGTGTGTGTGTGTGTGTGTGTGTGTCACCAGATACGTCAGTGAAAACAAATACAGGAAACAGTGACTGGACCCTTCAGTGAGTTGAGTCAGTTGTTTTAGTGCTATAATAGTAATATTTGACAGAATTTAGACGTGACTCTACCTTTAGTTTGCTGATACTCGCAGGTTAAACAACAAACTAATTTAGACGTTTAACATGACGTGTGTAGTTATCCCCTGGTCATGTGTGGGGACTAAACGGCGCCCTGGGCAGGTTGTGGCGGCAGGTAATGGGGATTGAGAGCTGCACGCATCCAAAGTAATGACCCCAAACAGCCCCGGCCTCAGGCTTACTGAGTCGACAGGTTCTGAAGCTGGCCTTTTCATCCCAGTAATGGATTGTTGGGGAGCTAAAGCGTGAAAGGCTACAGACGGGAAACAAAAACAGGTGCAAGAGAAAAAAAGAGAAATCCAAAAAAAAGAGTAGATTAGTCTTGGGTGGTTTATGACTACATCATTGCTACTGTGGTGCTATTACTCGTATTATGCTTAATTATTAATATCAATCTATTGACAGTGTTTGTAAGATATCGTTTGTTACTAAATAAAATGTCAATCTAATAGAATAGTTCAAAAAATCGGGGAAAAGTGAATGTTTTTATTAAAAGCAGAAGAAGGACAAATGTACATTTGGCCTTGGCCACTGTCGGACGTGCTGACGTGCGGAGGTGGAGCGTGCCGCGTCACTTCCGGGTCTGAAATGTTTGCGTACGGACTCCCGCGGCTCCTCGTGTCTCCTCCACAGAACGGAACTGAACCGTCGCGCTCATTGTCGGAGGCGGGTTTCGAACCATATTCACTGTTGTTCACTCTGTGTTTGTGCCTTTGTCAGTGATTGACTTTGTTGACACGCGGTGTCTGGTGCTAGTTTAGCAGCTTTAGCTTCTCTCACGCCTCCTTCACTGAACAAGGTGCGGTTAGTGAATTAGATTCTGTGACTGAGCAACGAAGATCTAGGCTGAAGGTTTGATGTGTTTGATTGTGAATCTGTCAAGTTTGTGAAGATTTGACAGAGTTGAGGAGATAATGTAAGGGAAAGTTGGCTAGTTGTTATTATAGTATCAAGAAGTAGCTCCTAATAAAGATAGTTTCAAAAGCCTCTTGAGAGGAAAGAGTTTTGAAGTGACATGTTTGTCACCGCTTTTATTGTAATATTTAATAGGAGCCACTAGTAGATGGTTAAAATTAAAAGTACCTGACTTTACCATTAATTGTCTCTAAGTTTGAACAGTAAAAGTACTTGAAACTTGACGAAGAGCTCGTGGAGGTGATCCTGAACAAGAGTGAAGTGAAAATTGTTCACTTGTAAAGGATTTGTTAGAAATGGTAGTAAATATAGGTAAGTTATCAGTGCTGTAAAGAAAAAGTAGCTGACTTTCACCTTAATATTGTAAAAACAACATAAGATATTTCATTTGATTGTAGTTGTTAAGGTGTTGAGTGGAAAAGAAATGAAATGTAATAATAAGTGACATTAAGCTCTCTGAGCCAAACTTCACTCCCACACTAGGTGATAACTTTGTTAAAAAAACTGCAGCCTCATTGTAAACAGGAGAGGAGCTCCACGGTGTCACTGTCAATAGTTTAGATAAATGACAAGAAAGCACTTGAAGTTGTTGATCATTAATAGAAGAAAATGAGAAGGAGCCCAGGTTCCTCTTCAGCTGTGTAGCCAGGCTGACACAGAGTCACAGCTCGACTGATCCATCTGTTCCTTGAACTCTGAGGAGCAGCGATTGACAGAGATGTCGCCCACATTGAGTGTGGTTGTGGAGGTTTGTTCTCTCCACTGGCCCTAAAGTGTTGCTCATTGGGTAAAATAGAGGAATCCAAGTGTTTAAAAGTGGAGTTACGATCAAAAATGGAAGCCGGTGACGTCATCCCAACTGTTTGCTTTCTCTCTAATTTGGAAGGTGTCGGCCTTCATTGTAAAACACGTTGAGAGAAGTTGTAAGTGGCTTAGGAAAGTGTCAGCTAAAGTGAATGTGAATTAGGAGGTCTCTGAATCAAATAGAATAGTAAATTCAACCTTTGATGTAGATGAAGTGAAACGCTGCGACGTGTCAGTCACGTGTCTTTGATACGAGTGTCTCAATTATTCATCTATATCCTTGTCAGCACTTGTATTACTTTTATTTAGCCATGAAAAAGTCTATAAATATCTGTAAGTGGTTTTCATTCACCATATCAAAATAAATGTGTTGTGTGCTGCAGATGCAGAAGAGAGCGTCGGTGTCACTGGAGGTGAAGGACGACGACGCCCTCGTTGTCAATGCTGCAGAGAAAAATGTCGTGAAGATGACGGCAACAATAATGTACACATTGAAGTGAATACACATAAATAATGTTTAATACTAGCGCTGTGGCAGTTAGAAAGCTGTTTGCTTGGAGCTGTTATAAACAAGTGTTTGATGAAGAGTTGAGATAGAAAAGACAGAAAGTTTGTGTTTGTCATGAAACGGAATTTGTCTTTATTAGTGAATATAGACAAGTTTGACAGAATTATTGAAGTGATGTTATTTAGTCACATCACACTTTAGATGAATTCAGACCCGAGCTGTGTAATTCTGCTCAGCACGACGGCATTCAAATGAATGCGCTGTTACTTTGAAGTTAGCAAATTGTCTTACAGTGCGAGACACGAGGCCCAGAGCCGGACTGGACGAGAGAGAAACAAGACGTTGCGCTTCAGTCCGACTTTGAGGTACTTCCAACTCACAACACTACATTTGTACTGCATCACGCTGGTCTTGCAGCTGTAGTTGGTACATGAAGATAATATACAGTTAAGATGAAGTAAAAGAAAGGGATATTTTTGACGACATACTCAGTAGAGTGGGGTGTTGTCATATACATGTACAGACACCCAGATGTATATTGTGATGTCTGGAGTGATTGTCCCGTAGTTGAGCTGCAGGTCAGGGTCCTGTAGAATGAGCAAAAGCAGCTAGTTAGTTCATCTTTGTCATTGAATTAAGGAGGATGGATGGATGGATGCAGTTGAAGATGACTCCACAATGCATCAAGTAGATTCATCCCGAAAAAAATGCAAATAGTAATGATTAGCTGTTTCCAGCCACTTGAATATCCAGATTAGCTCCTTTGTCTGTGTTGTGCTGTACATGTAGAAATCCTTGTATGGTTTTGATGAAGTGTTGTTTGAAAAGTGACAAATCCATCTTAACATTCCGACTGATTGTTTCCCAGGTAACCCTACCACCACTGCTGCCACTGTCTGATGTTGATGAAAAGGATGCACGAGGTGAGTCCTTAAACATTAGTAACGTTTAGTGTCGGTGTACTTTGACCCCGAGGTCCCACACGACGATCCTCGTTTTGTCGGTTGTCTTTGCGTCGTCAGCTCCACTGATGTTTTCAGGCTGCGGGTTGTGTAAATGCTTTTATCTGCATGTTCATGTCAGAGAACAGCAGAGTTAGCACAAGTAGGAAGCGGTGGAGTCGAGTCACTGGCGAACAATGAAGGAAGGCGTGACTGAGTTAGTCAAGTTGACGATCAGCTGATGTCAATATAGGCCAGGTGTAACGAATGTCAGTTAATTGAGTGTTTAGAGAAATCATTGTATTGATTTGAATGAGAAACCAAACAGAATGTAGTTTAGTGTGAAACAAACATCATACTGGTAACCCTAGTATTTTTCTGATCATATTTTGAACAACATACTAACATATGCCTAGATTCTTTAATAGTTATGATTTGATGATCAAATGAAATGTAGTGCCTTTGTGCATTAAAGAAATGTGCTTGATATCTAAATTCAAAGTCATAATGTGAAATAACAAGTAGAAGTCCTTGAAGCAACTTTGGGGCAGCACCCTTCAAAAGAAGAGACAAGATAGATAAAGTTTCATTAAATAGTATTAATTTCCAATTAGTAACTGATAAAATCAATTCAAGCAACCAAAATAAGCATGTCAGATGGACACTTGCGCATCATTAACGAAGACAACATTTGTGTTTGAGCAAATAATTTATTGAGAAAAGAGTCAAAGTATAAACAAACAAACAAACTAAGGGTACTTACCAAGTGTGTTTGCCAGTCAAGCATGCGGTTGAGGACAAAGAAAGTCACAGTCCTTTGCAGCATGAAGCCCAGTGGTGTCGCTCCTCCTGGGGAAGCGCGACGAAAGGAAAGAGGGCTTTTTGAAACCCGAAGGGTCAGGTGAGCAATCAAGCAAGCGGGGGTTCAATTGTGTGCAGGTGGGGAAAGAGAGGAGTGAGCCAATGGGAGGCCGGCAGCAGCAGGTGAAAAGCAAGCGCCCGCCCGACGAAGACTCGGAGAATGAAGCCTCGGCAGTCTGCTGTGACAGTCAGCTGGGGGAGGCAGCGGGCGCGGGCCACTCTGCTCCTTTTGGCCTTTTTCCTTCCTACATCCACGCAGGTAAGTCTTCCTATCCTCTTACTTCGCCCCCAGGTGGGCTTGCACAAACTGCCACCTTCTCATGGAAATGGGCCAAAATCTAACTACTCTTCCTTTTCTGCTACCCTAAAGTCTTTGTGCTAAATTCAGCTACTATCCCCAAACAACTCTTTTACACCTAATTTCTCTTCTGCCCTTTGTCTTTCCTGTTCACCTGCTCCTGGCCCACCTCGTTGGCACTTGCCTGTTTAGCTAACTAGCCTTTCTTTACAAAGCACTCGAGGCTAATGTATTGAAATCTGAGCTGCTTGACCAAACTTCTTTTCCTTCCAGGAAAAGGCTCTCCCGACTACACGTTGGTGAAAACTACTTTGTTTGTAACACTTGTGCATACTTGACTCTGTTTGTGCTAAATGAAATGTCATGTGATCCTGTTCACCTGCTCCTGGCCTTCCTCTTCTCAACCACCTCGTTGGCACTTGCCTGTTTAGCTAACTAGCCTTTAGCCTTTCTTTACAAAGCACTCGAGGCTAATGTATTGAAATCTGAGCTGCTTGACCAAACTTCTTTTCCTTCCAGGAAAAGGCTCTCCCGACTACACGTTGGTGAAAACTACTTTGTTTGTAACACTTGTGCATACTTGACTCTGTTTGTGCTAAATGAAATGTCATGTGATCCTGTTCACCTGCTCTTGGCCTTCCTCTTCTCAACCACCTCGTTGGCACTTGCCTGTTTAGCTAACTAGCCTTTAGCCTTTCTTTACAAAGCACTTGAGGCTAATGTATTGAAATCTGAGCTGCTTGACCAAACTTCTTTTCCTTCCAGGAAAAGGCTCTCCCGACTACACGTTGGCGAAAACTACTTTGTTTGTTGCGCTTCTGTAACACTTGTACTTGTTGTGCTAAATGTAATGTGTACCTCTGCCGAGTCGATTAAAGTTTGCCTTTTCTTGTGCTGTCTGATTTCACGTCTACTGCAAGTTGTACAAGATTCTTTTTACGTTCAGCCTTGTTATCTTTAAATAAAAACCATCTACATCTTCTATAAATTACAATTTGTTAAAGCAACAGTTTATGAGAGAGAGAGAGAGAGAGAGAGAGAGAGAGAGAGAGAGAGAGAGAGAGAGAGAGAGAGAGAGAGAGAGAGAGAGAGAGAGAGAGAGAGAGAGAGAGAGAGAGAGAGAGAGAGAGAGAGAGAGAGAGAGAGAGAGAGAGAGAGAGAGGAGAGAGAGAGAGAGAGAGAGAGAGAGAGAGAGAGAGAGAGAGAGAGAGAGAGAGAGAGAGAGAGAGAGAGAGGAGAGAGAGAGAGAGAGAGAGAGAGAGAGAGAGAGAGAGAGAGAGAGAGAGAGAGAGAGAGAGAGAGAGAGAGAGAGAGAGAGAGAGATTCACGTACACGACTTAGTTTTAGTGGCGACGCTAAGTCTAAGCTGCCTGAAGCATCTAAATAGTCAACAGAAACAACACGAGACATCAGTGGTGACAACACTCCCGAGACTTTAATCCCCAATTTAGGCACATTACACAAAAACATTCAAGTCTTTGCCGGTTCACTTCAAACAGGACAGGAATAGCACATCAATCAGCTGTGTAGACAAATGCCTGGGTCACTTTCCTCTTCAACCATGCCCCCGCATCTACTTAGATACTGTTCATATTCCTCGGTCGCATTTCTGTTGGAATACATGTCAGAGTTTACACCGACAATTACTTGAGACAAAAGCCTCCATTTACATCGCTAATGAAAACCCTATTAAAGCAGCCCTGGCTCGCATCATCTTAACTACAGACTACATAGAAGAACATGATCAGAAAGGTGACTTTTCCTCAACCCGTGTAAACATTGACACGCAGCAAAGGTTCATCCTTCACCCGAGGACACAAAGTTGACAACGCTCCAATCAGCCCCAACTTTATCGTCTGCCCCAGACCTCTTGGCAATCCCTGGCTTTTCCAATGGCTATGGAGGTCACTGGCCCAGCCTGAAGATGGGTGGTGGGCAGACAGCAGCTTCACTCTGATCTGCGCCTCCAGAGCTCACGTGGATGCCATTACTGCTCGGACCACCGCTGGAGGAGGATATCGGCTAGGCCCACTTGAAGATAAAACCATCCAAGTCAAGCAGCATTTCCATTGTCAAAGGACAGGTCTCTGACCTTAGATTCTTCATCAGAGGTGGTGGGCTACGGGCCGTCAACAACACTCAGCTGCCTCAAAGACTGAAGGCCTGCTTCTACCCCAATCTCAACAGTGGACAAGCTACAAATAGGAATCGCCACCTACGTCAACAATTGGCTTGGAATTCCACAGGGTGCCACCAGTCTCACTGAAGACTTCAAGGGCACAAAGGCAAGGCAGCCTCGGTCAAACAACTTGGCAACCAGTGGACATGTTGGGACAATGTGGAGACGAGGAACATCAGCTGGAACAAGTTACGGAAGCAAAGCAGCTGAGCTTTATGGCAACCTTCATCGGTTGTCCCCTCTGTTCCAGAGCGGCCTCATCCAAAGACGTCGCAACAAGGGGCAGCATGACCAAACTTCGGGTAGCCTGCGACTGCAAGATGCTGGACTTGGTTTTGCTCCAGACATCTCATTCTCTGGTCCCCTTCTCCAAACAAGCTCTTAGGTAACTTGTTCAATAAGTACTGAAGTGAACAGGTCAGGGTAGGGCACATGACACTCCTAGACCAATGCCTGTTGGTTTGTTGGCAGGACAGGGGTGAAATAACAAGTAGACTGAAGAAGACAAGGGTTGATGTGACGAGTGTCGGAGCAATACGCTCTAAAGGCCACGTGCTCTTTTGGCCTTAATAACGTTGCAAATAAGGACACGACTTCCGTGTCGTCTCTGCAGCGAGGACGCTACATTGGTGTCACGAGTAAACATTTTCACCACCAGATCCGGGCGGGCTACAGTGACTTTTCCCCCATTAACAAGATGACCTTAAAGACTGTTCTGCGGGAGGAGGGAGCCGACGGTCAACAACACTGACGAGGACCAGGGTGCGACCCAACACAGAGAGCGGGTGAGAGAAATGGCCGTAGGGGCTGGCTTCAATCAGGGGAAGTTAGGGATGAATGCCAGCCAACAGCTCGCAGGTGGAGCGATCCCACCTTCAATGAAAACCCCCAGATACGACAGGAAAGCTAACTGGGGAGCATTCCGTGCACAAGTTCAACTGTTAGCCCAGGCTGGAAAGAGGAGGAGGAAAGCCCTACTGGGGATGCTCTGACTAGCCTGTTGCTGCTAAGCCTCAATGATAGTAGAGACCCTTTGGATGCACTCTCCCCTCAGCCCTGCAACAGCTACTGCGAGAAAAGGGAGGCGCAGGAGTGCAAATGCTTAAAGACTGAGGTGGTGAAATGTGCAGCTCTGGGGGGGCCGTCTGCCAATCAGGGACTAGTGGCTGTGACTATGGTCAGTGTTTCAAACTCTGCGCCTGTGTGATAGGGTTCTACAAAGGGGTTGGAAGGAACCAGCTACAGGAGAGACACGGTGGCAGTACCGGGCACTACGTGGAGCTCCTGGATCTGGTCACTTTGAGATCTCAAACACTCTCTGCCGGGGCCAACACAGGCGAGATGTGGAAGATTATTGTCGCCGCTGCGACAGCTGCACAGACAGATCCCACGCCCATCTCCAACAGGGGCTCTTAGGGCCATTCCCCCACTCGGAAAGGGGTAACCGCTACGTCTTCACCAAGTGGCCAAAGGCACGCAGCCTGCCTGACCGAGAAGCAGAGACCATTGTAGATGCTTTGGTTGAAGGAATGTTCAGCCGGTTCGGGGCACCCGAGGTCATCCCGCAGACCACGGCAGGAACTTGAATCCCTTGTGTTTGCGACCATGTGCCAAAAACCTGGGCTACAATAACACATGCACTGTCCGCTTTGGGAGGAGACATGGCTGGGAGGACTACCTGCTGAGCCGCAGGCATGGTGTACATCTCGTCTTTTATCTTTATATCGCAGACCTCACCGCCATCTGCGCTGGTGTGCCACTTCTGGCAGCTTTGGAGACGGGTAAGTAGGGGTCTGATGAAACTTGCCCAAAAGTGATCTGGGAATGACTCACATCAGTTTACTGAAGAGCTCCGTATTCGGGTATACTTACTTGAGGAAGGGAGCCATCTAACTGGCCCATCACAGGACACCAGATTACACATGGAACCCAAGGGCTTTCAGTTTAGGATGCCCTCCACTTTGATGAGCAGCATCCTGAGCACCCACTGTTTGTATAAGTGGGTACAGGGAGGCCTCACGGAGCTCTTTCAGTCCTCCCTTGAAGTTGGTTCCCCTGATCTGACAATTATTCAGAGCAATGAGGTCAAGTGGCGAGGCGCTTGAATATTATTCCCCCGTCTCTTTTCGGACCGTCCGCTCCACTTTATCTGGAAGGGTCTGCAACGGTCCGTTGCCGTTGGATGTGAAGGCAGGCCTAAAGACACAAAAGGCTGGCAACTGGTAAGTCGCACATTGTGAGGACCGCTGGTTTGGACTTCCATCGATGACAGTCTGTGCAGGACTGCTGATGGTGAGGGATAGATTCACGTCCTCTGAGGATCCATAAGATGCACTTCATTTCAGCTCTGGCCCAGGGTGACAGACCTAATCCTGGATCAAGACTTTGACAATGGGATGGATGGTGGCATGCCACCATCCATACATCTACATAGTCTCCCACCAACTCTGATTAGTTCGCTTGACTCATTAAACTCTTGGGACAAGGTAAGTAGGTGGCTACTAGGTGACGCGGGGTTCATCGGGAAACGGTCACTCTGGAAGATAAATATTTCTGTTGCACTAGTCTGCCGCCCCGTGAAGCGCTTGCGCTGTTACGTCCATAAGCTCCCTCCATGATTTGCATTTGTCCACATCTGGAACTTGCCGCTCTTGCATTGTGGATGTGACTCCACAGAAAGTCCACTTCCAAAGTTAGCACATCTCTTCCTCAGCTGACGCAGCACATTTCCTGGGCCATACATCTGGGGATTGGTGGGGGAAAGGTGAGCCCTGACTCCTTCTGTTGGGCTCTGCAAGCTCTCTCAAGGTCTTCCCTCACCGAATCCGCATTGTGGTCGGTGGGCTCCTGGATCTCAGCCACCCTTGTGCCAACAAACACCTTAAAGCGGCAACACTCTGACTGCAGCCACATCAGTCTGTCAACAGGGTGGCTTGACTGAGGTGTCTTCAAGGTGAGCTCCTCCTCCTGAATCACCATGGCAATTTGGGATCTTAACATGACCAATGCCAGATAGGTCTTGCCCTGACTATCTTCTATTTTTGGAGCTATGATGCTAGCACCTTCAACTTCTTTGGGAGTGTAACACCGTGGGAGGCTGATGAATGGTAGGACCTTTAGTTCTCCTGCCTACTTGTTCCAGACATCTACAATCTCCAGTTGGAGGTGACAGTCGTCCAGTTCCCCGTTTTCCTCCCAGAGCCTCTGGACCACAGTCTTGGTTGTTGTACACGTGTCGCACGATTGCCGCTTGTGGACCCAGGGTCTTCAGTAGTCCCACCACTGACTGGATTGGTAGTGAAAACCTCTCAAAGGCAGCCGTGTCACCACCGCAGACGTCAGGTGCATCCTAGACAAATGCCATTCTCCTCAATGCAACTTGGTGTGGCTGTCCAAACCTTTCATCCAGAGCAGCCATGGTATCGGAGTAGGGGGGGTAGAGATATGTATGGGTCTGGGGACCTGAATAACGCGGATGTGGTGTAGAGCTGGACTATGGGGGATGATAAGGAGGCTCCTCGTGTGTCCTGGCTCCTTATGAGGTAGGCGTGAAGTGGACTGGTGGGGGATAATAGTTGGACCGCTCATTTGAAACTGGCTGTGGGGAGTGAGTGAGTGAGTAACTACAGCTGACATTTGTTCTTTGCGGCTGCGTATGCCCTCCACAAGCGTCCTCGTCTCGTCTCTTGGTGAGTGAAGCTGCTCAAAGTCCCAATGGAGCTGTGGGTTTTCCCCCCATGTCATCCCCAGCTTCTTGTGGAAGCTGGATGAGCCGTACTGTTCTTCAGGTTCTCTTCCACCCCAGGGTGGGTATTGGGGAACCCCCCCAATGACAAGTGAGAGATATCATCTGGGCATCTCCCTCCATTAGATAGTCCACTTCGTAGTCATCCGTACGTCTATCCCTCTTTGGACGGTCTCCACTTCTGTATTGTTGCATCTTAATCCTGGAGTTAAGATTAGGATCCAGTTCAAAGGACCAAAATATCGGTGACGACTGGTAAAGACTGTATCTTCTAAACTTATTCTGATTAGCCCATTCGGATTCCAGCTCCGCTCCAGGTGTGTCTGCCAAAACCCCACTTCTCTCTCTTTTCTCTTATCATTTCTTTAATCAATTAATGTAACAATTATTTTTGGATTACTCAGTTCATATAGTTGTTGAAGTAGCCTCGTAGTTGTATCAATGTCTATATAAAGTCAAAATCCTAGAGTTTTTCAACTATGTTTATTATTAATTTTCACACTGAAGTGTACTATAATCAAATACATATTTTAGTTTGAGATTCCCCATTTCTTCTTTTTTCTTTATATATAACTACGTTTCACATATAAACAATCTCACCAAATATTAACTACTAAACAGCTGCAACTTTCCTCTTTGTTCCCACTTTCTGTTGTTCTGTATAGTAGGCGCTGCCAGGGCTTACTACCGTAAAGACGGAAAAGGCTGCGCAGGTTAAAATACGACTACCGTAACATAGAAACGCTCCTTCTAAATCTAATAACAGCATCTGGGTCCTAGTTGACCTATGCTCGAAGATCGGGGGTGATTTGGTTCGCTTCAGCTTGCTCTTTAGGTATCTGAATCCTTTCATACGACGTGTGGACGCACGTTCCGCGAGTCGACGTATTTACGTCAACGATGACGTCGATCCTCGCTCCCAATTCCTTCTGCGTCACACACCACTCGCCTCACTCCTCCACTGAATGCGCGCTCTCGTCGCAGGTGTGCGATGCGCTGCTGAAAGGCAGCCTTTGTACACATATCATGCAGAAAATGTTTGGGGGGGGGCTTGCTAATCTTTTGATGACAACACATCATTTGGACACGTTAACGAGGCAGAGTTCAGAACACCTTCAAATATCTCATTATTGTAATGAATATTATTATGAAGATTCTGCAATTAACTATACCATCAAATGTGTGCGTGTGTTCGATGCCATACCTCACGGGACATGGACCGGTAACTGGGCACAATCTTGTAGGTAATGCTTCCCCTCATCTCTTTCTGTGGGAAGACAAATATTCTGTTTACAATGGCAACAGCAAAAAATAAATAAACATCTCTATGCCAAGTGTCAACGGTTTTTACTGTACACATTTAGAGAAAATATGGTACCAACTTCTAACTTTAACCTTAAGAGGTGACAGACAACTTTCACTTCACTCTTGTTCAGGATGACCCCCACTTTCAGGTAACTTTACTACACAAATTTGGGAAATAAGCTTAATTTTCATTACGGCTTCCATAACTTGCTCCTGTAAAATATGATGTATGAGCAAGTGGAGTGTGCTATAATGACAAAGTTGCTGACTTTCAATTTAATTATGTCATAAACTCTACATTCTAATCTACTGACACTTGACAAACAATTCATAACTAACGACATTAAACCTTCATTGCTCCGACAGTCTGAATTTCTATAGTTTTTATACAATAACTTTTTAATGAAGGAGGCGGAGGAGTGAGTGAGCAGCACCGTGAGAGAGGCTAACGCTAAGCTGCTAAGCTAACACCAGAGAGGGAGGGACACAGTGTGAGGGTGGGCTGGGAGACCGTAGAGTTTATGGAGGGGGGAACAGTTGATGGGAGAAACGAGGAGCAGCAGGACGCCATACCTAGTCCATGCGCAAACAATTCAAAACAGGAAGTGACGCCAGACGCTGACCGGAGCACGTCCGTCAGTCGCCGTTTACGGCCGCGGCGCAAACATAGACTGTATATTAAAAGCACACATTTTCATTTATAAGATTAAAACAATTATTATTTAATCACAAGAGCCTCAGCTCTACTTTATTGTTGCATTTCTTTATCTAAACTACAACTGATTTAACAGACAACACATCACATTTGGCCCAATCTTAGTTTACTCGTGTCAATGCTTCACTTTTACAGTTTCTGCTCCGTCTTCAATCCACAATTAAATCTCCTCTGAATATTTGCCCTTCAATTTATTATACATGTACTAATGTGATGCACCAGGACTTATTTCTTCATTACGTGTACGTTTTTTTTTTATGTTGCTTCAGTTGCACTTTTAATGTTAAGACAATTTGATTTAGTTTGCTGTCTGTAAATTAGTTCTTTTTCAACGACCCACATATTATTCATAAACCTAACAAGACGAGTATATATTATACATGCATTTTATTCTTTTTTCTGTCAACACTATTTTAATTTGTACAGTTATTGTTGACTGTCAGGTTTAACATTACATTTTATTTAACTGATTACTTCACATTTTCATTCATAAAACCACATAGAAACAGCTGCTACAATAAACCAGCGAAGAAGAGAGCCACCCACGTCACAGTGACGTAGTGCGTATGAGGAAGTGAATTGAAAACACGTTAGCTGAAGCGCCTAGCACAACGTTAGCTTACGTCGTTTATGAACAATTCGGACGGCGATTAGTGCGTAAAATCGACTTAACCGTTAAACGACAACACTGTGCGAAACCTCCGCTGACATTTACGTACCATTATTTACGCAGTGGATGGTGGAGCGAGCCGGGAACGCGAGCCAGGAACGCATGCAAGGCTGCAGCCGTGAAGGAAGACATGTGCGCCGGTTACCACACTCCCGTTTACTCCCACGCCGGACGGGGACACTTCCAGGAGGTTTACGAGCCCGCGGAGGACTCGTTCCTTCTGAAGGACGCGCTGGAGAAAGACGCACGGCGGCTGCAGACGATCAGGTCAGACGCACGCTCCGCTGTAACTCAACCGGAAATGAGCCCCGTCACTCAGACCAGGTGTGTCTCTCTCCGCTGTCTGCAGCCCGGCTGTGTGTGTGGAGGTCGGCAGCGGCTCTGGAGCGGTGTCCGCCTTCCTGGCGTCGGTGGTTGGACCCTCAGCGTTATACATGTGAGCTGATATCCCATTTACAGTGAAATACACTCGTGCATTAGCACAGTGTGATCCTCGGTGTTTGTCTCCCAGTTGCACTGATGTGAATCCTGCAGCCGCGCAGTGCACAGAGAAGACGGCCTCCTGCAACAGCGTGTCACTACAACCTGTCATCACAGACCTGGTGAGACTTTTACATGCACAGATTTCAAATGAACCACAATGCATATTTAAATGTTTTCCTCTCTTTAGGTGGAGTGTCTTCTGCCCCGGCTGAGTGGCAAAGTGGACGTCCTCCTCTTCAATCCTCCCTACGTGGTGACGCCATCAGAGGAGGTGACGCCTCTCAGTCCAGCAGGCCCCCCTACAGGTGGAAGATGGGGAGCGTTTTAACAGTGGAAGCTTTTCTTGTGTCCTGTCCAGGTGGGGAGCAGAGGTATCGAGGCCGCCTGGGCAGGTGGGACGCGAGGACGAGAAGTAACGGACAGATTTCTCCCCTTGGTGACGGAGCTGCTGTCCACTACAGGGTTGTTTTACCTCATTACCATCGCCGAGAATGATCCAGGTGAGTTTTAAATGTCTGAAGCAATTTCAATTACGACAAAGGTGATTTGACACTTCTCCCTCTTTGTCAACAGAGGACATCATTAACCTCCTGGGGAAACGGGGCTTGCAGGGAGAGTCGTGCTTGACCACAAGAACTGGAAACGAGAGACTGTCAGTGCTTCGCTTCCACCGGAGACAAACGTGAGAGGAAGATTTCTGAGCTGTCAAAGAAGAGACTGGACGGATTTTACAAGGACAAATGTCCCAGATTCAGACCGAGTGGAAGGTGCTTCTGCTGTAAACATGCTGACATGACATCTGTATGCAACACTGTAACAGACACTTTAATAATGACAGACAAGAATTCATTACACCGACAGCGTTACAAGCTAATTCCACTATATATTACAATCGTAACATTTCTTACAAGTTAATATTGGAATGTCATTGTTTTCATTTCAAGTACAATGCTTCAGTCAAAGTTGAAATGATACTTTTATCTAAGAATTTCATCTCAACTGAACCCAACAAGGCAAAGGACAGTTTGAAGTGGAGGAAATTAAAGTTAGGACTGTAAACTTTTCTATTTCTTTCCCACTTGTTTGTACAATAAAGTTTGAGTTTTACAGAAGCAAACTGTTTTATTGTGTTAATGACACCAATGGATAAAGTTGCGTTTGACGTCTGGCCTTTAACTCTGTGGGTTCGTCTTCCACACGCTGTGGCCGTCCTCGCTGAGCGTGACGGCGCCGCTGGCCACCAGCTCCAGGGCGGCGGGGAAGGCGCGGTGCTCGGCCTCCCGGATCCTGTCGCACAGACCCTCCTCGGTGTCGCAGCTCAGCACGGGCACGGCCTCCTGCGCGATGATGGCTCCCGCGTCCACCTCTTCCTGACAAGACAACAGCTGTTTAACTTCTTCAAACACAAAAACAAATTTGCCCCGCACTCTTTCCTACTTACTGCCACAAAGTGAACCGTGCAGCCAGTCACCCGCACCCCGGCCTGCAACGCCTGCTTCTGGGCATTCACGCCCTTGAATGACGGCAGCAGGGATGGATGGATGTTCAGCAGTTTTCCTGCAACAGAAACATGCTGTGTAAAACACTTAAACGCGACTTTGGAATTAAATGTAAGAAAACCTTTGTCTTGCTGATGGCGCCTTCACACCGTTCCATTTCTTGACAAAGTTTCCCGTGAGGATCCTCATGAATCCAGCGAGACACACCAGCTCCACCCTGAACTCCTCCAGCACGCGGTCAATGGTGCCGTCAAACTCTGTCCGGCTCCCGTACATCTTGTGGTCCACCACCTGTTTAAGGTCAGACACCAAAACTTCATTATCTAATCCTTCAATTAGAGAACAACTCGCATCACCGAACTTGGGTTTTTATTATTCTCGTAAATATCTGGGTTACTCGTGTCTGGATTCCAGCCAGTGACGCTCTTTTCAGGCCCTGAACGCCCGGCCTGTTGGAGATGACGACCACAATCTCTGCCGAGCTGGAGGGACGCTTGGCCTGCTCGATCAGGGCCTGGAGGTTGGTGCCTGGGACACAGAGGAAACATTTTTTAGACAATATCAAGTGGGAACTAAATCTGTCTACAGAGCACACATTCATCGTATCCTTTGATTGATTTGAACAAAAAATGGGAGCATTCTAATTATTCCTTTTCACTCAGACTTGTTTGAGTCCAGCTGAAACCCTTATTTCCAGATGAATAAAAAACACACCTGTGCCAGAGATGAGAACACCGACTCTGGTTCTTTTGCGCGCTGTGCCGTCGCTGCCGTGACAACCATTATTGTGCTCGACCCCCGAGTCTCCGGCGGCGGCTGACCCTGCTTTCAGCAGGCTGTTGCTCAGGTTACGCACCACCACAGCTTCTGCCCCTACAGCAACACACGCAACAAAACTTTCATTTTCACCAACTTTATCTGCTTGTTATGATTCTACATTCCGGTGTCAGTGTTTCAGTGGCTGACCAGGCAGCTTGTGAGCCAGTGAGCCCACGATCCAGCCTCCTCGTGGCCTTGCAGCTGCCGCAGGACCCTCTGAGCGTCCAGCGGAGCGAACCACCAGCACGGCGCCCAGGCCGCAGTTGAAGGTGCGGGCCATCTCGTCGTCGCTCAGGCCGCCCTCCTTGTGGAGCCAAGAGAACACTGGAGGGATGTTCCATCGAGACGCGTCTGAATCACGCAGAGACAACGTGGGAATATTAATGAGGGAGCAGAGAGTGACCTCAGGGAAAGTTTATTCATGTTTACATTTGCACAAAGGTCCTTCAACTAGAATCATTTATACAGGAAACTTTCTTCCTCTTTCCCCAGCTTTTCAGAACTTTTTTATGCTTATGATGCAGACGAAGGTGAGGTGTACCTAAATCAACCGCCAGCTCCTGGGGCAGCACCCGAGGGATGTTCTCCAGAAGCCCACCCCCTGTGATGTGAGCGTAGGCTTTCCACGGCGCCGCTGCGGAGGATGGGCAGCAGCAGGCGACTGTAGATCTTCGTCGGCGTGAGCAGAACCTCGCCTGGAGGCGACAGAAGAGTTCAAGTGTGGGTTGGGATTCAAGTGTTTGTATCTGGGGTGAAAATGAAAAGCAAACGTACCGACGGTCTGTCCAGGGCCGCAGAATGGGGCGGGGGAGCTGTAGCTGAGGCGGGCCCGCATCCAGACTTTGCGGACCAGGCTGAAACCGTTGCTGTGGACGCCAGAGGAGGCCACTCCCAGCAGCAGGTCCCCCTCGGCGATGTCCCCCAGTCTGGGCAGCAGGGCGCCGCGCTCCACTGCTCCCACGCAGAACCCGGCCAGGTCGTACTCGCCGGGAGCGTAGACGCCCGGCATCTCTGCCGTCTCACCTCCTGGACAAGGACATTTTTTGAAACACAGACATCATAAGCATAGATCATATTTATCATTCAGTCATTGCACCGTCACTTCTCTCACCCAGCAGAGCGCAGCCCGCCATCTCGCAGGCCTTAGCGATGCCGCCGAACCACCGAGGCGGCCACGTCCACGTCCAGGCTGCCGCAGGAGAAGTAGTCGAGGAAGAAGAGCGGCTCGGCGCCCTGGGCGAGCACGTCGTTCACGCACATGGCGACCAGGTCCTGACCCAGCCCGCCATGCTGCCCGCACGCCTGAGCAATCTGATGGAGACCAAAAAAACACTTTTTTAAATCACAACACTTTCAGAAGTTTTGGCACCTTGACAAATCAAACCCAGTAAGGAATGTAATTTCATCTCCAGACTCGCCAACAATGAGCTCAATCTGCTTCAATCCATGAATCCTGGATCTTTCACACTTTAAATGAATTTGTATTTCTCTTCAAGGTTTTTTTTAAGAAGCCAGAGTCTAAGCCTTTGAATGTGTCTACAGATAAGCTCGCCTCCCCTGCTGCTCCATTACCACGCAGCCAAATCTGGATCCTATTTTCAATGGGTACTCGTTATAGCCCATGTGGAAATTACCAAAGCCAATTTGGACCGAGCGGAGCTTTTCAGCACTTTCATTAGATTCTCATTTGTTCCAGGTCTTAGCGGCGACAGCCACGAATATCGAGAAATGACAGTGGAGCCTGCGTGGAGACAACAAACTCCTGTCCCACCTTGAGCTTGGTGCCCACGCCGTCCGTCCCAGACACCAGGATGGGGTCCACAAATCCTGCAGCCTTCAGGTCAAAGAGACCAGCGAAGCCTCCCAGTTCTGCATTGCACCCTGATGGAAAATACAAGTTACACACTGTTACTATTCAGACTTTTACCATGTATTACAATTGATCTCAACATGTGTAATGAATTATTTTACTGGGTAAAAACATCTTCTGCCTGTGTTAAGTTTCTTTTTTTTCAACATGACACTGAAGTTACCAGAGCGAGACGTAGCTTTAGCCAGAGGTTTGATCAGCTCCACCAGCTTGTTACCGGCAGCGATGTCCACTCCGCTCTCCTTATAGGTCAGACCTCTGTCAGAGACACAGTTTTTTATTCCCACTGGGTTCAGGTCTAAATCTGAACTGGGTCTCGTGGAAGAGGATTATAACGTTTTTTTTTTAAAAACCAGGGGGGAAATTCTGGTTGTGGAGAATAGAACACACATTCAAATAATAAAAGCTAATTTACAGAATTATTTATGTTGTGATTACAAAAGAAAACTAGGACACGAGTACATGTACACTGATGTTTATTATTCAAACGGTTCTATAGGATTTACAGTGTGGAGATGGGGAATAACAAACAACACACAAAATAATAAAAAAGGGGACTGTTTCCAGTTGGCGTGCGCCACACTCACACACACCTGGATTGGTTCAGGTGAGCGATGGCCCGGTGGCCGATGTCGCGGCGGTAAACTGCACCCGGGAACCCAATGGCAGCCACGCCCTGGTTGGCGGAACGCAGGGCCGCTTCCAGGGAGGAACTGACCGCCGTGACAGTCAGGACCCGCCCGCCGCTGGACACCACGCCTCCTTCCTTCAGGGCGGTACCGGCGTGGAAAACCTGCAGCCCCATGTCCTCAACCTGGGAGAGGCCTAAAGGACGAGAGCGATTAAACATGTTTTATTTATTATTATTCCATGACTTTATCCCTTTTTTGAAGCCATCCAACTATACTGTAACATTTTTCATATCTCACTATACTCTGACATTTTGCTCGCACAGGCTTTGCTGCTGCAGTGTCGTGCAAACCTGTGATCTCTACTCCTTTCTTGTAGGAGCCAGGGTAACCAGGGCTGGCCATGACAACCGTGACAGCAGAGCTGTCTTGCTGCCACACGGGGGGGTTGGAAGCCAGCGTGCCTTTCATGGTGTTCATTATCACTTCGTACAGGTCGCTCTTCAGCAGGGGCAGCAGCACCTACAAAAATTTTAATGAGTTGAGAGAAAAATATTATGTTTCTTGTGCATCGACATGGGTTAGGGACGAGTTGTACCTGACACTCGGGATCTCCGAAGCGACAGTTGTACTCGAGCACCTTCAGGCCCTGCTTGGTCAACATCAGCCCCGCGTACAGCACACCTGGAAAAAACATCCACGATGGAGGCTGCGTGTCATTCATCTGAAACTGTAAACTCACGACAGCAAAGACAACAACACATGTAAGGGACAGAGCACTCGCCCACGAAAGGAGCTCCCTCCTCCTTCATCTTGTCCACCGTCCTCTGAAGGACCGTCTCTCTGATCTGCTGCAGCAGCTCCTGACTCACCTGCACAGGAGCGACATACATTACATTAGCATCACCTTCTTTTAGGCTCCGTTCAGTTTTGGACAGAGATCTGGCGGCAGAGTACGACCTTGCTCACTGTCAAATGTCAGCGCAGTACCTGAGGGGTGGGGCAGTAAGCCCCCATGCCGCCAGTGTTCAGCCCCAGGTCCCCGTCCTGCAGCCGCTTGTGGTCCTGCGCTGGAGGCATCGGCGACACCGAGGAGCCGTCGCTGAAACACAGACACTAAAAAGGAGCAGGGAAACATCCTGTCAATTTTCCCTTTTACATCAAACTTGTGTCAATAACTTGTGAATTTCAGTTTAACCGTTTTTACTCACAGACACTTCCTCTCCCTCCAGAAGCTCCTCCACCACCACTGTGTCCCCTGCAGCTCCAAAGGCTTTGTCCTGTCAGAGAGACAACTTTCACATGCTGCTTTGATCCATTGTTTCAATAAAACAAGCGTCTGCTCTAAACCTGCCTGTTATGTACGGGCTGTGGTAATGCTCCAGAGCCATGTCAGAATTATCCCTCTTCATCAATGAATCCTTCTCAAACAGTTCGACGCTTTATCGTTTGTGTGCGGAGCTTTTTACAACACAATCTTCAGACCCAAGTTCACAACTTTTCTAGATAAAAGCTCTGTAATTCCACAAAGAATGAAACACTGCAGCAACAAATCGAAAGATGTGCTTTTACTTGGTAGAAAAATTGCCTAACAAGTTTTGGGTTTCTATGAATCACAAGTTCTCAAGTCAGAGAACGTCAAATAAAATAAATACAATCAATACAATTAACACTTAACTCACATTTTACTAAACGTATTGTGCCTCCAAATTGACTCATCGTAAATTAAGCCTTTGACATTCTTTTTCTTATACTTCAGTATCGGGTCAGGTACCTTCATGATGTCCATCACAGCCTGACAGGCCTCCTCCTGGTCTCTGGCCACGATGACTCCCTTCCCGGCCGCCAGGCCGCTGGCCTTCACCACCAGCGCAGGAAAGTCAGCACTGGAGACGGCAAACAATGACACCGGCTCAGCAACGTGCAGAAAGAATCATTTTCACAGGAAACACATCTGGAGCAGATGCTGTATTGCCTATATAAAACCCAAAATGTCTTCTGTGGACCATTTGGCATCTGCGGAGCACACCATTGTGGATGCGTATGGATGAAGGCTGTCAGAGCGTGGCAGCTGTTGTTCTGCCCAAGATGGTTTATATGACCAAAGAGATGAAAAGTTACAACTCTGTCTCTTCTGTTGCTTCTTCAAGGGCACGATGAAAAACAACCATCACTTCTGAGATCATTAAGTCTGAGACAAAACTAATTCTGTCAACATTTCATTTTCTATCACAACACAATTTTCTGTGTGGTTAATGGCTCCCAAATAACAGAACTCCACAAGCTTCCTGCTGGAAAACAGTGATGTTGTCTCGTAGTTTGCATTTAACACAAAGAACACACGTCTATTTATACGTCTCTAGACTCGGGACGTGGGCACAGAAACACTTGTCTGCTGCTGTACTGACGTGCGGATGTAGTTGCAGGCCTCCTGGGGGTCGGTGAAGGAGCCGTAACGGGCCGTGGGGATGCCGTGTCGCTCCATGAACGCCTTGGAGAAGCTCTTGCTGGCCTCCAACTGAGCTGCTTTTCCAGAGGGGCCGAAACACGGCACTCCTGCTGCCGTCAGGTCATCGACGATACCTGAAAGAGACGTGAACCCATTAAGAGCCTATGTGATACGTGTAAATGTATTCAGACTCAGACAATGTTCCTGCTCTGCCGCTGACCGAGGCTCGGTCGGTAAGTGACGTGTTTGAAGACGAGGAAGCGGGCGGGGATTTCTTTGAGTTTGGTTTGTTAAGTTAAGTTTAGGGAAAGAACAATGGAAGCCAAATGTTTAAGTGAGCAAATGTTTTAACTTCATCTCTCCATCCGCTTTAGAGGCTGAGAAATGTAAGTTTGTGTCAACGCTGGCGATTCTGTCCACCCTTAAGAAAACCCTCCCTTTTAAGTGGTCGTTTTCAAACAGTGCTTGGGTTTTAGATAGCTTTTCTATTTGCCGCCAAAGGCCTCAATGGGTTTAAGGTAGCGAGACGGACACGATAGACAGGAGACGAAATAAGATCCAAGGACTTCACTTACCTGCAGCCAGCGGCACCTCAGGCCCGACCACCACCAGCCCCACGTGATGATCCTTGCAGAACTGAGCCAAGATGGAGTGGTTGCTCACCGAGACCTCTGCGTGGAGGAAAGTCACAGGGAGCAACGGTCTGTGGGTCATTCACACTTTTTTCTTCATTATTATTATAATTATTACCACCACCGCTTCAGGATTAAGGGCAGAAGCACAAAACACAAGATGCTAATCACTATGTGTAAAGACGGTGATACAATTTGCCAGTTTCTCCGAGTGTCTGTATTTACCAGAGTTGCTGATCTTCCCACAGTTGGCGGTGCCTGCGTTACCCGGAGCCACCAGGACCTGCTGGATCAGTGGCGACTGGGCCAACTTCCAGGCCAGTGCGTGCTCCCGTCCTCCGCTGCCAACCAACAGCACCCGCTCTGCCATGGCACCTGGGTGAAAAATGAAGAGATCCCAGCGTGTTGCATTAAGCTGAAACCCGCGCACGCCTTCATGGTTATTTCCTCCAGAGCGGCCAGCGCTTCTCATCCGCCTCCAAGCCTTTTCGCAAAGCAGCCGTTTAATTGCACGCAAGGCCTGACCTATAACGAAAGGAGTTTGCCGAGCTGCGAGGAAGCGCTGACCTTTACCGAGGCCCGGGGTCTTATATTATCTTGTAACGCCACACTAACAAGGATCCAATCAACTAGAACAAAAACACAAGTCAACAATTAAATGGCGTGGTCACCGAGCACTGACGGGCTGAACACGACGGCTCATTTGCATGGAAAAACAAAACCATTATCAGGTGGAGATACAGTAAACCATCCGCCGGAGCCTCGGCAGTTCGGTTCCTCTGAGCCTCTTAAACCAATTTTCCGCGCAGACGCCTTTTCTCATTTAGCTATGGTTATTGCAGGCAGCTACAATGTTTGTCATTTAATAATTGATTATATTTGAGAGGATTTAACACAAGAAATAAAATGGTTCTTTCAAGAACAAAAGTAAAACATGATATGCGCCGTCACACAGTGTGAATTCACAGTGTTCCTCGTGACACGAGTTTGGAATCAATGTAATCTCATCACTTGGATAAGGCTCATGTGCTGTTCTGCATTCCCCAAACTTAATTTTACCCCTAAATGTGGTTTTCAAACAAGTATTACATATTCGAGTGCGACAAAGGTACAAAATCGTATATTACAAAAGTGAAAAGAAACCACAATGACTCCTGCGCACGCTTTAAACCCCCAACTCAAACAGGGTCAGAGTTCAAACCATCCCAATCTGCGTAGACCTGACTTGAGTTCCGAGGGTTGTGCAATTGCGAGGTTTACTTTAAAGTGAAAAATAAATAAAAGGGTTCCGAGTGTCACAGTCTGAAAGGTCCCTGGGAAGACCAGCCGGGATCAGACAGAGCACAAAAGGCAGAGTGTCGCACAGTGGGCCGCACACGGTCCACAATTAGCCAAATCACCGCTTCTGATTGAAATCACTCGGGCTCATGTGACCCAGCCAGAGAGCACACGAGTCTGAACGAGTCCTGAAAGAAAACTGCACATTTATATAAAGCGTTGAAGCATCTATCGTGATTAATGACATTAAAATGACTTTATAGTACTTTTGACATTTTATTTTCTCACCATGCTGCATATCAATGTCCTGCACTGAGGAGAAAACTAAAATATGGATGATAGAACTCACTTTTCTTTGGTTAACTAACCATTTGTTTGAAAGGTGTCTCCATAACGAAAGTTTGGTTGATAATATGGCCGCACGTGCTTGTAAAATGCACGCACTGTTCCGCAATTGAACACGGCCGGCTGTGTCTAATGTCTGATGCAGCCTCTTTCATTATCCCAGATCATTTCTCACTAAAGTCAATGCTCTTCCACTGCAAGCAAGTCAAGTGGATTTAAAACATGTGCGACTGAAACAAGCGAAACCATGAACATGAACACTCACCTGTGCGCGTTGACTGTACGTGATAAGCGGGAAATAGCCGGAGCCCAGTTCAGGACAACAGTGACAGGAGTGTGTGCTCTGCTCGCAGCCTGGGGACTGACCATAGGGATTGACACACACACACACACCAAGCCAAGCCAAGCCAAGCCAAACACACACACCCACGCCACACACACACCACGTGGATTCAATATCTCAGTGATGTGCGTCGTAAACGCTTCGAGAATCGCATCGCAAAGTTACGCAACAAGCGCAAGGTGTCGTTAAAAGTGTAAAATAACTTGCTGATCAAAGTTGATTTTCTGTTTCTCACCTTTATTTTGCTGCGGAGAGAAGTTTTTGGGGGAGATTCTTCTTCTTCTTCTTCTTCGTCGTCTTCCTCCTCCGGATGCACCGACAGAGAGGATCATGGGAGTTGGAGTCAATCGGGGAAATCGGGTGTGGCCTTCGAAGCAGCTTTTCCGTTGTCCTGAAGAAAGACGTGATCAATTAACTTTCCTCCAATTAACGTCTGTGTAAATAACTTGTTCTGCCTATTTTTTTTTTATATATATGTTACACATTTCTTTAAAATTATATATAAAAAAGTGACAGAAATCCTGTTTTGCAGGCAATAAAGGAGCCCACTTATTTGCCTTGTGTAAATAAACTTTACATGACTTTTAAAGCAGCAGATACATTTGTTCAATAATTTATAAATACATAAGGATGGTATTAGCAGAGGTAGTACTCGGATATTTTTACAAACAAACAATGTAAAAAATGCCAGCCCGACAGATTTATCAGTCAATGTGATGTTGATGCTGATATGAAAACTTATTTTACAGAATAAAAATGCAATGCATCTATGTTTACATTTCACATTTTTTTAAATAGTTTGATAAGCACATGTTTGGAGTCATTGCTACTTTGTTTTAGAAAAAGTATCATCAAAATATTTTACTCCCTAAAAGCAGTACTGACATCCACAACAACAATTCATATAGATCAGGTTCTAGGAAAAATACTTCTGGATTTAAGATGTGAAACAACGCATTATTATTCATTATTATTTAGATAGTTTCATTTTTATACAACAGCCATGTAACCTTTGTCCTTTTGCTTTCCTTAATAACTTCTACACTTTATTTTCCTTATTTATAAGATAAGATAGATAAGATAAATGTACTTTATTGATCCCAATTTGGGAAATTATTGTATCGCAACAGCATGTCAAGGGCAAAATATATATATCCTATGTGTAGGAATACACAGTTACATTTGCTAGTCAGTTTAAAGCTCCTGATGTTTTTAATCTTATTCTAAAAAGTGTAACTATAGCAGTACATTAATTGCATTAACTGAAATAAAAACAAGTATTTATTGGAGCATAACATGGAAACGCTCAAGTCAGGGGCAGTTAACTCAAAACTGCACTTAAATACAAGGCTCGAGTAAATCTTATTTTCCACCGCTGTTTTTTTGTATCCCTTGTACTGACAACATTCAACCTTGTGTTTAATCCTAATCCGATTATTTATTCCTGTAACCTTTGTCTAATAGCAGCCGATTCTCAAATGCGTCTAGAAAAAAGAGAAAACAAGTGATGATGATGCCTGGCTCTTTATCGTTTTATTTTCACCATGTGTTTTTTTAAGCCACCGAGATTCTAAATATCTTTATGAAGTGCGTCTTGGCCGAGATAAGCAGCAACAACAGTGAGCTGCAGATAAACAACGTGAATCAGATACTAGATATTGTTGTAATAACTCTGAATTACACAGAATCGCTGTTGTAAAAAAATGATGGATGCGATTTCTAAACAGATCAGATAAAAGATTTTATCCTGGAAACTTAGCACAACTCGAGAGGTTTCCACACCTTAATGCAGGGACAGAAAAATACAAAGACAACAGTGATGAAAATGTACAAGGATGACAGTGAAATCCCTTACTCGTCAGTTTCTGCTCCACAAAATGTCACAGTATCAGTTTTATTTCTCATATCACATTAAAAAACTCGTTACGATTCAAGTCTCCAGTCCACGTGGGCCGGTGCAGTCACAACAGAGGGAGTTCGGGGGCGTTCAGGAGTTCTTGTCCCACTCCAGACCGTCGCAGGGCGAAGAGGGTGACGCCTGAGCCGTACGCTGCAGGGATCGTGATGTGCGTCAACAGGGGGCGCTCCTGCTCCTCTTCTCTGACCATCTGACTCACCTGACCTAATCGGAAGAAAAGAGGGAGACAAATAAGTAAATACAAGATAAAAACTGTTTGCAAAACTAAAATCATTAATAAATGATTTACCTTCAACATCCAGGTCTTTCCATCGCGGGTCAGACTGGCTCTCTGAGAAGCCTGACATACAGGAATCAGGCTTGAATCGCTGCAGGACGTCTTCTCGACGAATCAGCAGCACCGATTCACTGCAGAGTCGCGGGTGCACCTCGTCCTCGCTTACTAGAAGACGATTGAGACGGATGAGAACACATCAACGCCATGGGGACAAGAGTTGCTTCCTTCCCGTTACTCACCTACATCTAAAGGATTCGTCATGAAAACGGCGTTGGGTGCGACCCCAAATATGAGCTGGTGGTGCCAGGCGTCGGGGACCTCCTCCCCCTCGGGCACAGACAGCTGCATGTTCATGGTCGCCACGGGAACAGCGCCCTTTCGGATCCAGCGGGCGAGCCAAGGGATCAGCTTCACCTGCCGGCGAGGGTGAAGGTGGAAGAAGCGACCCATCACTTCGCCTTTACTGGCCTCCTCTGCTCCTGCGATAAGCTGAGCGTGAGTCGCACCTGGAAGGAAACATAGTCCTTATTTGACTTTTTCTATCACCTGTACGATCATTAGAGAAACACAGGACTTTTTTTTTTTATAATAAATGAATATACATGCTTCTTTTCCACTCAGACCCTCACGTGTAGGACGAGGGTTTGGGTTAGACACCCGAAATGTCAAGTGTAAAAACTGTGGAGCTGAAAAAGTTAATTACAGCTTCTCCTCTGAGGGGAAATAAACTCATTGTCTAATTCAAGAGGGTCGTTTTTGGAAACGGCCTGCTTGGCAGTGCAAACCAGCTGTCAGGAAGGAAGCAGCGATCACGGGTTCAAGTTGTGACGCAGCCTCGTTCGCTGCTGCAGGTTAACATCACAACCGGTATCTGTGAACCCTGAAATATTACTGCCCGTGGAGCCCGGTTAAAATATGCGTCAGTACAGGGTCAACCTTCATGTATTCATCATTTATTACCTGATGCGTCACGGGACAATCTGCTGGGAGTTAGAGCTCCAGACAAGTGTTTATTGCTTAATATCTGCCAGTGTAGTGAAGAAATAAAAGCTACATTATCATTTTCTCACCTGCAAAATGAAGCTATTTGATAATTAACTGCATCCGGACCAAGATGTTTAAGGGTGATTCATGCAAATTCGCTATTTTTTTAAATAAAAAGGTTTGCTCATTTACCCAGTTTTATATAAAGATTTTACATATTATTGTAATTTCAGATGAGAACAGGTGGGTTATTGAGAAATCATCATGACGTGTTGTTGCTCGTCACAATTTACTTTCTGAATGAAAACATATCTGTGCAGCGAAATAAGCCAAATTTAGTTTGAGGTTCTCAGAAAACAGCACAGTTTTATCGTCAATTTAAAATAATGGAGCCAGAATATATAAATTTCACATTGAATCGATTTCTCATTTGACCACTAAAAGCTTTTTCGTGATTAACTGCAGAGCTCACTTTGCTGAAGTGTTCATGCAGGTTTAACCTCACACAGGTGAGGACGTGACCTTTTGTAAGTAACGCCCTCGGCTGCAGTTTTGGCACCAGTGTATCATCCGGGACATTTACCTGCTTCGCTCCGGGACAGCAGATAGTCGGGCAGCGGTGACTCGTACCTCCTCAGGCGAGTATGCACACAGCGATCGGCCTCCTCGGGGGCCACGTCCACGCCGAGGGCCTTCAGCACGTCCACCACGGCCGTGGCCCCGCAGGCCGACGCTCCTATCTGCAGGGTCTGCCTCTCCACAGCCTCCTGGAGGGACCACAGCATAGCTCTACCACCCTCCTCCTCCTCCTCCTCATCATCATGAGCTCCACAAAGCTGCTCACACACTGACTCCATCTGAGAGGCTCACCTGGACAAACAGGGTTTTAGATCTGATTGCAACTCAACACAACAGCAAGATAAAACATGCACCGTTTCCTGAGCATCTATAAACATGTGTTGCACTAAATCTATGTGCAAAATTAAGCCAGAGTGAAGTAAATATAGATTTACAATAAAAATGTATATATCCGTCTTAACTCACTTTAGTTTATTATAAATGTCATTGATAATCTTGCTCGCTATGCAACTTAATGTAGCAAACTGAATAAACAGTGTTCCTGTGTTTTCTTACCATAACAGAAGCCGGCAGCTACAATAACATGCACTGCGCACGCGCACACCACACGTGGTTCTATCTTCAGGGCTTTGTTTGAGAGTAGGACAAGGAGGCGCAGTGGCAACTAGCGCCCCTGCTGGCCGCCTCCAGCCACGACATGGAGAGAAAAGCACCACACAACGGGAGATGACAAAACCACAGCATGCATCGTTCACAGCTACAGGTACTTCGCAGTATAATGTATATTTGTGTTGTGTGGTATTCAGCGTATATATTCTACAGGTCATGTACACAGATTGATCGAACAAATACATGCAAAAAATACTAAAATACTGATCATCATGGTACACAGTATGAAGCCCAGCAAGAGGCTCTACCTTATTTTCTACATTGCAAAACGTCCACATGTTTAACACCATGACAGACAGCTTCGCATTTGAGCCGATAATGTGATAATTCATAAATACTTTTATCCAAAAAGACAGAATAAGAGATTGAGATACAAACATAAATGTGTACAATATTTTGCGTTCCAATACAAAATGTCAAGGCAAACACCTTTTGAGCCATATCCTCAAGCCCGAGCCAATACTGCATCAACGGCTGCTGCGGTGATAAACGCTCTGCACAGATAGAATCGGGAGACTTAGCGCTTTCAAGCAACGTGTGATTTGTGGAGCTTGTGTGAAAGGCCGAGTTTGACACAGAACAAAATGCACCTCTCAGCGGAGGGAGGGCGGCCCTGGGAATTACAGATACATCAGACACACAGCTCAGGGAAGAAACCTTGACAACCGTGAGGCCAAAACACAGCTCTGCATAACTGGTAATAGTTCAAAAATGTCTTGTAGAAATATGACATTTCATAAATGGCAAATAAATGGAAAACTATACATCTAAAGAAATACCTCTTTAATAATTGGAATTCTTTAAGGAATTAAGAAAATGTGCAAAGAGCTGATGAGTAACAAAAATTGAAATCGTCTCTTTTTGACTATTATGACCACAAATTGTTCCCAAAAAGTGGAAATGGAGGGTCCGCATGCTCAAAAGATCCTATTTTACTTTTCAAATATTTAAGATGCTTGTTTAAAAGTGCTTTGGACTCCAAAGACCGCCACAGATGCTGCTCTTCTCCCTGTTGCACTCAGATGCAGCCACACTGAAACTGCCATTTCCCATCAAGCCAAGAGATGTCAGTGTGGCTGCATCTGAGAGCAGCGCAGTGAGAAGAGCAGCATATGTGGCAACACAGCAAGATGCAGTGTGGTGTCACCGAGGTTGATGCTAGTGGGGGGGGGGGGGGGGGGGGGGGGGGGGGGGGGGGGGGGGGGGGGGGGGGGGGGGGGGGGGGGGGGGGGGGGGGGGGGGGGGGGGGGGGGGGGGGGGGGGGGGGGGGGGGGGGGGGGGGGGGGGGGGGGGGGGGGGGGGGGGGGGGGGGGGGGGGGGGGGGGGGGGGGGAGGGGGGGGGGGGGGGACAGCCTGAGGGGTGCAGCGTCTCGCTGACGGCCGCCTCCTCTTTGTGTCCTGCCAGTTATCACAGGTGGACGTTGAAACTACAGAGAGCAGGAGCCTGAATTCTGTGCTTCACCCTGAGGCTGACAAGCTCTTCAGGAAAAGTCCGAGCAGGGTTGTTGTAACCAGGATGCTGCTTTTGTCCTCTTTCCCCATTTTCACACAGATTTCAGTTTCCATTTACAAGGTCAGAAGTTTAGAGCGGGCACTTGTGAACAACACTAGACTTCATGAAGCACAAATGACATCCAACGGCAGCCGGAGTTCAGTCCACTTCGCCAATCGTGTGGCAGCGGAGCCCAACACGACAAGAGCTTCAGTAATGTAAAACATCAAACATGAGAATGGGGTGGGGGGGCGAAATGTGATATCAGAGACTTTGATCACGATATGATTGCTGGTGCCAGACGAGCTGGTTTGAGTGTTTTCCCAAACCAGGGATCTCCAGGGAGTTTCACACAAAACAGGCTCCAGGTTTTGCTCAGAATGGCGTGAAAAACAAGACAAAAAAACATCCAGTGAGCGGCAGCTCTGTGGCTGGAAACGCCTTGTTGATAGAAGAGGTCAGAGGAGAGCGGCCAGGGCTGGTTAGAGCTGACAAAAAGACTTGTCCTTACAGCTGTGGTGAGCAGAAAAGCATCTCAGGATGCACAGCGCGTCCAAGCTCGAGGCGGATGGGCTACAACAGAAGAAGTCAGGTTACGCTGCTGTCAGCCAGGTACAGAAATCTGAAGCTGGAGTAAACACGAGCTCATAAACACTGGACAGTAAAAAGACAGGAAAACAAAGTCTGCCGAGGTGAATCTGAGCTCCAGTTTTGGCTTCGTAATACCAGAGATTGCCACATGTTATAATAGGATATTTTCAGATACGAGCTCCAGAAAATGTCCGGACTATCCAGAGTTTTCCTTTCGCATATGAAGGACGCAGCAGGAGATAGTCTGGGTTAGACACGATCCTCAAAACCAGGACAATCTCCGGAACATTCAGGCAAGGGATGGTTCTGGGTAGAGCATGAAGGAGGCTCGACATGATGTATGAATTAAGCTGCAGCACATCAACTCCAAGAGCATCTGTTGTGTGTTTCGAAACGTCATCAACATGCCCACTCGCTGGCGGTGAATCCTCCGGACATTATCCTGCTGCTGTATTCTCACATGGGCTCACTCAGACATTTTCCTCGGGAGACCGGCGGGAAGAGTTCAAGAGAATGTCTTGTTCAACAAAGACGACAAAGAACTGAGGCCGTTTTGAAAGCAGAGGTAGAATACACCCTGTATTAATGTGGTGTTCCTAATAACGTGAAGAGGGCCAAGTAAGTCAGGGCGTTATACAATGAAACCTGCAGGTGGAAAAGAGACACGAGAGTCCACAGAGAAACGAAAGGAATGAAAGATTTAAAGAGTTTTGGTTTATTCAGAAAGTCTAAGCTTTGCCTTGATCTTCCTACAGTAACTTTTATCTGTACTGATCCGTGATCACGAACATCAACCCTGGTTGGTATTCATCTCACCTCCCCCTTCCTCCGCTGCGTGTAGCGATGGCTGCTGGAAGTACAAGAGGAGAGTGATTAAAAGTGACTGGGCTCTCGGGCGCGATCCAGCGGCCTGTATGAAGCATGCCAAACAAAGAGATGAGGGAGGAGGGGGAGTCTTCACATGTCAGGGAGGCAGAGAGGCTGCGTCAGAGTCTCACAGGCAGCCTTCACCTCAACATCACCTTTTCTTATTTGCATCTGTGCAGGCGCTGAAAAGAAAGCGATGGAGTGCAGTTTTCTTTTTGTAAAGGCTCGGCGATTAGTCATCGCACTCGTCAACAAATATGTTTTGTGTTTCAAAAACAGACGTTTGCTTGCTGAGCGGGAAATGATTAATGTGAAGACTGTGGACATGAAGGTGGAGGAAAATGAAGTTGTGCAAATAAGTAGCTGAACAGAGTAAAGAATCAGCAGCTCTTTGCATGAATGAGATCAAGAATGAGACGGTGTGACAAGAAAATAACACAATAGAAATAGAGGAATAAAGAAAGCAGCATGATACGGTGGCGATGGTGGTGTGTGGGGGGGGGGGGGGGGGGGTGCTCTCTGCTCCACTACCTTTTTCAACAGGTCAATTTTTCCACGTCTCTGAAGCATGAAATTCATTTGTGAATGTACGGAACCTTGTACCTATTGACACAGCATTAATATTTAACGGGGCATTTCAGTGGTTATTGACTCTGACTTACCAAACACGCAGGAAATCTGCGACTCGCTAGAAAGAATGTTACAGTTTTCCTCTTTCTTATATCTTCTGTAAAGCAGATACATTATTTCCACACCTCAGCCCTGAAGTGAAATAAATGAGAGATAAGATTGAATTGATAACATTTGTAACCAGTAGACATGTTTACTGTCTGCGCAACATTTGCAAACATATACGGCTGCTTGACGACACGTGTGCTGTAAAGCAGTAGGATGTAATGTTGACATGAGTTATAATAAGACTATGTTCTGAAACATGTCAACTGGAATATGAATGGAAGATTTTATTAGTAACTCAAATCGTAATCAGGGTAATGTTGCAGTCCATGCAATACACAATACAATGCATAAGAAAACCAGGCCTTACCTGAGTCCGTATATGTCACCAACCTCTTGGCTCGCCTTGACCCCTGCAGTGACCCCCTGATCGACCTCCCTTTGCCCATCAAACCCCATCAGATGCTCCGGGATGTGGTGGCAAGTTTCTCTTTGAATCTAAAAGGATAAAAACCTCACTCCACCGGTTACCTATGCCCGCCAGAATCAAGAGCGACTCCTACATCTGAACGGAGGCTTGCGGAACGTTGCCTGGCGTCCCCCACCCCCGCACGCACACAGCCCAGACTGCTTTCCGATGGTGGAACGTCCAGCAGCAGCGTCCCTCTCCATCTTCAAGAACCTCAAATCCTTGTGTCTCTCACACATCAACAACAGTTTAAACATTTAACCATGATGCCCTGCATTTGGTCTATTTGAACAGATTCAGCTCTTAGCACTTACTTCACGCTCTCGTACCGTAGTGAAGCTTTCGCGTTGTCCCTCAGTTGTAAGTCACTTTGGATAAAAGCATCTGTAGAGGGGGAAAAAAGAACATAATTTAACACAAATACAAAATAAAAGGTGAGGAACCATCACAGAAAGAGTTTCCACCGCTTTCCAACGACGACGCTTTCTGAGGGGAATAAAATAAGATATTGATCGAGGAACAAATGTAATGTCGGAGTGACCTTGTTCGTCAAAACTCAAGGAAATATCGGCAATGTGGCTGCTGAGGAACAGACTGCTTCAGATACTTTGCTTGTGAAACCCTCCAGTGGGTGTTTGGTCTAAAACGGAGGCGGACACCTCCGTATGGCCTCGCTCTTACTTTTTACAGTCGTCATTCTCTAGATGCATCAAATATTGTTGGCACATACCATTCAGTTTTCCAATATCTTTATGTCTGTTGAAGTGCACAGCTGGAGGCCCTTTAAGATTGTTTTTCCTCCATTACACGGCGTCTTTCCTCGAGAAAACATCTTATTTTCAGTCTTCTAGCGAACCTCCGGGTCACGGTAGATGTTAAGTCATAAGCATACAAAACAAATAAGAGGAAGCAGCAATCAAGAGGAGGTGTTCTATGTAAAACAGCATCTTAGTTCATCCTGTGATCTTTACCATCACGGCAGGAAATGGGGAGAAAAACCTGTTAGATGTGTGCAGGCCTGTGGGCGTCCCTTTGGAATAATATGGAAAGCAGAGTCTATTTAAACACTATCTCCATGACCTCTGTGCGCGGCAGCTCTGCAGGGATCGACAGGATTAACCGGCGCCTCTCAGGTAAGCTGAATCATAATAAATAGCGGCGACGCTTTGAAAACACCCATAACAGCACATTAGCATTGAAATGAGGCAGCGGGTATGTCAGGGAGGTAGTGCTGGGTCACGGAGACAAACGCTGAACGGTGCCAGAGGGACCTCCGCGCACACTCGGCTGTCCCCTCCACTGCCCGCTACGCCTACACTGCTAAAGTCAATAGTGTTGACATCCTGGCTCTTTTCCAGAAGAGCCGCCGTTGGATTTCTATTCCGGCGCTGGAAGCAGAATTCACCTGAGCGCTGCTTTATTTTATGCACTACATGCATGGCACTTCTTTTTTTTTTGTTGCATATGCCGTAAACTTTAAGGGTTCCTCACAAAGCCGTGAGGTCTGGGAGATTTATACTTTCTTCACTTCATCTGGTTATAAAACATTTCTTGCTGTTAACTCACCTTTATATAGGGCCATTACAGGCGGAGAGCGCCAGTTTGTCCAGCGTGCGCCCGCCATCTCCTGCTGGGAAAGCACTTCAAACTTCAAAAACGGTTAAGTGCATTAATAATCACACAGAACATTTATGTCTCAGCGAGAACAGCCTTTATAGTCTATTGTTGAACACGTAATGTGCATTTAGGACTCCGGGAAGTGTCCAAGTCACCTACAGGGTTATATCATGGTCTGCTGGTTATAATTACAGAGTGAAACATAGCTGGAACCCGAGATGCAATCCTACACCTGCAGATGTTCAAAAAAAACTACTTATTATTCAAAAACCCATCAATGGCCTGTTCTCTCTAGTGGGTACCGCATGGCACAAATGGTCCTTTAATGGCAAATAAAAAGATTTCCTCTTACTTTTTATTCTGGGTTCAATGAGATGGAGGATCTGGAGTCGGCATCTTTTCAGTGCAATTAACGTTTGGTGCGTTTAGGTTTCGACTGCAGGAGAATTTTAGAGAAGATTTTCTATTCGCGAGTTTTTGAACGGTGTCGTCGCAATATTACAATTTTATGTAGCCAATTGTTTATTGACGTCTCAAGCTCCTGCAAATTGAACAAAAGTCTATCCAAAAAGTGAACATTTCAAAACAAACGAACCTCTTAAGGTCAAACTGAATTTGAATCTGAGGCACCTTTCACAACTGTGTTTCTGGTTCGGACTAAAAAGGTTCAGACCAAGCAAAGAAGACTCTACCATGCCTCATACAGGAATAAATTCTAATCATCATAAATCAATCACTTTCAGCTACAACTTCCAGAAATGCTTCTTTCACTTTGGAGGCTGCGACATGCTTTATTACTGTGAAATACTAGATCATGTTTAACAAACAGTAAATGAGTAAAAGCAGAGTAAAGTCGTTATTTAAGAACGTCGGATGCGAAGCTCTTCTTTGAGTGTGTGGGTGGGTGAGGTTGGGAAAAAAATGCTTTATTGCTCATTATCACGTCAAACCAGGATCAGATTCGGCTGCCGCCTCTGCTCACGACTCAAGAAACGCACGTCTACGCCGGCTGAGGAACGCTATACATCATCAACTAACCGCAAAAACAAACTGTCCTTGGCAGATAATGTTCCGTAGAGTTGCTCGAGCCCCGCTGATTTTCTCTCTCTGCGAGACATTTGTCAGGTTTCTCTGACACCGGGACAATTTCTGCTCCTTGCTCATATATCACAACACAGAAGGTGGCGCGTTCTTTTCTAAAGACGTCAGCCGGGGGAAAAAAAGTCTTCCTGACACTCCGAATCGCACACATGACATTCACAAAGCGAGCAGAAAACTTTCCATCTCGAAGCCCCTGCTCCAGGCCTGACACGGCCCTCACACACCGATATGTCAGACGTGACTGAAAGGTGCTCTTTAGGCTCAGACACCTGCATCAGGCAGCCTGGCATTAGCCCATGATGTCCGCTGTGGTAGCTGTCACTATTGCTGAGCGTCTCCACAACAGAATGCCATTTTCCCTGCTTCGTTTCTCCAGACCCCTGCAGCTCGGGCTGCAGTTTAGCCATCAACCTCTGACATTTATCAGCTTCCCTTCAACCCCCGGCTCGTCCGAGATGCCTTTTCGCTATCCAGGAAGAGGTGGTAAAAGTTCAGGGCGGTGTGAAGAAGGTTTATGGGGGATGGTGGATCAGTCTCCCGTTTTATCTGCCTTTGGCTGGGAGAGCTTGCCAATGAGGTCAGCGGCAGAGGGTGGACTTGGGAGAAAACAGCCGAAAGATGCAGTAAACCAGCAGCCTGCACCAGCTTAAGCATAATCCAGATGTGGGA
Source organism: Hippoglossus hippoglossus (assembly GCF_009819705.1). Taxonomy (NCBI): domain Eukaryota; kingdom Metazoa; phylum Chordata; class Actinopteri; order Pleuronectiformes; family Pleuronectidae; genus Hippoglossus; species Hippoglossus hippoglossus. Next base: position 4,624,007 of record NC_047152.1, on the reverse strand, counting down.
TGTCATATGGAGAAACTCCCATGTGGATTGATTTAAGGTCGACGAGTTTTTCAAGATGCTGTTACTCAGGCCAGATGTCTCCTTATTCTCCCCCTCTCTGCCCAGTCAGTCTCCTCTATCTACTCGCCATGTGAATTACAGATGTCTTAAAAAGAGATTTGAGAAGCGGTTTCCACTTGTTTCTCATCACGTGGTCTGCTCTTACTTTCTTGAGGAGTGCTCATTGTTCCAAAGTGATTGGGCCTTTAAAGGAGAACTCTCTCTATTCCACTCTGTTTACTCGTGTGCGTGTGTGTGTGTGCGCGATTGAGAGAGAGAGCGAGAGGAAGAAGGAGAGCGAGAGGGTTTTTAAGGGCCCATCTCCAGATCTAGAACCAATTTCTATGCAAATGCTATGACCTGATATGGAAGGAGCTACCATTGTTCGCCGTGGGCAGGCAGGGTTGGCTTAAGGTTGTCGAAACACCCCAGAAGCTGAGCAGCACGCGCTCATATTACCTGAGCTGACAAACTCGCCGTGCCGTGCATTTCAGCGCGGCCGCATGCTACTGCAGGGCGACACTTTACACGACCGTGACAAACAGTCGCGCCTCGGAGGAGGAAGCTGGGTAACTGATCGTGAGACTGCGGGGAAATGTTCCTCGGAACCAACAGGGCTGAGACCTGGGCCCTCATATTTCTTGCTCACTACAAGGGGGAGCCCCGCAGCATTATTCAGGTAACAAATATCACTGTACCCTCCTTGTAGTTTCTCTCCAAAGCAGCATCTTTAATCAAGCGCTACGGGCGACACCGAGCCGAACCACGTGTGGCGTTGCCGTTGACGGCGGGCTATTGTTGTTGTCTTGAAAAATAGTGTTAGAGCGGTCGAGAGAGCAGAATTGCATCGGTGCTACATTTCTAGGCCATATCAACCATGAAAGTGGAAGAGAGTGGAGCTCCAGGATTTTCTAAAGAATATATAAATAGACGGCAAAGGATTTGCTCAGAGATTTGCAGCCTCGCATTTTCATTCACCCGCCGTCCTTCACTGCTCTCACATGCCCACTCGCACAACCACACACACACACACACACACAGTGGGAACTTTGTGTGACTAGAGAGAAGTGTGATGACCCCTATTTCACTTATGTGTTCCTGGATGAGTTCAGACACTGAAGGGAACGTAACCAATCTCGCCTGCAGCACTGGCAACGCGCTGCCCTGCATTCGTTATGTGTGATTCCGATTTAAGCAAAAGACTACCTCGGCCCTCTGTGGGGGGAAAAGGCCACGTCGCACCTTCAATAAAATATTCCTTATCACTATGCAAACATGCACTGAGGAAAAGTTCTGTACTCTTGCCATCGTTGCAAGTGAGAGGCGCCAACTCCTCCAGTTAATTACATGCTCAGATGGTCTCACTGACACATGGTACTGTAGATCAGTGGTACTCAAAGTCCCGCTTAGGGGCTACTTCCAGTCCGTGAAAGATTTCTGAGAGGCCCTTGAACATTTTCCAGGATGAAACCTACTCTGTCCTGAGCCGGCGAACCACCTCTAGGTTCACCAAGATGACAGGATCCATAATTAATGTTTAAGAACTTCATCCACACTTCCAGTGTTTTTATTGCCGGTATGAAACAGCTCTCCCTAAAGAGGGGGCAGGTCTCAAGTCATAATGCCCTGAATTATTTTAACACTCTGCTTTCTTTCACTTTTAAACATAATGAGGCTCATATTTGTTTGGAGCACTCCTCTTGTAAAACAAAAAACAAATCGGGACCATGTTCAAAGACTCAACAAACAGCTCAAACAATTTCCCATTTGCACTTCTATCGATCAATATTCATTTTAGAGTTTTGTTTCCGGGCGCTCATGAATAAAGGTTGAATATTTCCTCTCATTTAAGTTCTGTTTTGGCCTCCACCAACTCGTGAGGGAAATATGTGGCTCTGTAGCAGCTTCCATGTTGAAATCAGTCGCCCGATGCAGGCCATCAAAACCAAAACAATGAGCTCAAAGACGCATCACCACAAGCAATTTCTGTCACAAACATGTTTTTGGATATCAAAAATATGAACTACTAGAGCCCAACTGATTCATATACTGAGATTGGGGAGCAAAGAAATATGAAATTTCTTTTTAAAAAGTGATATTTTACAGTTTGACCATAAACTGTGTCATAAATAACTACAAATAATAAAGAAAACACACGTACAAGTCAATTAACAGAACTCAAATAAAACAAAATGTAAACTTAAATGCACGTTTCCAGAATTGTTTATTCTGTAAAATAAAAGTCATACCAGCAACTCTAAATACTGATAAAACAATTATCTAAGCAGGATAAAATGCAAATGATCGAGGCAATAATTTGTGCAGTGTTAGTGGCACGCCCAGATGAGCGGAATCCCATTTAATGTCATGCTTTAAGAAACCTACAACAAATAACTGAGAAGCATTAGAGCACACAAATAAAGCGTGAAACGTACTCTGACACTTTGAATGTGGATTTTAGACAAAAACCCTGACTTGTCCATGGAAAGTAGATTGGATTAACGGAGACAATTATAGAGAGGAGGATGAGAAGCACATTCAAAAGTTAAATACAAGGTGACACATTTAACAAGCAACGTGCAACACGCAATAAATTGTATATATTATAAAAGAGGCACCAAATGCCAAGTTGACATGCACTTTAAAGTTTGGCTAGTTAAAGTGGTTAATTATAATGGTTTAATATTGGCTTTGAAATAAAGCCTCTTCATTCATGTCCTTAATTTTCCTGTCCCCTTTACATCAATAGGATAAGGTTGACGACTTAAGACTGTTTCACACTTTCACCTTAATGACAGAAATACAAAATAGACAAACGTCCTGTCTCGCCAAGTTAAAGAAGAGATCCGCCCGTTTCTGCTCAAAAATGTAATGTGTTGCTTTTTCATTTTTTCTCAATATTTTGCCTCCTTGTTTCAAGATAAAAAAAAAAGTCACAAGTGTGGAACAGAAAGTAGCTTTGAGGATATCAGTGGAAAGATGTGGTCCATAGAACTTCCTACAATATGGCACCAGAGAAGATCACTTTAATGACTACACAAGCCTGACATGTTGCACTAGGTCATTTTCAGTATATTAGAAAATATACAGTTGTACAAGTTTACTGCCAAGAATTCAAAGATAGAAGTAAAAATACTACTTTAACAACATCCAGAGGACTTAAAAGACATCTCGTCCAGATTGACTTACAATGTAGACAACAGGTGAAGATTCTGTGATCAAAAGCTTCAGGGCAACTACTGCATGGCTCTTGAGCAGCTTGTCATGATCTTTGAAGCTCCACTTATGCAGCCGAGAAGTTTTCAAAGGGTGTAAAAAAAGATTGAACAACTGAGCAAAATCAACGATCATGTGGCATGATGACTGAAAGCTCCTGAACAGCCACTGAATGGCTCTTGAGCAGCTGATGTTTTCAAGGTCAATAATGAGTTTTGAAGCTCCACAAAGCAGATAAGAACATGGACAATTGAGCAAAGTCATAATCTTTTTATATAGTTAAAAGCTCCCAAACAGTTAATGGACCTCAAGGTTAAGGTGTAGGCTTTCCATTTAATACAGTTCATTGCGTGGAACCATTATCACTCACAAAAGCAACTATCTGGTAAACTCTTATATTAAAGAATGAATGAAAAAAGCGTTGGAAAAGGAAAATCACCACTTGATCGTTCACCATATCCATCTGTATCTTTTTAATCTGCTGCTGTCAATCACTTCACTTTTTTTGGGGGGGGGGGGGGGGAAATCTCACTGCACAACTTTTCACTCATTTTGCCCATCAGAGTCTCCTCAAAGAACAAACCTCCCCCCCAAAAAAATCACGTCATAGCGATGGCTGATGGCGGTTTCTGAACCACTCGGCGCTGTTAACCTCCATTTCATTCTCAGGATTAATGAGCATCACAAGACTGAAGCCTCTCTGGGTGCCGCTGAGATCTTTGGCTCAGTGGAAGATTGCTGGGGGCTCTCCCTCTCCCAGCTGTGTCCCTTTCTACTCTCTGGGTGTCTCATTACGGAGGAGCAGGACCAGGTGGGGGGGGGGGCCGGACGTGGAAGTCATTTCAATTGAAACGAGAGAAAGAAAATATATCCAGGACATAAATAAATTAATAAAAAATATATATGGCCACGTTAGTAATGGAAAAGAAATGTAATTGAGACGGTTTAACTATAAACCTCATTATGAAACAACAAAATAAAACAATAAAAATCACAAATACAACCAACTTGAATTTTTGTATATATATATAGACTGTTATTAAAACTTTGTTAATACATGTCTTTAATTGGGCTCTATCTAAATAATGGGTTTTGCTTCTCTTTTTTCTATTGTGTTATGGTGTATGTAAAAGTTCTGTAAAGTTATAAAGTCCAAAGTACTGAAACCCCTCCTCCGGCCAATATTTACTGTGACACGACATCACAATCCCCCATATTTGAATCATACACATTTGATGGCTTGTCTGACAGGCCAGCAAACAAAGTCATGTGAAGAAGGTTTGAGGAAAATGGATGTGTTTTTTAAACATTAGAGCATGCAAACCTGAATTTGAGCAGAAGATGTCTCCTTTAAAAGATCAGACGGCTGCACAACAGTTTGTACTACTAAGAATACAAGTGCACGACACAAGCACTCAACTCAAGTGAAGACAATCACTGGAATCGGTTCTTTTCCACTGCTATCTGTGCAAGGATGCTGCAGAAACAGGAAGCACAGCACTACCTCCATTTGACATACTTACAGCCTGCAAATGCAACACACACACACACATACTTATTCTTGACCTTGGTTCTTGTCTATGAAAAAGAAATGAGGTGGCCGGTGGCCTGGTGGGTACAGACACCTTCCCTTATCGGAAAGGTCACAGGTTCTATACCAGCCGACAGCCAGTGTGGATCCATCAAAAGCCATTTATCCTCTCCGAGTGTCCTTCAGCAACACGCTGAACCGGTTCCCGCTCACCCACTGCCACTCCAACTGACAGCTACATATCTTCAAGGCAAAAACATTTAAAAACGCAGAAATGAGAACCGGCAGGATACTGTGACATATCTGAATAACACTCCTCGGAGTTGACGGCCGTGTATTCTTCAATTTATTTATTCACTGGGACTTAACAGCATCAGCAAATCCTCACCGCAACATTTGTGTATACTACAAAAAGGGGAAAAAAGCCTGTGGTCTCTGCAGGACGCACCAAAGCGCTCTTGCGTGCACAAGAATCCAGTTCAATCGACTTGTTTGCTCGAGGTATTCATCAAATGTCAGCCTCTTTTTACAAAGTATAATCAGTCTCCGTGTGAATTATGTAGGAAGACAAAGTCCAATATTTCTCCTGCTGGTCAATGTCGTATCAACTGACCCACTTTTATGCTGCGGCGGCTGTGGCGATTCATTTTCTTCAAAGTGGGAAGACAGCGGGAAGGAAAACAGTGCAAGAGTGCGTGTGGTAAACACAGCGACGCACGCAGATACCGATAAGCTGTGTGACGACACACTCCAAAGCATGTTCCTATAACCAAAGTCAAATTTAGAAGCTATCTCAATTATGACAGGTGAACGATCAATCGGAGCCGGGACTTTGAAACCCTGCAGCCGGAGCCTAAAGAGTACAATCGTTGCTACTGTAAGCTACTTAGCCAAGTTGTCAGAGCGAAATCAGTGATTCATTTTTCTCAGCCGGACTCCCCTGAGACTCGTACAGTGAAGGGTGTGTGTGTGTGTGTGTGTGTGTAGAGGGAAAGTGGCAGACGGAGAAAGAAACGGCACCAGAGCAGAGCAAAGGGAATAAAAACTGTTTATGATCCCCTTTGTGTGAGGTCACATTTTTAATTAACTCCCAGCTCGGGAGGATTTGAGTCAAGGTCTCCAGTTGTGTGTAAATTGTTTTATTTGGAGTCCGAGCGAGAACCTTCTCTTCCCTCATTGTTTTTTTCTTTTCTTTTGACGCGCTGTAAAATGAGGCTGCATCGGAGACCCGGGTGAATCCTTCGTCTGCTCGAGGCCTTAATGCACTGCAGCGTTAAAGCGCAGTGGGAGCCGGCCCTGGACGCCGGCCATGCTTCAGATTAAACACCGTAATTATTAATCCCGAAGCCTCTAATAGAATAGAATAAAGTGCCAGTTGCCAAGAGACTGTGCCGTGCTTTATATGTGGAGGGGCTTCCTGAGACAGAGAAGAATGGGGCTTATTCGCCGTGAGCACTGAAGTGAGGGAACACAGGGGGATATTTGAGGGTGTTTTGTTCCAAGGCACAGCGTCTCTTTTTCTGGACAAACCATAGTAATATTTCCCCTCATAGCTACATCATCTGAAACACAATCATTCATTGCAATCTAGGAGCCTTTCCTCATTTAAAGCCAATACTGTTCCAGCTAATGACTTCTCCCATATTACTGTCAACTTAATTGTCCTACACACATTTTTTATCGCGATCAAAAACTCCCGTCCTATCACGATTGATTCATTATTCTCTGTGAAATGATTATGCGCCTTTTTCTCTTAATAATAGTGAAGATGTTCTCAGAAAAAAAAGACAGGAAATTAGAACATTTCTGTGGGAAGTTTTTTTTTTGGTCTTTGTGATTTTCATTAGATTTGGGAGAATATAAAACTGCAGTTGTACGCCTCCGCTAACCAGTGCAGTCTACATACACTTTACCCCCCCCCCCCCCCCCCCTGGCAATTGAGGAGGGCGGGACCTTTGACCATTGAAATCTAATAAGTAAATCTTTGAATGTGAGTTCAGATTCTGGTCCGAATCTGAAGATATTCCCTATGGACACACTTGAGGTCACAACATGCAAGGTCACCGTGAACTTGACCTTTGACCAGCAAAGAAATAGCCTCGAGGTGTTTGAGACGTTGCAATCACAAGAACAAAAACCTTTGACCGCCAAATTCGAATCGTTCATCCTCGAGTCCAAGGAAAGTTCAAATTTGAAGAAATTCCCTAAAGGGGTTAAGATATCGTGTGCTCGAGAATAGAATGGACAATCTGCAACATTGGCTGGCACCGGCATAAAAAGGTTTCTACACATTGTCTAAAAGGCTTAATTGGAAAAAAATGTGTTCAATATGATTTTTTAAAACACATTTTACAGTGTGAGGTAATGGTGCGTCAAAAGTTAAATGCAAGAAACACAGATTCCTCCTTTTATAGTTAGATTTAAAGAGTGACATGTTAATATCTACCTACAGGGCTACAGAGCCGTAATGGAGCAGAACAGGCTACACAGTACATGTCTGCTGTATTATCATATATAATATCATTCAGAAATTAGCAGTGGGAATTGGTGGATGGCCGCTTGAAGGTACACAGATGGTTCCCTTATATGGAGTCTAATGGGATTACATTTGCATTTCATAGTGAAACATCACTCCTTAAAGTGGCTGTTAACAAGTGCCACAGTTGTTGCTGTGATGATGGGGATTCGGATCAACGTGTTAAATGAGGACAATGTCAAATATGAGCTACATTTATCCCAGTGGAGTTTTTCTTCTAGGTTCTTACAATCCGAGCACACCTATCGGTCCTCTTTTCATCACCAAACAGGGTTTGATTAACGAATCCCAGCCGATGGTTTTGATCAACAAGCCTTGCAAAGCGACAATAAATCTTTTCAATCAGCCCGCTCTGCCGCTTACGCACCCGACACACCCCCCTTGGAAAGGCTCCAATCAGATCGGCCCTGATTTGAAATTGGGGATTGTTTTTGCGAGGGTGACAGTAACAGATTCGCGCGTGAATCTGAGATTGCTTTGACTTCCTCAAGAGGCGCTTCGCAATCAGGAGATGCTCCGACAGAACGCCTGGCACATCGCCGTCACCGTGACAGACACGAGCAGCAGTTTCAAAGACAACACGACAGCCTGTGACACTTTCATACTACCGACAAATATCTGTTTGATTTTCTCCAAGAGAGCTCTACGACTTCTGACTTAAAGAGCAGACACAGCGGCGTGCAGAGCAGTGGGAGCTTCAATGAAAGTCTACGGTAGAGACAAATTAACCACTGCCTTGCCTATAAGTGAACTGAGAAAAGTATGTTTGCCTTAGAGAGAGAGAAATTTACACAAGTTAAGGGTGGGAAACTAATGATTATTATAGATTAAATTGCCTGTTACTTTCTCAATTCATCATTTCAGTATCAGCAAATACTGGAAATTAACAAAAGTCTTGTTTTTTTTCTGTCCAACAGTCCTAAAACCAAAGATATTTGTCATGTCATCACAATGGAAAAGGTAGAAGAATAGAAAGGTAGAAGATCAAAAAACAGACAAGAAATTAGGCAAACTTTGATTCAGTTTTATCTTGAGTGATCATTCAATTAATCCACTCGTCTTTGCAGTTCTTTGAGAGGAATAAATTCTGTATTTTTGGTAAAATGAGGTACAAAAGGTACAAATCCTTTTTCATGAGCCCATTGGATCACCTATTTGTTATGGGAAGGATGTTTTTTGAGTCAGCCACAAATACAATTAAAAATCAAATACATTTTTTTATATTTTGTGTTTTGAAAAATAAGGTTAAAAGAGCCCAGACATTGATATTGTCTATTCAAAAAGAATCAGATCAAACTTTGTTACTCTGTGATGAGTCAGCAGAGTTATGTTTTACATTTATAAATAGATTTTTTTCTCGGAATCACAGCAATGTTACCTGCATCTTAGTGAAATGTTATCCGCACTTGAGGTTCTTCTTTTATAGCACAACAACTCCATCACTGCACATTACACTGGTGGCGAAGCACCGCGGTAAAACACATCTCAGTTGGGATGCCCCAAGTCATTCACCCCCGGCATGAAGAGGTTGTTGACACTGCAGCGCTCCAACGATCCAACACCGGGGCAGCCCACGCTCTCTGCGAGGCGCCGGTGTCTCGGAGCCACCCTCGGAGAGCGGGGGGGGGAGGAGGAGGAGAAGGAGGTGGTGGTACTCGCAGTTTCATTCTTGACCTGTGACTCGCATCCAGGGACAGTATGAAAAACATGCAGCTGAAGAGATTGGCTGGGAGGCAAAAAGTTGCCTCATCGGGAGAGGGTGATAGCGAACTCTATTACGGTGGGTGCAGATTGAAAGGGGAGAGAAGCAAGGAGGCGCTGGGGTCTGAACGGAGATCAGAGGCTTAGAGAACAGCTGATGACATGAGTCCATGGGAACAACCATCTTGTGACAACCCCTTTAAAATATATGATCAGCCATGCACAGGAACATGATCAGATATCCCCTGATGAGTCAACAACTTTCCGCAAAAAGCTTCTCAATTTTAAGGTTTGATTGACAAATAGAACGTCTAAATGTGTGTGTTATGTGCCTGAGATGGAGGTGGGGGTTTGAGCTGTAATTGTTCAACATTGCTTTCATTCATGTGCATGTGCGGTATGAAATTTGTTTACAATTTTGATATTACAAGAAACGTTTGAAGATTGGAAAGATTTGGAAGATTTGCTGTCATTTTTAGTTTCGGATTTAAACTTGTAACAGCCTCTGCAGCTGCATCCATCTCATTTACCACTTTCCTGACCGCTGGCCAATCCAGTGTGATTGGTCGACAGATTCTCCAACTGCCTGGAAAAAGTCGTCAATGAGCACAACACCAGACAATGGGAGACAAAATCAGACGGACAGAAAAATTAATCGGTTTGGCCCGATGTAGGGGGCCCCCCAGGTCCCTTTGCCTGGGCCCCCCCAAAGTCTGTTGAAATGCTCCACACATACTGCAAATAAGTAGCTTGGTCACTTTACCTCAAACAGCTCATTCAGTCATTCAGCACCCACCTTTCACTCCTAACTGCTTAATTGCCATACTTTAATTACTTTGCTGTCATTGTGCCCCTGGTACCTTTCATTTCTAACTTTGGATTTTTATCACATGATCCTTGTCGTAGAAATTACTTCTCCCCCCCTCATGAAGATGAATCCACCTAAAACCAGTATTAACATATAATAAGTTAATTTCTAAAATAGAAACGACGTAATTGGGAAAAAGATTATGACTCAGTATCAGTAAATTATTGAGTTCCCAGCAGGTTTAGTAGGAAATAATACAGATACGTATCAAGATTTGTTTTTGACCTAATGATATTCATCTTTTTTGAAGTATTGCAGCAGTTAGTCACTTTTTTCTTATCTAACTTTTGTATTTTCCTGCTTTCTTTCATTTATTCAAGCTGTGTTTCAGAAAGATGTCCATCCAGTCAAATTGTAAAAGCAAGCAACAACTTTCGACACGTTCTTTACTATAATTGTAGGTACTCAAGTGCCGCAGACAGCACTTGGCTAACCGCCGCAGAGGAACTATAATTACGGAAGAAATCTTGAAGGGTTTTTCTGCTTTGCTGCAGGATGCTGGTAAACATTCGAGGGTCAACGCGTGAGACGTGAAATAAGAATTATGGTTGTTAAAGGTAAAAAATGGTCAATGTTTTATAAATGTTTTTTTCCTGTGCGCATTTAAGGATTTCAACTGTGCAATCAGTACACACTCGATATATTCCTTATTTCATATGTAAATGTGACTCAACATTTAGGGTTGAAAATCAAAGAAATGAGGCATTCAACACGTCACGAAGGACCTGGCGTCGGCCTTTGTCGCCAAAAGCTCTCGAATTTCCTTGTCTCTCCAAGTTGACATTTTCCTCTTCTGCGTCTTGTTCATGTTGAGATATTTGTTTTCTTTTGCCTTCTTCCAGTTTTGTATCTGCCCATCAAGCAACATTGTCAACATGCCCACTCACTGTGAATGTTACGGACGTTTTTCTCCTGTACTCTCACATGGACTAAATCTGACATTTTACAAGGGGGCTTGCAGGAAAAGTTCCAGAAAATGTCTAGAAAGCAACTCTACAGTGGAGGTTAAAGCTGAAAAGGATTTGAACCTATGCACTGCTGCAGGGACAGAGAAATGCATCTGTGTGTAGTCATCATATTACATTCATTTAGCTTTTGTCTAAGGTGACTTACAATAAGTGCATGCAAAACAGTGAGTGTGTACGAAGCAGTCAGTTGTTAAACCTAATTTGTTTTGAATGTAGCACTGACTTATTAAAGCTACAGTAGATACCGTGCATTATTTGCTTTAATCCACTCAAAAAAAACAAACTGAACAAACATAATGAAATGACTTAAAAGCTTTTGATTAACTCCGGTAATGGATGCAGCCGCCGTCCAAAACTGTTTTGAGAAGCATACAGTATAGTCATTAAGGTAAATAATGAAATAAAAAGCTTTAAAAAGGCTGGAACAACAACTCCTCTGCTCAGTCGCGGAAACGCACGTAATTAAAAGGCAGTGCATGGAGGTGCTGCTCTTCCGAAAATGGCAGAGAAAATGTAAAAGGTATTTGGATTATGGAGTTTCTTCCTGCACAGGAGGAGGTAAATATGTGTTTTCTGGTCTGGCGGGTACAGGAAACGCAGCAAACAAGTGGAGCTAGTCTCCTCCAGATCTTTTGTTTACTCCCTCGGCTCCGATCTGATTATCAATACGGAGCTAATGTAGCATTGGCCATGTCAGTCATTTGTCACGCGGCGGTGGCAGGTCAGATTTCCTGTCTCCCTGATGGACGTGCAGGGGGCCAGATCCGTACATCAGCTCCGCGTCTATACATCAACTCCCGGCGCCTCATCTTGTTTGGAAATGAAAGTCTCTATTATTGATTTTGGCTCCGACTATACATCTGTCTCCAATTTGTGCCCCATCCCTCCATGTCTGAAGCACACTATATTAAGACAACTATCCATCTCCATCGCCTTTCTCACTGTCTGTGCTTGAGAGGGAACTTATAAGTTGTGCCAGTGGGTGGCTGAGAAGGTGTGATCGGTTGTATTTTAACACTTTTTCACCCCCCATATAATTTAGAAATGGTTCACGGCCTCAATTTAATGCAAGAAAACACACAACACCCTAAAATGTTCTCACACACGTTACCTCTTCTCTGGAAATGTGGCTAAAACTCGTAGAATAGTTTTCAATCTCGTTGATGGTTGTTATTCATGGACAATGTGGGAAAACCTGGGCCTTTAGTAACATCACCACTCGAGATCAGAAAGCTAGATGTCTCAAATCCAACCTCCTTATTTTAACTTAAGACGTTTATGTTCATATTAAAATGGAATATTCTGCTCTGAGGTTTAAGCACCAGCCAGTTAAGGCACTGGGGGCTCTTTGCATGTTCACTCTCCTCCCACTATATATTGTTAACATGATCTCAAGGCGTATTCATACCAGTTCTTCCTGTCGAGGGTGAATCTACAGTGTGTACACCCTAGGACATCCAGGCCTACCAAAACTCTGTGTACACTTTTCCCCTCGTAGAAAAACAAGACAGGATTTATTTATTGATTGAAGTAAGCCCCGAAAACAAGAGAGGAACATGAGGGAAATTTCCACTGACTGAACGGAACGAGCCGCACAGTGTAAGGTCGGGGGATCTTTGATACTAAACACACGAGGGCTCGTGGAAGTCTAAATCCAGCCATGAGCTCAATGGTGTGCGTACGTGTGAATGGATTTTGTTAAAATGCATCATGGATGTTAATATGTAATTAGGGAGTAATGTAGAGTTTTTATTATAGTTTTTTATTTTATATCACTGTGGACTAGAGACCATAAACTGTTTATAATAATATATTGCTCATACAAACGCGGCCGTCTTGCACCGACGACGTCATGTGGAGCCATAATCCACAATCAGGGGATGGAGCCGCAGAATCAAGCACCCGCCAGTGCACATGCTCAACCAATCGCGTGCGAGTCTCGAGACACTTCACTTTAAGAGCCGTCACCTCATCCGTGTTTATACAGAATCTAGTTAAATATAGCAATCTCCTTACATCTCCGTCACATGTCTGGCAGCTCTGTTGTACCTGCTGGGCTGGAACACAGAGGCCTTTGTCACATTGTGACACGTGACAGTAGGTGTAAATGATAACGTGCTCGTTCTCACTGTCGTTGCTCACTTTCATTGCTGTAGGCAACACTTCTGCTGTCAATCAAAATATCTGCTGAGAATCTTTTTTTTTTTTACTGAACCCACTTAGCGCCTGCATTGAGGCCTATTCATCCATAAATGACACCCTTGTATCTATACCTGGTATTTAAGGGAAAGTCCATTACAGCAGTGCACAATGAGTTCATTACAGAGCTTTTTTTTTTACTTTGGACAAAGACAGGTTAGCGCTTTTCTTTTTATGCTAAACTCCAGGTATTTAACCCCAGGCTCTATAGGTCTAACATGCAGTCATTAGTACTCTCTTGTAGCTCTTGCAAGAAATAAAAGGATTTTTCTCATGTCAAAAATATTTCTTTAACATAGGAGACAAACTGAATGGACAGACAATTTAAAGCCTTTTTATCCATATGTAAAAAAAAGACTATAAAAGTCACCTAAAAGGAAAAAAACAGATTTCAAGAACAAGTTTATAATAATACGAGGATAAAGTCGCAATATCACAAAGAAAAAAAGACTTAATATTAAGGAATATTTATTCTTCCAATTGTTAAGTTGTAATTTAGGAAAGTTACATATTATGAGAATAGCACCCACCCTGTGTTAAAATGAGGAATGTAGCGTACATACATATTTTCACAAATGAGAAAATATAAAATCTTTTGTCACATTGGCAGCGCGTTATCATAAATATCAGGACTTTGCCAGAAATTGCCTCTTTTGTGGAGGAGGAAAAGTTTGGTAGTGGTTGACAACAAGGTGATTGTTGATACATCTGCATGAAGGGGATTCTTAGCTTCTTAAGAAATGAGATTCAAGATTTTTTTCTATAAAAACTGTATTCTCGTGATATTACAACCCTATTCTCAAAGACTCATATTCATAAAAATGGTCCTAATACTCTGTTTTATAACAGAAAGAATGATTTACATATTCATTTGATTAACAAGTAATCTACAAGGAAGGTCACTATTCTCGACTGTAGCTTTGGGATTTCAGCTTGTTCAACAAGTTTGTGTTTTATATGGATTCCTGCACAGAGAGCAAATGAACATGGAGGCATCTTCTCAGGTGGAACCCACCTGGGAGCTGTTACTGTGTGCATGGTATTCTCGCATTTGAGTAAATGTGTCTGCTCACAAACCCTGACGGTAATTTCTCAAAAGATTCCCATTAGTGTCTGAAATCTATTTGGTCATTACTGACTCTGTCGTTCAATCAACTCATTTTTCCCTCCTCATTTGAACACTTCCACGCTGTAAGCCCGCCATAATTACTTCCCATGCGGTCGTCGCCTTGCTCTTCACCATCTTGTGGGGGATTTTTTCGCTGGAGCCAAGGGCATTGAGACAAAGACGGAGGAGGAGGAGGAGTGCGGGGGGGGGGGGGGGGACGACACAGCCCTGCTGATTCTTTACTTCCGACGATAGCATCTCTTTCAAAACATCTCCTGACAAATGGCTTTAAAGGATTAACCTCATCAAACATTTCCTCCAAACGACTGAATGGCATCATCTTCTATTTGTTTATGAATGCACCCCACTTCTCCTCCCCGCTCTCTTTATTTAACACAGTGGGAGCTAATGGAATCTTGTGATGGTGATGTATTGGGGATTGTGTGCAGAGACAGATGGGGAAATGTAATTACGGGTATTTCGGGGCTTTGGGGAGGAAAAAAAATGTCACAAAAGGCGAGTTAAAGAAACAAAGACAGCGCCATTTGTCATGTGAGACAACAGTCAGAAAAATTTAATCAAGGGATTTTTACATAAACTGCTTTCTCTTCAAATTGTGTTTCACCTCCAGCACAAGCAAACAGTGTTTGTCATTATTGTGAAAGGAGTTACATAAGATTCGATTTTCATTCTTCAATACTTTAGAAAATACTAACACAACCATTAAACACAAAAGATAAGAATATAATGCTGATACTGTTTACTAGATTTAATCAAACTTAGTATTGAATTGCAGTAAAGTGAAGTGCTGCTTCCAAAGAATAAGTGAAGATTCTTAAGAACTCAACTGACTTGGTTGTGAAAAGTAAAGATCAAAAAATGAATTTCAGGGAACAGATTTACAATAATATAACGATAGTTTTGTTATTAAAAATGGATAAAAATCAATTGGCAACAAGTTCAAGTGTTGCCAAGAGTTTATATTTACAAGAGTCAATGGTCCAAAATGCCTCAGGAACACTGTAACATACTGTACAATGCATTTAAAGGGTGACAAACAACAAAGATTAGATTTTGGAAGAAATCCAAAAAAAGGTTCAACAGCTTCACGTGGTTCGGAATGTTAGCGACCTAATGGTAGCATAATATATGTTAGTTCGAAAAGTTACAGCTAGATAGGGGCAGCAGTGAGTTGCTGACAACACTCAGACAAACTAGACTTCGACTTTTCACACCATCATTTACTATCATCTTGTAATTCCCACTTGAGCTTTGCCATCTTTTTTTTATTTTTCATATATTACTTGACAACTGAACATCTAAATTATGTTCAATTGAAAACACGTCACGTTTGACATGTTGAATGTATACAAATAGAGCATGTAACTTTGGTTTCTTCAAGAGCAATAGTCTGCTATTCCATGTTTAAATAGACCTACATAAAGCTTTGATACTCTTAGACTCTAGCGTGGCTAAGATTGACGTATGCCTTTTGATGATGCACTTTTGATCTAGACTCATTCATTTTGTAGAACCGAACAGATCAGTGAACAACACAAAGCAAATGCACGGATGATAAAATATACAGGCTGCCTCCATACCGTGGCTTGAATCTGTAAGAGCTGTTAGCCATACATCATTGATTAAATGATGTATAGTACATGACTTCATCTTTAGGCATGACTGTTACCTGTAGTCCAACAATGATACAGCTGGCTGCTGCGTAATAAATCAAAATCCTGGTTCATGTGTCAGACACGGAAGCGCAGGTGGTAGAAAAGCAGTGAATGATATGTGACCGAACGCGACTGAGCCTGAACCGCTGACGGACGGGGCAGAGGCCGTCGCTGAACGCTGGAGGACAGAAGACAGACGGGGTCGTGACACCGACTCTCTGAACCTGTGGGAATCAAGGGCTCACAGCAGGCTGCCTCTGGACCGATGACCACCGCAAACCCCACACACGACCATAATTAACTACCCCCAAGCGTTTTTTTCCCCACTTCCTCCTCCTTTTTACCCTCCCCTCGCCGAGGCCGTCAATCTCGCCGCCCTCTCCTTTTAACCTTTCATCGGACATGTTTCATGGTGCGGGTAAAGTGGCCGTCAGAGCTGTGGGGAGGAAACGGGTCGCAGAGGAGTTGGCAGGTTATTTCGAGGGCGAGATCTCAGTTTGATGTGGTATTGTTGAGCCACCTGCTTTTGTAGTCCATCGTTGTATCCTTCTATTGCAAAGATTATATGCCTAGATGCTTAAAAAAACATATGGTATGTTGTATATTTCTGCATTTCCTCATTCAATAGTGAGAGAAACAGCGACCACACAATAACCAAGTCCTCCTGGTTTACTAGAGAACATGATGTCTCTTATTTGAAAAGCTGGGCAATTAATTGTCAACAGGTACTCCAAAAATCCACAAAGACAAGATCACCACTTGCATATCAGCATGGCACTCGAGCAAACATCTGTTGCTCTTCATCTGCAGTTGATTTTAAAGCAGGAAAAATATTTAATGGCGTTTCAGTGGCCTTACTTTGCTTCCAAGCTGTGACAACAAGACGTCCCGCTGCTCGCAATACGATATTAATGTGACTCCAGCGCAAGAAGAATTTATGCAGCTTCTCTTATTTTATTCCCTAAATTGAGAACCGAGTGTGGAAATCTATTTTATACATTACAGACACTGCAGGAGACAAGATCTTCAAACACATACAAGGTATGAAATATAGAGGTGATTTTTCGAGAACAATATTTTGACATGCTCATGAACAATTTATGGGAATTGCTCTGAATACTGTGAATAGTAAATACTGCAGCAGTGTGGCGGCTCAGCGAGAGCTGAGACTTTGCCTTTAGCTGGATGATCTGGGCTCAGTCCCTCGTGTTGGCGAGGATCCCTCCTGCTCGAGTCTCCCTGAGCAAGACTCTGGATCTTTACCACTGATCTGCCAATTAAATCCCCCGTGAAAAAGTACAAACGCCTGGTTTTCTGCTTTGTCGTTCCACCAGCTGGTTATTGTCTTCGTCCAGTGAACCGCCTCTTGATGTATCAGTATTTAACTTCCCCCTGACTCTGTATATTTTCACTAAGAATGCGTAAGGAGGAATCAATGAGGCCCTTCATGTAGATGGCTCATTGGCCGGATGGAGTAATGGAGCATAGACAGGCGCCACGCCACTGGCCGCTGTGTGTGATGCCTTGAAAGATAGATGGAGAATGAAATCACTTGCTGTCATTTCAACTCTATCATTCTCAGCACTTGGTCACTTTGCCAGGAAGACCAGCGGGACGTGACTGCACTGCCTAAGCAGCTCTAAATCGTCCTCGCCCACTCCACAGGAGCAAAGCAGGACAGCACTAGAAAAGCCAAGAGTCAGTGAACTTTGAAGGGAAAAGAAAATACTGCTCGGAGCTCATTTTGTCGGTTTAAGGATGAACTGCGTTACAGCCAGAGATAAAGCAGGTCCGCTCATTGAGGTGTATTCTTATCTCGTATCTCCTAAAGACACCAGGTGATCCTGTGGAGAGTTAGCCGGGGCGTCAGATGAAACCGTGATTTGTAACTTTCACCTCACAGCCACTGAAAAGAGATGTGAGATTGTAAATTCTGCCCAGAGGCACCAGAGAAGAAGAGAGCAGCCTCGCAGTCTGAGAGTCAGGACGAGTCTCATTGGTATTCAGGGCATTATCATGGGACCTGGCCCAGTCACGCTGAATATATTTATGAATAGCAGTTCTTCTGAGGTGTGAACAGGGAAACAGGGCATCGATGAGAACAGGGTGCAATCTACTGTGTGGGTGCGCTGTCCCTCTTCTCGAACTGTCCAGACGCTGCCAGGTTCAACGCGGTGCCAGGATCCTCTCTTCGGCTGTTGCAATACAAATGAGCGAGAAAACTCGCTCACATCTCTTGCTAATTGACACCGTTCTCCTTTAACCGCTCAAGTTCACACGAGAACAACCACTTGTACTCGTAAGGGTGCTTGGTTCCTCGTGCATCTCCGCATTGCACTCGGGTGCCTGGCGCCGCAGTTCAGCTCGAGTCTCCTTGCTCAGCAGAGAGGTAGAAAGGAGCATTAATTCTTAACCCTGTGGGAGGAGCGGCGGAGAGCAAGGCGGACGACTGCAAAATCCATCTACGTCTCGTCCCCCCCTCGAGAGCCGAAAGGTCACTCAGCTGTCAGGAAGTAAAATTCAATACCTCAACCTTTCAAGCATGGCTCTATCCTCTGTGTCCCCGTCAGAGAGACACAATCCCCTCTCTGATGCATCTCTGACAGACCGGCTCCTCGCTGTATGGACAATTCATGTTCACCACTGCAAAAATCCACATCCTCCCTGACACTGACAGCCAGCCCTGACACCATGAGATCTATAAGTAATGTGCTGCATTACCACGACGGATACACCGTAAACACACCGGATGAGTTTTCCTACCTCCGTACGCATTCTTGACGATCAATGCGTAAGACATAAGACTAAATGCCAGTGGCACAAGAGGAAAATTTGACACATTTCTGATTAGTATTTCTAGACAGGCTTATTATGTATGCCCGAATCCAGCTGCTAAAATCGACCTTTAGAAACCAGTAGGATGTTTTGTTTCTCATTTCTGCAAATTGAGATCAAGATGTGGTTATTCCAAACTTGTAAAAGTATATGTTTTAGAACAGAGTCAATATTTGTAGTTGTTCTAATACACTCCTCCCATATCTCAAACCAAAACTGATCTGCTAATTCTACCAGCTGGAAAATAATTTTAATATTTTTGTTGAACACCGACCACAGATGTAGTCGGCTCACGATGGACACCAGGATGACTCACCAGGGAAAAACTGGAATCTTAAATTATATAGTCTTTCACAAATGTATTATGCATGCTATTAAGGTGAACCATTTCAATTTAGGTTATTACTTTTAAAGGTTTACATGCTTTAATGTTCAGAAAATGCTTCACTTTCCTCATATTGTCCATTGCTGCAGCTCCTCTTTTCAGCCTCTGTCTGAAACCCTGGGTTTTAGCTCCTGTCTCTTTAAGGCCCCCCCTCCCAATAAAGCTAATGCAAATATTCTTTACCAATTAACCACAACGTTGTTCAGTTGCTATTTACGACTGCCTGGAATTTATTCCTGGCATCAAACTGAGCACAGGCTCATAAATGACTGTGATCCTTGTTCCAGGATCAGTCAGTTCTACGCCAACTTTGTGACACGTACGCATCAAAACACCAGACTATAAGCAAAAACCCGACACAAGGCTGCGTTCTCCAGAGTCGAGCGTGTGAAGTTAGTGCGTGTTCATCAAGGATGGCCGGGAGTTTTGAAGGTCTCTGTTGTTTTGTTGTTGAAAATGAAAATGACACCGGCACAACAGAGAGCGAGCTCTTTAGTTGTTGCTCTTTGATCGCCAGCCATGATGGGTGCCTTTTATGACACTTTGAAGAGAAAGGTTGAGCAGAGAAATAGAGTGACAAAGTGTTAAGTAAAAAAAAATGACACAGACACGTCTGCTGAGAAAAGAAATGTCACTGTGCAGACATGCCATGAGACACATTTTCATTTTATACAATCTGACATTTATATAAAGAGTGGACCTGCTCGCCATACATCTCCATTCTTTGAAACTCTACAGAACTTTATTTTAAATTCAGGCAAGAACACAAAGTGTCCACGGATATTAAGCATGTCTGTTTGAATTACAGAGGATGAATCTGAGATTATGCACAAGAGTGATGTAATAGTGCAGCTATAAAAACATAGGTTGGATTCACTACATAACACATTAATTAAATATGACAGTGTTATTGATACAGCATGGAATTTGAACCATTGCTAGAGGATTTGAGGGAAGGATTTAGGAGGAACCTTCTGCAGAAATAAAAATATTACTCCACCATGTTTCACCACCATTTTCTACAGGAGCCCATTAAAGAGATCTAGACATTTTGGGGGTGGGGTTATCTGTCCGCTGCAATTTGCAACCTCACCACTAGATGCCACCGTAGGTGCAGTTTGAACTTTAAAGCTGGAGAGTTCACACAAGAAAAACAAGGGGAACTGTAACGTGCACAACAAAGGCTTTGTTTACATGAGAATAAATAATCGGCTTACCGACAAGTGCAAATTTAATACCCAGATTAATATGCCCAGTAGGCGAGCCATAGAAACCAAACTCGCAGAAACTTTGGTAGTGCACAAACGCATTTCTCCTATGCTCAAGAGAGCCCGAGTGGCAGGTCAGGCTGCAGTCTCCCTGCCGTGTCGAGTACTGCGCGCCCATCACAGGTACATGCACATCTACAGCCAAAACCATTATGGTCGGGCTGTAAATTACAATGCTTCAAACTTTCTTGGTCTTTTGACGACACACCGACGTGGCAGGATCTCTCACCGGTGGAGCGGAGGTGAGAGGGAAAAGACAGGAAGGGAAAGAATGAGTGGGTGCCACAGTGGTTTTACTGGTTAAAGAAATGTAGAAAACATCCCAATATGCACTCTTGGCTAAAGCCACAACAATTTAGACGATACTGAACCAACCCTCACCTAAATCCACCTGCCTCCATAGCCATGCACCTTTAAAAATAACTTCAAAGATGTTGTTTTTCTCTTTAAATGTTTCTTTAATGATGATGCCTCCTTTCTCCAATACCACCGTAACAAACAGCGACATTCAAAGATTTAAGGAAATGGGCTATTTCCATGCAATATTTCAAATGCTTGCCAACAGGTTGGCAGCAAACGGGTTGGCACCTGCAGCAGGAGTCTGTATAAATAAACTTAATTTACACAGCAGCCAAAGCTGTGATTCACACACTGCTATAGTCGTATAAATGGGCCTAAAACAGGCTCAAAACTTATATCGTGCAAGAAGAGTGCACTTTGTCCCAAGGTCCCTAGTCGTTGCAAATCATAGTTCAAGTGAGGCATTCTAGAGTTGATCAACTCTGTATTTTAGGTTTGATTCTCATTAACTGAAGATTGTAAGAACAAAAACAGTATCTGCACACTGCATTAAAGTCCCTTTGACTTGATTGGAAAAAGACAACATCAGGCCAATGTGGGAAAGGACAAGGTGTATATCGACTCAAAATTGATTCCATCCTATTGATGTAACTGTCAAGTGAATGTAGTCACGGCTTAGGCTAGAAAACACTGCAATGACTGTTTGTGGTACACGCACTCCTTCCACTCGACCTAGACATACACTACCGTTCAAAAGTTTGGGGTCACCCAGACAATTTCGTGTTTTCCATGAAAACTCACACTTTTATTTATCAAATATATATGTGCTCCAATGTTGTGCTCCCACAACAGCTCAATGGGGTTGAGATCTGGTGACTGCGCTGGCCACTCCGTTACAGACAGCATACCAGCTGCCTGCTTCTTCCCTAAATAGTTCTTGCATAATTTGGAGGTGTGCTTTGGGTCATTGTCCTGTTGTAGGAGGAAATTGGCTCCAATCGCTGTCCACAGGGTATGGCATGGCGTTGCAAAATGGAGTGATAGCCTTCCTTATTTAAAATCCCTTTTACCTTGTACAAATCTCCCACTTTACCAGCACCAAAGCAGCCCCAGACCATCACATTACCTCCACCGTGCTTGACAGATGGCGTCAGGCACTCTTCCGGCATCTTTTCACCTGTTCTGCGTCTCACAAATGTTCTTCTGTGTGATCCAAACACCTCAAACTTTGATTCGTCTGTCCATAACACTTTTTTCCAATCTTCCTCTGTCCAATGTCTGTGTTCTTTTGCCCATATCAATCTTGTCTTTTTATTGGCCAGTCTCAGATATGGCTTTTTCTTTGCCACTCTGCCTAGAAGGCCAGCATCCCGGAGTCGCCTCTTCACTGTAGACGTTGACACTGGCGTTTTGCGGGTACCATTTAAAGAAGCTGCCAGTTGAGGACCTGTGAGGCGTCTATTTCTCAAACTAGAGACTCTAATATACTTGTTTTCTTGCTGAGATGTGCACCGGGGCCTCCCTCTTCTCTTTCTACTCTGGTTAGAACCCGTTTGTGCTGTTCTCTGAAGGGAGTAGTACACACCGTTGTAGGAAATTTTCAGTTTCTTCGCAATTTCTCGCATGGAATAGCCTTCATTTCTAAGAACAAGAATAGACTGGTGAGTTTCACATGAAAGTTCTCTTTTTCTGGTCATTTTGAGAGTATAATCGAACCCACAAATGTGATGCTCCAGATACTCAACTAGCTCAAAGGAAGGCCAGTTTTATAGCTTCTCTCACCAGCAAAACATAATTGCACAAGGGTTTTCAAGGGTTTTCTAATCATCCATTAGTCTTCTAAGGCGATTAGCAAACACAATGTACCATTAGAACACTGGAGTGATAGTTGCTGGAAATGGGCCTCTATACACCTATGTAGATATTTGAAAAAAACAGTGCTTTTCTTTGAAAAATAAGGAAATTTCTAAGTGACCCCAAACTTTTGAACGGTAGTGTATGTCCTAAGGCATAAACGTGAGTTGTTTAAAGGGGTGAAGAACCAATGTTGCCGTTTTTATGAAAAGGACATTGTCTGTTTTCCGTCTTCTCCACCTCATGCTTCTGTCACGCCATCATTTCATGTTGGAAGAGCACAGTCCTCATTACCCGTATTAACAATGTATAATCAGCATTCAGACTTTGATTTGATTTCATCAAATTTTGCGAGGCAGTGTCGCTTCCGTTAGCCTTAATGGCCCTTTTTAGTTCCGCTTCTATTTTTGCCAGCGTGGTCTCAAATGCGTAATTACAGAGCTGCCTCTCACCCGACGCCCACATCCTTTTGATCCATTACCACGGTGGAGCTGTGACAATGACAGCCGGGCATGCTCAGTCCAGCCAATATAATCAAACCCCTCGCCATCTTTTTTATGGACGTGGCACTGGGAGGGCTGGTGGGATAAGCCTATTGGAAATCAAGTCTCTTCCTACAGTTGCTGGGACAATGGAGGGAGGCCTGCAGATCGTTCAGAGCAGCTTAAGAACCACTCTGAGCTCTGTGTGTGTTTACGTCAATATCCTGCTCCTGCAGAAAGAAAAGGAAAAAGAGGATAGGAAGAAGGGGGAAGAGAAAGAGGGGAAAGTGCTGGGGCAAATTGGGGGAGATATAACGGGAAATAAGTGAAAGGAGCACAGGGAGATCGGATGAAGGAGGAATAAGCAGAGAAGGAGACGGTAGGATTGATCCGGAGAAATGGGAATTCAATGCTGAAGACGAGGGAGGGAGATTCAGCGGAAATTGGAACAGAGAGATAGAGAAAGGAAGTGAATTCGGAGATGAAAGGGATTGAAAGGAAGAGGATGAGAATGTGGGTGGTGGGTTGCAATGGAAAAGAAAAAAAGGATGGAGAGGAAGGGAGAATTCCTCTGGGAAGCGAGCCAGTTGAGTTGAACAATGGGAGTGCATAGCAGCACTGATTAGGGTGGCGAGGTGGGAGATGACAATATGCTTATAGCCGTTTTTTATCCGGACTCAAGCTTTGCCAGTACAGAAGGCACTCCACACTCAGCAAGACACTTTCTCTCCAACCAGCACCGTGGGCAATTAACCCAACCACCTGCTGCTCGCCAACAAATTGCCTCTCGTCTTTGCCAATCCGGCTGCGCTGCAGAAGAAAGGCAGCCGAGTCGAAACATAAAGTCACCGCTCAAGACCCCAAAAAACCCCCACAATGCACAGGATTGCAGTTCACACGAGGAGTCGGGAATAAAGTGTGTATCTGCAGACTCATCGATCGTTTCATTACGCGTGGTAAGAAATTGTACCATATCTCAAAGGATCCAATGAAAGTGAATTCATCCATCTTAAAAAGGCGGGGTCTGGACCGAACCATCCCCTGTGATCGATGGGGGCAGATATGGTGTTGCAGGGGATCAGAAGCGTTCAAGATTGCCGGACTATTGTGAGAGATTGGTTGCTATCGAATCAGACGGCGATGAATTTGAAGCCTGAGCTTTTTTCGGTCTTTGATTTAAATGTCCACAGACGACCCAATAACACAACTTGTAGCGTTAGCTGATAGTTGTACTGTGTTCTGTATATTTGCATATTAATTGGAAGGACGTTGAATTTTATTCACTTCTGATACATCAGTCATGGAATAAATCAATCATTTTTGGGGGCTGATGCAGATATCGATATTAGAGAGTAAAAACATCACTTCTATAAATTGCGAATGATGCCTGAGATGTTCTAATTAAACCCTTATGACAAAGAAATGTAACTGAAGCTTGATTTTACAATTTAACCATAGACTTCACAATAAATAAAGACAATAAAAACATAAAATGTAAATATATTTTTCTGCATTGCTTATTCTGTAAAATACATTTTATATAATCTATAGTTATCAGAGAGCACAAAGCTTTGAATTTAGCCGAACATACACTTTGTTAAAAGAGGATATGGATTCTGGTTAACGGATGAATTCAAAAACAAAATATCCACTATATTTATGATTACGAAATCTTGCATTTAAGATTTCAAAGCAGCAAACACACAAATCATTGTCTGAGGGTATCTTGGGACATCAAACTCTGGTATTACACACAGGTATGAGATAATTCATCTGTTTGTGTTCGTCCCCCCTCAGGCCCTTTTTTGAGAACGGGTCAGCGCAGTGTCCCAGCGTTGACAGTCTCTTTTAAGAGCTTTGGAACGATGCTCCTTCACGCTCTCTCTGACGGCCTTTCATCGCGTCCTCCCCTCTTCACTGTCCACTCGGTGATTAAATATGACCTGATCTCGGTCTCTGCTGCACTCTCCGTCACACCCCTCACCTCGCCGTCTCAAACTCTGCCACTCCAATTTCCTCGACGTCTCTCGCCTCCGCCACGTCTCGCCCAGAATCTCTTACTCAGCCCCCAAACTAGAAAAGCAGCTCGCCCTGAGGAGAGACACCTCATTCTCTGTACCCGCACCGAGTCAGAGGTTAAGCCTCTCGCTCTCCTCTTCTCTGAAATGCAATCTTTATCGTTTTCTGTGCAGATCTCCGAAGCCCAACTGATGCAGCACCACGGCCCGTAATAGACTTTTATAGCCATATGCTTGGCATTCCAACGTGATGTTGAAATTTCATTATTTCACCAACCCACACAATATGTCCACATAAAGCCTTAAAATATGTGCTTCTGCTGCCACTGTCTCCTGCTGGGTCTCCATCTGCTGCATTGCTTTGCAGCTCAGACTCGTGTAGATCTCTAATCACCGAGTGACCGTCAAATCCCGTGCTTCTTTTCTGATGGTTTGATACCACCGTCGGATTTTGGCATCCAGACTTGTCACTTTTTCTTACATTAGATAATGATAAAAGCCACATTTAAATATGTACAACCCGCCGCTAAGGTTCCTAGTCTTTGAGGAAATGTGTAAGCAAATATGTTGACAGAGGGAAAATGATCAAAAGCATGCAAAGGCAAATATACGCTGGGAAAAGGGAAATTTGAAATGTTTCTTTTTAAATTCGGGATCCAGTACAGTGTTGATGTATCCTAATGTATTCAAAACAGTGGACGTGTGGTGAAAACATAGAGGAATTTGCCTCTGTAAACAAGCCGATGGGGCAGAGGGAGTGTAGCAAACCAAACAAATCTGTAAAACCAAAGTATAGTGAGCTGAAAGACGCCAAAATAAAATAAAACGGCACAAAGTAGAGCACATACCCAACAGTCCCCTTAAATTCAATTAAGCAGCACCAAATGACACATACTCATAGTATTCAGCCTCATAAATACGTCTGATTTTATATTTTGTATTCATCAAGATCCATTAATTACTTCTATAATGCAATGTTAAAGAAAATGATTTAAAAAAGAAATGAAATCCTTCATTCACCCAGAGGATTCTTGACAAATGCAATATTTCTAAAGGGGGCGGGGGGGTCACTAGACTGACATTACAGGCAAAGAGCAAAAAGACCATGAAGAAGTTCTTACGTGTTTTGCACATGTTACTTAACTTTTAAATTGTGTTGCTCTGCAGTCGAGATCAATATGTCATTACAAGCATGATGATGAAGTGAAATAATGTATTCTACACTCACTCGTGTCACTAAAGAGGTTAAAACACTTGAACGGCACAAAGAACAGCAATTACCTTCGCCATGGCCAAACGGACCCCTTAAATTCCAGCAAGTGGCACCATAGATATCAGATATCTAAAGCACCAAAATTGAAAGGGTTTCTTTCTTGGCCGATGTCCCATTCTCCCACTGAGGTTCTTGGAAATTTGTTCATCAGTTTTTGCACAATTCTGCTGACGAACATAAAGCTAAAAAGGAAAACTCACGGTAACAGCAGAGTCGGGTTATAATTCATAAGCAAAACCTTTTATACTCCCTAAAGGCATTTCATCACTTGCATTGTCTTGGAGGGATGAAGGCCTCTGCCCTCCATCAGCAGCTCAGCCTCAAACCCGGTCTTCATTATCTTCACAACAAGAAAAGATACTCGTTTGTCTTTTGAAATTAGTGCAAGACCCGTTTTGAGGTTGAGAAGTGCCGGAGATACTTTTGGTAATGAAACTGGTTATGACAATATGAACACTTGTTGAAAACCTATTACCGGATCCATCATGTGCTATTAGATGGCCCATCACCACGGCTGTTAATTTCTGGTAATGACTCATTATCTGAACTTCACACTGCTGTGGCTGTGTGACTTCGCCGCTGTATAATTGACGCTGCTCTTTCATTGGAATACATTGCGAATGAGCTCCCTGACCTCTGATACCTTGGGAAAAGCGGCAGGCAATGCCCTTTAGAAGCACTCTCAAACTCGCGGCGTGCTTGCCCCTTAGGCGCATGCACACACTAATCTTTACATCTAGCTAGCCATTACATTATACAACCATAAACACGCCACTTGGCTTGATGCAACTAAGAGGTGAAATATCACAAACTGCCATCGACAAACGGTGCCCATCGAGTTCTTACACTGACGTGCAAATGTCGTCCTGCAGTGCTGAATTGCCTCACCGTGGCACTGGAGAAGATATGTCAGAATCGCTTGCCTTCTTTCTCTCTCACCCTCTATCTCTATTGTGCAGTTTGCTGAAGCGTCTCTGACAGACTTCATCCACCCCTTCGGCCACACATGAGTGGACAGCGGAAGAAAAGAGGGAGTTTTTAATCCAATATTACCCGCACAGTGACATTGCAGTGGAAAATTACTGGGGTTTTTTTGCATGAGGGAGATCAAAGCCATTGGCCTTATTTTGCCTGTGGTGCTTGAGGATTAAAGTTACCCTCGTTCCATGGGCTCCTGATTTCCGAGCAACATCAAAGCAAATAGCACAAGCGTCTGATTCATCAGAGAAAACATTTGTCAACATACTCACTTAACCAGGCAACTGTTAAAAAAAAACAGGAAACGGGGAGAGAGAAAAAAAATATTTCGGGAAATGGTCAAATGAACGATAAGATATAAATAAAAACTTTCAGAAAGTTGGCAGGATCTGCTGTTCAGTCGGCTCCTCCAAAGGCTTAGCAAAGATCCAGTTGGCAGGAGACTGTCTCTGCAGAGCACAGATGGATTAGAAACCGACAGTCCAGACCATGCTAGCAGACGTCAGAATGACAGATGTGTTGCTAAGGCCCAACACATGCTTTATGAAGGTCTTGGATTAGCCAGAACTCCCCAGCATAGTGGGAGTTTTGTGCGCGTTTCAGAGGATGCCATGTGAATCACGATGCCATCTCACAGTTTAGTTCAGTGAGGCTGAATCCAGGGAAGTGTGCAAAGACGAGCGGCTTAACGGCCTGTTCTCCACCCCCCCCCCCCCATAAATGAATTCCTCATTTATCCACCTCAGACTCTGCAGGGTTATCGGTTGCGTGCATTCACACATATATTTACAGGCAATTTAATGTCATACTGACATCAACTTTATTGCTTTCCATAACAATTTTTTTTTCAAAAGGCTATACGCGATGGAAAGAGCAGAAAGCAGAAGTGCTGTGCTGAGCTTTAAAAGGGAAAAGTCATTCAATTGCAATGTTGTGTGTGAGAGGTGAAATGAGTTTTGCTATCCTGTCATACGAAGCTGCTCCGCTGCTCTTGTTTGGCAGAGGAGGTTGGTGGAAAAATAATGACTTTAAATGGTCTTAAACTAAAAAACGCAAAAAAGCTGAGATTTAAAGCCACTAACAGCCAGAAATGTGACTAAATATGAAAAAAAAAGCCAGCACAGGGAGGAAATGAAACAAGACAAACAATGAATAAATAAATGATTAAGTAAATAGCCTGGGCTCGGGATAATGTCTGTGTAATTCCAGAGGCAGGGAGACACTAGCCAGCATGATCAAAAGCAGCACATGTGGCACTGCCAACTGTGACCCGTTGGATTTAGCATCACTCATTAGCGGCGTCCGCTCTCATTAACCGACATCTGTATCTTAATTAAGACACAGACGACAGGAATAGATGCAGGTGGCTGTCCAGGACGGCCACTTAAGCATCCAGGCGGCATTTCCTCTCACCTTTATTGGGATTTCAACAGCTTTTATAAAAAGGTACACGGGGCAGTGAGCAGCGGTCTGTTTGGATTCCTAATAAGGCTTGGATGAGACTGCCGCTCTGGGTCCCCAGGGCTTTTAAGGGAGGGTGACTCAAAAGCAAAACTGCAGAATCTCTGCTGGACACTTTAACCCTCAATACGCCACAGTCTTTTAAAACCTTGACCACAGCTACACAGCCCTGACGCACTTCCACCCCGAAGCTATTGCGCACTCCATATAAATGATTCTATTTTTTCACACAAATTATTGACAGCGAGGCTTGTTTGTGCAGCGAATGTGGGTTCATGCAGTTTCTGTAAAATGTTCATGACATTGATTTTATACCCTTTCTTCTTTGAGGAGAAACTTTAATAAACACGCAAACAAGGACCAGTGCTGCATTCTTTTTAAAATTTGTGTCACTATCATCTGTTTAACTGAGGTTAAGGTAATTGATTATTTTCTAGATTAACAAGAATCACTTTTTAAAGCTCATTAAATGACACAACAGTTTCTTTGCATCCATAGTCTGTTAAATCCATTGCTCTGACAGTTGAGTGGGAAAACTGCTGAAGGCCCTCTCATTAGGAATTATGATTTTACCATTATTATCCATTATGTATTAGCAATTACAGCTATTAATCAATTAGGCGAGCAGCTGGAGATAGAGCAGGCTGTGGCGATGTCGGGGAGTGTAATTGGAATTTTAACAGTGTTTCTTCACACCGACAAATTAGTTTCATGACATTTACACCGAGCGGTTTGACCAGAGGAATTTACAGTGTAAAAGACGCACGAGTCAGACACGGCACAGGTGTGTGAGAGGTAAGTGGTGACAAATGTAAAAGCCTGCAGCGCAGTTTGTGTCGGTGCAGATGGGGGGGGGGGGGGGACAAATACTCAGGTTTACAGCCCGGTCACAAACGTGATTTATCATTGCAATGATGCTAATGGACTCATGGTCATTTGTTATTCGGTTTACAAGCTTTTTAGTTTTTCACATTACATTAATTGTGTTAAATTATATTTCACCTCATAAAATACTACATGCCCCATTATAAATATAATTCTTAACTACAATCCCTGCCCTGTGTTTCTATGCCTGCGCCAACCAGTGCGGTTTGCAGTTTACATCAAATATTTTCTGGACACATTTGAAGTCACCGTGAACTTTGACCTTTGACCGTGGAAATCTAAACAGTTCATCTGAGTCCAAGTGACAACTGGTCAAAATACTAAGACAGTCCTTAAAGGCAGACTTGATATTTCACGTTCAAGAGGCAACAACATGTTTTGTGACGCCACAGTGACATTTGATCACCTAATTCTTATCAGTTAATGTACGAGTCCAAGTGAGTGAGTGTAGCAAATTTGAAGAAAGACATTCTGGAAACATCACATTCATTAAAATAGGGCAGACGGTCGGACAACGCGAAAACATAAAGCCCCAGGCCACTAGGTGTCGCCAGCACCGAGGCATAATAATAAAAGGCCGGACAAGGATCTACCTTGGGAAACTAGCAGAGACAGACACACAGCTCAAGTTTAATTGCATTTAAAGATGTGTGAGAAATCAAGCTGTGCAGAAATGGACAAAGAAAGAGTTGCACCACCGCCACCTATCGCCGCGTTCTCCGACGCAGAGGGGCGGGCAGCTGATTAACTCGACAGCCACAGAGCTGAAATCATATTTCAATAAAATGAAGGTCTATATGTCATGATTACAAACTGTGCTGTGGGACTGAACGCAGTCTCTACTTCTTTAATTAGGCTCAGTGAATTCCTGATAATCTTGTCTGTTAGAGATGCAAACTTTCTTGAGCGTCTCTTGTACAGCTGTTTTCAAACACACAGTAGGGGGCTGTTGTCAGACGTTACAAATCTCCCAGTCGACCACCCTGTCGATCCCATATACACCATATCCACATCAGCGGATAAAGAATGCCACCATCTCTCTGAGGTCTGTTGGTACGACGTTAATACATACAGCCATGATATTATCCTGGTAAAAAAAAAAAAAAAAAAAAAAAAAAAGAGTACATCAAGTGGAAAAATGAGCATCTATTTATGTGTTAAATGAAGGTTCTACTATCACAAGCACACATAAGCTTGCTGTTGAGTGATACTCATCATATCTAGATGAGATTGTGGTTGTCTCAAAGTCATCGCTCCCGCCTGCATCTGCATCCCCCTCCTCCTCTCCCTCCACTTCCCCTCTCCCTGCTGCACCGCTCTATCGACATTCAGTCATCCTGACAGATGTTTCAGTCAGCTGGGATTAAAAAATGGAGGCAGAGGTGATAGATCACCTCCATATTGAAGGATACCGTTTTTAAAATGGCCTTACATACTGTAAACGGCAAGCAAACCACAATAAAACACACTTTAGACTGAGAGCAGCTGGGGAGACAGAACGCGGAGTCAGCATTTGGAAAGACTGTTTAAGAACTTATTAATTTGACTTATGGGATGTTGCACGAGGCTAACGCTCGGTATGGAACATACACATAGTAAAAGATAACACAAATCTATACGTGGTTAATTTATGGGCAGTGCTGTCAGTCAGACGGTGAATGCAGCTGCAATGCAAAGCACTTTCAGGACTTTGAAACCAGTCTGGACCTTTACTGAGCGCCACTCTCTTTTTTTCCCCCCTTACCAAGAACTGTCTAATGAAGCAAAAGTGCCATGAAAATTCTTAACAAAGACATTTACACTGAAATGCTCCAGGGCATCGTGATCCTTCGGGGGAGCTTGTCGGAAATCTGCTTTAAAGAGTAATTTTTTTTGTTGCACAGAAGGGTGAACATGCCCTTTTATTCAAGGGTATACATGCAGCTTGCTTTCAAAATCGTTCAGTTAAAGTCAAGTAGAAATTGCAGGTAAAAGTGAAAAGGCATTATGAAATGAACAACTTGAAATATCCAATACAAACCTATCAGTAGTTTTACCAGTTTAAATTAAATTAGACAATGATGCATATCACAATGTGACAAATCTTTTTTATCTAGGAGTCTAATGATGGTTTGACATATTATCATTATCATCATTAGTATAACTACACACATATATATCACTATTTTTTTATGTTTTTTGGGAGTACTTTGGTCCTTTTATTAGCTAAAAAATAAACAGTAGCCCCTGGTATGCCATTTTAATTTTGTATTACTATATTGTGACACTCACAGCCAATGTTTAAGTACTTTGAGGGCCATTAATGCACAGCCATCATAAAGATGACTATGAATTTAATTAGTCATTGAGTTTTATGTAATCTTTTCCGATATTTTCCGATATATCATAAAATTTGTTTTCACCGGTTGTACTTTAATATATTTTTGGGGGATTTTTATATCCTGTGTGCATTAGTTTTAAATGATTTTGTACAACACTTTGACCTGCACTAATCATACAAACAGTGCCACCCAGTTTACATTTTATCAATTAACTGGATAAAAAAAGAAATCAGGCGTCTCATACACAGAGAGAACAAAATATATGATGAAAACTATCGACCCAGTAGGAGTATTGACAGTATCTCTAAATGCAAATGTGAACAACAAAGTGCAGGGACAGCCTTTCAGATGTGACAAACGCACTCACATATTTGTTTTTGATTCATGTCCTCTGACGTTTGCGTGGGAGGTTTTTCTCAAAAGCTGCGTTTTACTTTTCTGTCACGACTAGAAACGTACTTCTCCTCCTTCGGGGCGACTTCCGTCATAAAGGCAAACTTGTGATGGGCAGATTTCTGGCACCAGCAACACGTAACTCTGTTTACAGACATGAGTGTAATAGACCACTATGTCATTAACCAGTCCATTGAACTGGCTAATAATATGACTTACATGAGGGAGGCCAAACCACTGGGTGCCAGTTAGGTTTTCTGTTGCTATCAATTTCACAGTGAGTGTTGTCAGCAGCTGTCACTTCTCCTCAATGCAGACCTGGTATATAGGCAATATCACAGCACAAATTATATTTTTTTCCTCAAAGAGAAAAGTTAGTGGACTTAATGCAAATAGAAGACGGGGATGTTAACTTCCAGAAAAGGCAGCATGTTGGTTTCGATTGACGGGCAGCGGAACGCAAATCGACAGAAATTAGCAAACATGATCCGAGGCTAAATTTAAAGAATTATTCAAACAGTTTCAAACTCAGGGAATCTGTGCCAAAAACTTCTGTGCCTCCTCTTCAACGGTTGGAGGAATTCGCAGGTTCTAATAGCTGCAGCTTTTGATTCTACATTAACGCCACAGAGGCTGAAATAGTCCTCACATCCTAATTTGGCATCAAAGTCTTCTCTCCTACTTTTTCTAATTGATTCCCAGTGGAGCTGTGCTGCACACTGGCATGACATGTGAGGTATCGAGGAAGGGACGAGCTACTTTCCTTCTTTCAGCCAAAAGAAAACAATCGGCTCAAACTCACCGAGAGGTAGTTTCCTTGCTGCATGTCGGATTCATATTGCCGGATCCAAATCTACGTTCGCCTGCTGATTTTGGACTTTGATATCAGGTCATTTATTACCGCAACCCCGAGACGCAAATGCACTGAATAATCCCAAAGCAACGGGGCTGGCGGACGAGGCCGACTGCTCACACAACCATCCAGTCCCCGCGTGCAACACACAGATGTTGCTGGATGAGATGTGATAATAATTACAGAAGAGAATCCAGCAGAATGAACAGAGCCTGGCAGCCTGATAAGGCAATAAGGAATTACTGAAGCACAAGTAATAAAAGGCAGGATGAGAGGCTCGCTGAAGTAAACACCGCCAATGCGACTTTCAAGTTTGCGTAAGGATTACGTTAGCATGATTATGAAAACACTAATAATTAAATCACAACACCAAAGCAGCTTCTATCTATAATCTATAGGTGCCAGAGGAGTTTGAAAAAGAATAAATAAGACTCGGCTCCCTCAAGAGAAACATCCAGAGCCATTATCTTTGATTAAAGATTTTTTTAAGCCTTTTCTTTCCAGCCCACGAGGATGATTCCTCAAAAATCGGAGCACTCTCAAATAGGATCACGTCAAAGTGCCAAGCACACCACAGCATCTGATTAGATTTTCATTTTTTCTGTGTGTAAGGGTTTAATCACAGCCTTTTTTTGGACCAATATATTAATTACAACTCCAAGCAATATGAATTTATCAAATCTCATAGACCGGCTCACATTCCGAAGCTGCCAAAGTTGATATCATTAACTTCACATTTCATTTTCCTGTTTCACATGTAATTTAGCATGCCATCTGGTACTGTATGGAGGCCGATGCAAGAATTTGCATAGCACTCTGCTGCATATAGAGAGAATAACGACACTTAACACTTCAATTAGAAATGTAAACACAACAATGTAAAAATATGTTGATGAAGATTTTCCTACTGTAGCTACTTTTAATACAGTTTTCTAGTGGTCTAAAGACTCGGCCGCCAGAGATAGATGCAGAGAGTCGGGGGTTAAACTTTCCATTTCCCAGCTAATCTTATTCTCATCATGTTTTCAAACATAAAACATGAAAAGAAAACATCAAAAATAAACATATTGAGAACACTTAAGTTATGCAATTATGCTTCACAAAGACCGGCGATGCTGCTGGTTACAGCTTCGTGGTGGCTGGTTGTCATGGCAACGCAACACACAGGTTCAAGTTCTCCATTCGCGCAACAGCAGTGAGAAATAATGAGCAGTGAAGCAAAGACATGTCAAGAGGACAAGGGAATAAAAAGCACCTGAGCTCAGTGGTTGGAAGAAACAAAGTATATTTCCTCAAGTCCTGTACTTCTTACTTTAGGCTTTCTATACAACTACTACACAATATTTATTATCTGCTCAAGGCCTAAATAAGTCACATTTTCCACAATATAGCAAAAAAAAATAAAAAAATCACCTCTCGTCTCCTTAGCTTTATCTCATGACCCTTTCTAAGTAATAATAATAGTGTCAATCACAGGGGGTCAGTTTTTTGCATCATGGGTACTTTTACTTTTATACTTTCCTATAGGGTCCAACAAAATCTATCTGGATGGGGTTATGCCTGAATGTTGTGAAAACAAAGAGTGAATACTTAAGAAGGAACCGAAAAAACACAACGTGACGTCACGTGTTTTTGCCACAAAAAAATAAACGAAATTTTTACCAATTATTTTTATCTGCCCTCCACTAAAGTCTGGGAAGCACAGCTCTTCTCTTCGTGTCTGCTGTGAAATATTGGACAATTCGTCCCCTTTTGACCTTGCACAGTTCTTTAAATGAAACAATCTGAGAAGTTTAGAGGTGAAATCTGTCACTGTTGACAACAATCTGAAAAGTCCCCAAAAGCCTAAAGTGGAAACTGCTTTTTAAAAGAATAAGGGATCACAAACCAAAAAGGTTAGGAACAACTTACTTAATTGCTGGATAAGTTAAGAAAGCTTGTTTGATTTTTTTCAATGTAAAACCAAGATCTGAAAACTATTAATTGAAATTGCAGCATATTCTTTTTTGGCTTTCTTTCTGTGTCATATCCCTTATTCACAGCTCATCACATTGAAGGCGAGTGTCCAACATTCACCATCATATCAACCGTGGGCTCTTCGCCCTGCGCCGCCTTGACTCAAAGAAATAATTACTGGATTGAATCTGCTATTGGGAAATGGACTCTAGAAGGTCAGTGGGCAATGCTGGTGCTCTCGGGCGGAGGAGACGAAGGGGTGGACTGGACATCCCCTACGTCTTGTCTGGCCCCGGTGAGATTACCAGCGATGTAATAGGATCGTCCATTTTCTGTAATGGAAGACAGAGAGGCTAAGCCCTGGCTTGGGTCTGACTCGCACTCCAGATCACCACCAAGGCGACAACAACAAAAGCAATATATATATAAAGTGTAAACAGTGTATACATACACATGCTTGGAGGGAAAGGAGGCTCAGCTGCCTTTAGCCGTGTACACAGCGGTTGCCTCGCACCGCGAAATGGGGCTATGCTTCCAAGCCACAGAAATCCCTGCTGAGCCGTAATGAGAAGTGAAAAGAGGGCGACGGGGAAGGCTTTGGCTGGATTTGTTTGTACAACGGCGTCATGTATTTCATGTTGTTTAACTGGCTCATTTGCAAACTGATGATACACATTCGCAGATAATGGAGATTCCGCATTGAAATGCACGACACAGCCGCACTTACTAAAAAGGCTGGAAGTGGTACAAATGATTTCTCCCTTTTTATTGACGACTTAAACATCACGCTCCCGACGCAGAAATCAATCAGCTTAGTGTGTCTGACATAGTCGCGTAGTCTCCAGTTATTTCAAATGAATCTATAAGGATGCCGAGATGCAAAACCCGTAATTTGGTCTCTTGAGTCGATCCCATGAGTATTTCACAGAAAAGCCTTCAAAGGCTGCGAATTTATATTGTCAATAGATGATTTGTTTCAGCGGGGGAATGTTGTTCAGAGGCAATTCCATCTGAACAGATTTATTGACTGAATCCTCCTTTCTAAAGGTTGGCCCTCAGAAGCAGACAGAATCCGGTGTTCATGAGAATCTGATCGTCCCGCTTCTACCCTCTGCGCTTGCTCTTTAGAGAAAGCTCCTCCAGGTTAAACCGACAACGGCCAACTGTCACACGTCTGCTAGGGTCGCTATAGCAACTGCATTCCACTCTTCAAACGAGATGCGACAAAGTTAGGAGAGGCAAATACGTAGCTGGAGAGTAAAAAAATAAAAAATACAATACAAGGCATCACATTATTTCTATTCAGCAAGTCATTTATCAAAGCAGATAAACACTGTCGTCTGCTCCCTATCCCAAGGCCCAGAATAGTAACCATCTGTTCTGACAATTTCTCAGAGTACAACATTTGCATTCCGCCTTAATGAATGTTCAGACACAGCAAGTATCGTCAGCCTCCGTGGTGATATGGTCTGGGGATGTTAATGAAACCTGCAGAGGGTGCAGGAAGAGGAATATGAAGCTGACAGTTACATTAGCCACATCTAATCCATTCATTTCCCGTTATTTTAAAGAACGGGAGGCGCAAACAATGCATCCGAATACTGCAAAGGCTTCCAGCAGCTAGAGCTCTGTGATTCCAAACTTCTGGAGAGGGGGGTTACCAATCTGTACACTATTAAGTACAGAATGGTAGTCATGAAAGAGAGGCTCTTTACAAGAGGAGGGCGGCTCTTTAAAAGCCCTATTGTGTGTTCATCAACGAGCACGGCTGGATCTTTTTAAGGAGCCTTGACAAGTGGCAGTCAGCCGCTGTCACCTGGCAACCAGGGCCAACCTTTGACGGCATCTTGAGGCCGTTACATTAATTTCGTGTCCCTCTTAAAAGGTTCATTATTTAAAATCTAGTGCACTCCACAATAAAGTACAGAACATTTCCTCCATGCATTCAAAACAGGGAGTTACAGTTGTTTCGTAATGCATCAGAAAACTCTCCAAAGATCGGCTGGGTGACCACCCACTCTCAGACATTTGCACTGAGACAATTGTTCTCTATTCACAAAAGGAACAACTGTAAGTGTTGGTTGTCATCGTTGGAGATTGTTGAATTGCAAATCAGTGCTCTTGTGGCACAGAATATCGAAGCAAAGTTTTTGATACATACAGTATATACTGGAAAGCACAAACTTTACCAAGCAAAATGTTGTAGTTTGGTCTAGAATTGCATCAGTACTCCTGGTAATCTCCAACCCAACCAAACACTAAAAGAAAGCGCAATCTTATGAGGACCACAAGAGAACAGACGAACAATGTCTCCTCCCTTCCAATTAGTTATTTCATGCAATAAAAACAGGTCAAAACATCATGATTGACAGCTGAGAGCCTGACACCACTGCTCCTCTTTAGAATCACTACCACACAGACTGGCTCCAAATGACATCAAAAGAGGATTTTTTTTTTTTTACAGTGGGAGGAAGTGGAGCTGCATCATCCATCTTTACACACATTCTACATAAGATAAAACATGTCTAACCTCCAAATTAAAATTACAAACCTGTAAATGGCCAACATGTGGACACTGAAAATTCAGATAGACATATAGTGCAATAAATTGAGTGCTATTTCAATTTTACCAAGGTTTTCAGTAGTGATTGGATTAAAATCTTTAATTTTAACTTGCTGATAAAATGAAATTTACTACAGCAATGATATACCTCCATATATTAAGGTAAATTCCCCTGAATAACTGTAGCACGACCTCCTACAGGACAATATATTCCATACACTGTATCCTCTCCACTGTGAGTAGAGAGCTTCATGCACATGCTGAGCTCACGTCAGACGGAAAAATCATTGCATTCCCACCGCTGCTCTGGTAATATCCTTCAGCCCATAAACAGGAAATGAGGAGCTGCAATAAAAAAAAGATTCCGTAAGCTGCCATTTAAAGTCAGAATCTTATGATGCCCCTGCTTGTTGAGAGACACCTGTGGTTAATGACGGCAACAGCAGGTCCCATAATTCTGTTTGAGAAGTATCAGACAGCAAAGAAACGCCTGGAGGTGGAGGCAGAAGAACAACCGGTGTCTCAGTCTGCTGCGTGCACAGTATTGTATGTGACACCGTTTCAAGAGGAAAGACGACAATGCGTCCACCTGCTTTGTTCGGGTTGCACATGTTTCTTGTTAATGAGAAACTGCAAAAAATACATGGAATACTAAGCTTGATATACCTCTGCCTTCACTTTACTTCCTAAATGACTGATGCAGCCAGG
Organism: Hippoglossus hippoglossus; assembly: GCF_009819705.1. NCBI lineage: Eukaryota > Metazoa > Chordata > Actinopteri > Pleuronectiformes > Pleuronectidae > Hippoglossus > Hippoglossus hippoglossus. The sequence continues at coordinate 4,585,632 of NC_047152.1, read as the reverse complement.
CTAAGGTTTTGATGCACACATGTTACCACACAAAGTGTTTCCAAAAGTCTAAGTTTTAGAGTATCGTGGATGACAGGCGTACATGTAGATATAATTTTGTGAGTACCAAGTGGAAATGAGGGAACATCATCATTTCCATCACCACCTCAGAACTCATACAGAGTAGATGATGTGTCACTCGTCTGCCTAATTATGTGCTTTTTGGTCAAATCCTATTAATTAGTCATCCAACTAAATGCAAATGACTCAGCAAAGTGCTGCAAACCGACTGGTGATGGGGAATCTGTTTTACCCAGTGAGACTTGTTTTGTTTATCAGAGCAGGCTGGTTAAACAGATGCGAGCGACGAGAGAGGAAATCGCGTTGGGGAACCTTGGCAAAAAAAACGAGCTCACCGCAGGGTGCTCCGCTTCCCAAAACTGGTTGTTGACCTCCATCTTCCAGGGTGCGAGTGAGTAACAAGCTCCCGGGAGAACAGCACCTGAGAACATGGTAATGTTAGTCTTTTATCTTCAGAGGGAGGAAGGGGGCTGGATTCTGCTCCTTTTGTTTTGGTTGTTTCTTTAATTTGCAACGGTGCGAAGAGGAAATCGCTTGCACTTTGACCCCATCTTTGATTTCCACAAAACACATCAATTTTTGTAAACATTTTGTATTCCCCCGTGTTGGCTGAAGCACTACTTAAGCTCTGACTGTGCACGGAGGACGCACTTAACCCACTTATGTCAAAACCGAGTCTGTAAAAGCAGCTGGATGTATAGATTTTCTATGGAGTTGACAGATAAAAAAGTCATGTTCAGAGGAGTAAAAGGAGGCGTTGTAACAGCCGCTGCAGGCACACACACATTCAGACTCACAGAAGGATTCATTTCTAAGTGCAGATGCATTTACTGTGACAATGATGAAATCTCTTTCTATAGAACAGAGAAGAGGAGGTCTGCAGTCTATGTAACTTAAATTACATCTGGCAGAATAAAAGGTCATATTGCCCATAAGTGGTATGTCATACATTTAAATAGCCGAAATTCAGCTGTGCTGAATCCAGAGAGGTTGCTATTATTCTTGTCCACAAGATGCTATTATGACATGTATACAATGGTCCTTTGGTTTATGCTTCTACTGATAGCAGCCCTATGGGGAGTCCTTGTTATTGCTCTGCTACCAAGGCTGCTATTTAATGTTCGAATGTGGTTATTTGGTCTAATGGCTCTTATGTGTGGTTATACAAAGCCGCCGAAAGCAATTTCAAATCATTTGTCAGCTGCTTTGAGACCTTTTTCTGATCTGACGCCCTAATTGGCAAGAAAACACCTTTGTATCTCCAAATTGTATGAAATTATTTTTGAAAAACTATCTCCCTACCTGATGTTCTAATGGTGGATAATATATTTATACAATACATTTATATATTTACATATTACTGTTTCTAGGCTGTTTTAACTGTGTGAAATAATGTCTGCAATGTGTTGGTGGTTTTCCGGTTCAGGGGCCGCCTCCTTTGGAGACTGTGAGGGCCGAACTGAAATGAGACAGTCTGGTCGTCTATGGAGGATTCCACCAGCTTGTCCCACCCTGACAGCTGTCACCTAGCAACGGAGCTGCAGTTAGACATGATGAGAAAGTTTTAATGCCCCTTGGTTTTTTTTAACATTTGTACCGTTAGCTGTTGGGTTGTCGCCTGATGCTTAGCTCAGCATTAGATATCTCATTGATTGTCGTCGTGTGTTAAAGTCCTATTTTCTGCAGACCCAGCCGTCCCAACTTCATCCACACATGGACTCTGCTAATTATCAAATATCGCATCATGACAATTATCTCTGAAGGGATCAAAAGTGTTGTAGCGACACAAAATGCTCAGTTAATTTATGACACCATGAACATTTCTATTTACCTCATGACCCATTTAAATTATCTGATGGCGTGATCACTGCAATAGTAATTAGCGTTTATTGTAATTACAGGCCGTGATTCAGACGGATTACTCACCGGAGGAATCAGGCTATTCAATTGCAGAAGACAGTGTATGGTTTAACAAGTCTAATCCATCTATAGATTAATAATACCTGGTTAATATTTCAAAACCTCATACTGTGCTTTTAAGCAAAGTACACTGCTTCCAACATGGAGCGCGAGGTACAAGTGTTTCTTCATAACGGAGAGGAAATCACTCTGTAGGGCAGCGACCTCCTGCAGCTCGGTGAGTACAGAGCGCGTTGGAGTGCCTTTATGAACTCACTTTCTCTCCCGCCACATTGACCATATCTGCAGAAATCCCAATTAGCAGATCTGAGAAAAACAGTGGCAAGAGGGACCCGCTGGAATCATGGGAATCATGCAAGCGATATATTTTTTAAAAGCAACCCAGTGATGTGATGCACCAAAGCAAGGGGAGATAGTGCTGAAAGCTGGCCTGCTTATTGATGCATATGTACAGCCATGCTTGTTTATGTGTGGCAGCTCCGAGATAAGTTGCACAGCCTTATCTCCCGTTGTGCTATCAAAGAACTCAAGCACAATTCAACACAGATTTGAAGAAGCATCTGGCTCCCTGTTCCACCCAAGCCCTCAGGAAAACCAACTCCGCTGCCTCCTTCAGACTGGAAAAATAAAAAAAAGCCCAACACAAGACGACATCTGGTCTTTCATCTCAGCCACTACTGTCCAAAGAGGAAAAGAAAACAAGAAACTGTCAGCTAGTGAATTAATATAAACTGGTATCTCTCATTTGATTACGAGTGCTTTTTAATTATGACATTAATGAAGGCCAAAACACGTGCGCTCCTCCATCTAAAGCTGATGAAGCTAGCATGTAATATGTCCTGCGTGCTCACAGAGACATCATCTTCATCACAGCCGACAGTTCCATTTTCGAAATGGAGTCGAAACTGGCTTCTGTGTTCAATTACACCATTCAGCGTCTCTCTGTTTGTAAAAGCTCATTAATGCGAAGCTGCTATTTCCTGCCACACACCATTAAGATAAAATATTGGAACAAGCAGCTGATAAACACAAATTATGCATATCATGGGCTTTTAGAATTTGCAGCAACCGCAGGCACCTGATATCGAACACCGGCGCCGAGTAAAGCCAAACCTAATTTAAATGAAATACCTGCAGAAGCGTTTAATTTGAAAAGCAGCGGCAGAATGTCAGCGGACTCCGCGCGGAGGCATCAGGAGACCACACGGCAGTCGACATTTTCTTTCCCCGCTATGAGCAACAGTCTCCGAGGCTCTCTGACATTTCAATACGTAATGCATCCGGTTTGCCGAGGTCCCAGAGCAACTTTGAGCACGACAGCCCCCCCCCCACTACCATCACCACCACCACCACCGCATGTCCACCTCCCCCGCAGGGCTGTTTGTTGCAGAAGCATTTGCAGGTTCAAACAGAAAAGTGAGATTAGACCCGAGGGACACAAACACCAGCGCAACAGGAGGAAATTGGGAACCGAATGAAAGAAAAATCAATTATGCCAAAACCCCTTATTAACAATTAGTGCTGGTGAGGGATTTCTCCTGCTTTTGTTGTGGCTGATTGTTTTGAGAGCGGCATCTGAGGCAGCCGGGGTTGTTTGACAACCCAAAGAGGATTCTTGACAAATGCAATTCGTGGGCCGGCAACTGTTACAGAAGACAAGCATAAACTATGAGGGGATGTCACAAGACTGAGACACCACAAGCAAAGATCAAAGAAGCATATTTTGTAACTGCGTCTCAACTAAATTTATTTACTTAAATTTTACAGTCTCTCACAGAAAGATATTTGCAAAAGGTCAACACACAAACGTCACTCCGCCAAAGTCCAACAGTCCCCTTAAATTCAAATCGAGCTGCACCAACTTGCAGATACTCCTAAATATCAGTCCCCTCAATATGCCTAATGTTTTCCATCAAGATGAATAAATTATACCCTGGGAAATTTGTGAAAATGTCAAAAAACAAGTGAAAAAACAAAATCGGGATCCTTCAAACAAAATTCCTGCGATTCTGTTAATAGTGCTGACAAACACCACACAGGGTTGAGAACATAACCTTCTTGGCGGAGATAATAATTACCTCTGATAATTGGTGGTATTTTAGCCCAAAAATCAGTGCGACAAGGAACAACAAAGATGATCAACTTTCACCTGGCAACAACCTAATCTGTGAGCTGGTGTTTAATTGCACTAAATCAGAGCTAATTTACCATTAAAGAAGGTAACTAGTGTTAAATTTAGAGATTAAAGAGAGTCATGCATCAGGATGTTAAGTGCACCCCTGTCAAAAAGCTCAAATCAACTACAAATACTTCTATTATTATACATATACTAGTGAATTGTGTATGTAGACGCCTTCTGAACTCAACTCTCCGCTGACTGTGTATGTACATGACATGATAAAAGGAGCTTTTATAATGATAAAAGGATTCAAAATGCAAACAAGGACCCTCAAAACAGATCACGTGTAAGTGCATACTATCATGTAAAGACTCCAAAAAGGTACCTGCTTTGAAAGATCATCTGTTCCACTGAACATTAAAGATTTCACGTCATCCAGTTTTCGTGCTGCGTGCAGTGAGCCGACATTTCCTTTTTGGTGATAAGGAGTGGTCCTTATCACATCTCATGTCTGCTCTCATCTACTTTCATGTGGCATAAACAAATCACACGGATCAACGTTTCTGTTCCCCGGCTAGCAACATCAACTTCTGATCGGCCGTTTCAGTACCGGAGGCGGCTTCAAAGTTCGGAACACAGTTCATCTCACTTATCTGTGTAGAGGACATGGCTGTTCCGCCCAGGGGCCCCCTGCGGGCCAGGTTTGGTGAACCCTTACATCCAATCACAGCTGGTGAGAGGCTGTTTGGGCAATGATGAGCAGCTGGCTTTGTCACATTAGCCGTGACCGCGCGTGACCCCCGGGCGGCTTGGCAGACTGCTCGCTTACCGACAGTCCTGAAAAGGAAGCTCGGTGTGGGGACCGGGGAGGGAAATGAGCCGGAGAGGGCGCTGTCTGTGACAGGACGCCAGCGGACTACAAGAAAAGGAGAGACGCTCAAGCGTTGCCTTCGCCTCAGCTCAAACTGGCCGACAGCCAACAGAAGCAGATGTTGTATGCTGATTTGGTGACTTGCATGCTCCAGGGGGGTTATTTATAAAACGGTCTCTCGGTCAACTGTGATTTTAGCAATGTGGTAGGCAGGTAGAAGAAGTAGTTGTTTACAAAAGTTAAAATGTCGGCTTGTGATGCACGCCTGTGCTTTTCCCTGCGGCAGTGAGGGAGTTGACAGAGGTTATGTGGTGTTAAGCTTGGGATGTAAAATGAGTAAATCCCTTCAAATGTGGACGCGTTTGCATCTGGCTGTGATTTCCCAATCTAATGCTGAAATGACAAAAAAAAAAAGGGATATTTTAAAGAGGACAATGCTAACAAGCAGGACATTATAGGTAATTCTAATGGGAGTCGTGCAAGCCCGTAATTCATTCAAAACTGTGTCTAAATGTCATGTGAAGATAGGACCTGTGAAGGGAGGTTAGGCCAGGCAAAAAGAATTAGCTGGAAGCCAATATAATTAAGATTTTATGGAGTATAAAAGCCGTTTCAGACCATTTAAATCAAACAGTGTAATATCCAGTTTGGCTTTTCATGATTTATTCTTTCATTTGGCCTAGAGAGCACAAATGGAGGGCAATTATTCTAAAGCATATTGAAATCTAATACTTTACTCACTCGTTGCACATGAGAGCATGATTATGCGTGTCAGCTGAACTGGTTTGCGGGATCCAGTACAAGTACCAATAGAGCAATGTAAAAATCCTGAATAAAAAACCTACTTCAGTAAAATACGAGCAGCAAACTGTCTCTAAAGTATTGAAGTAAAAGTACTTGTTGCTGTCAAATGGAGTAAAAAGCAGCAACAAGTTAAATACTAAAAAGTACTAGTACTAGAAATATACTAAAAGTACATGTATTCATGATTCTGCTTCAGCATAGCCCTTGTGTGGGGCTCATTTAATTACTTTCCACCACTGCTTATTGGAATATTCATAGGCTGGTGAACCGAAGCTTGAAATATGTACTTGTGATGAAAGTGAAGATCAAATTGAAGTAAAAGCCCCAGGCACGGCTCCCTGCTGAGAGGCAGAGGGTGTGAAAGGACAGGATGTGGACAGAGAGGATGGAGTCGGTAGCAAAATGGAAGATGGAAGTGAGAAATAAAGATTGGAGTTGGAAGAGAAGTGGACGGCGCCGAGTTCAAATCCTGTCCTCGTGTCCTTCTCACACAGAAAGAAAATGTATTTTCCCCAAAATTACAATAAGAGGAAACTTTTTTTTATTTCTCAAGTCAAAAATGATGTGAATATCTACTGCTGTCTCTGCCATTTCCAGTCTCTATGCTAAGCTAACTGGTTTCTAGCTCCAGCTACACATTTTTCCATCAACACTCAAAAGCGTTAAGAGCCGCTGCGAGGAAGCAAATTAGAGCGTCTCCCAAAAAAGGTCGAACTACTCCTTTTACCGCGTTCAAAAGGGGCATGCCTTGTATCTGCACCTCGTTCCGACAGGGGCGTTTTCTGTGGGGCTGCACACAAACCTCTAGTAGTTAAAAGCAAGGAGGGATGGCTTTGAAGCTTTTACTGTGAAGTAGCTGCAGGCGGTGGAGTTTTACATTAACATTAATTTAACATTTCAAAGCGGGAATGGACTCGCATTACAGCTCCGACAAAGCGAGGCGATGAGGGAGCGGACCAGGAAACACAGAGGATCTATCTGTTAGATTAGAACGCAATGGTAATGTAAAACAAAACTGCACGTGACAGCAACATTATGCAGGAGATAAGTGAACACCAGTGCTTCTGATTAAGTTGAGTACCATCAGCTTTTTTTTTTTTTGAGCCGTCACCTATTTGTCTGTTCATTTTTGTCTTGCAGTTTGAGAGTTGTTGTTTATAAATGCTGCCAAAAAAGTTCCCATTTTTACTTTTCATTGTTCCTTCCCCCAAAGGGACGAGGCCGACTTTCTGTTCAAGAATCAATGTTTCACTCACAGGAAGATAAATTAAACAGGCTATCACCTCTTTATGTGCATACTTTTGGGGGTAAAAGTAAATTTGCACCAAATTGCACATATTCATCGCTGCCAACCCCCAGATTTTTTCCATCATGATCCGGCAATTCTCTGAGAAATCAACGAAAATGTTTGAAAAATGCCACATGTCGCAACATTGAAGTGAAATAAAACTCCTTAAAATCTGCCCCCTGAAACTGATTCACACTGTAAATTTAATGGGTTCTTCCCTGATCCATACCGCACCCTGTGACCAAGTTTCACATGAATCTGTCCTGTAGTTCCCTGATAACTAACAACCAAACCCAGATGAAAACACAACCTTATCTATGGAGGTAATGAAATGATCCGTTTGTCACTGGCTTTCTTTCCAGGCAACAGATATCAGAAGCTAAAAAGTAGTGATGTGTGAAAATAGCATCAGATTTCACTACTTAATGTTCAACTTCTATTAAATTCACTAAGGGGAATACGTAGCAACAATAAAAGGTGGATTTTACATCGACAATATAAAAAAAGAGCTACTGCTGTTTTAAATGCCTCTACTTAGTTTTAAAGTGCATTAATAGTCGCTGGCTCATCAGCCATTATTTCTGCACAACTCTCCATCCTAACTGGTGCTAAAGAGGCAGTAGAAATGCCGCTGTTGCTCTCTGAAATAAAGTGGAGAAACAGATGTTTCACACACACACACGCTACTGCTTACATTCAGCACCTTTGGAAAGCACGGTCAGCTCTAAGTGTTTAGTTTCTCACCTTATTTGAGTCAGTTTTGTACAAAGGTTTCTGCGGGGATGCCTCAGTCTGTTTCTTCACAATCCTAGACTGTGTATGAAGTTGGATGCAGTGCAGGTCATATAGCTGTTAGCGTATTTGGCATATTTTTGCTTAATTTCTAGGGAGCGAGACATGTTATCTATCTATATATTAAGTCCACGTTTGTGATTGGCACCTTTCAATCATTAATTAGCAATTTAAAACCCACTTCCAAATGAAAACAAGAAACGTACAGTATAAAATTATTGTAAGGACCACTTTCCTGTATTTGTAAATGTGTCACCATTATTTGTGGACGTATATGGAGGCAGAGAGTGAATTGGAATGCAAATGCCAGCGCTGAAGAGGAATAACTTTGAAAAACGTATGAGGCATAAAAGGAGACTGGCTCCGTCTCTACTGAGTGAGCTGCACATGAAAGGATCACATGCATTTAGAGGCACACAACCATCTCTATTTATGAAGTGCATCAGTGATCACTCTTGAATAGCATCTGTCACCTTTTCAGAGGGTGGACCCCTCATTTTGAAGCAGGGTCCATATAATATATTAAGCTGTGTGTGTGTGTGTGTGTGTGTGTGTGTGTCTCTCTTTCTGCCTTTGTGGGTTGCATGTGCTCTAAAATCAAACTAAGTTAATTTAGTGGTCTATTGAATAGTCCATTCCATTTCCCATCACATCCCAAGGTGACGGCATCATACGCTATAATACACTTTCGTGTTGTTTTGAAGAGAGCAGGAAATAAAGGGTAAAAGGGGTGTGGGGGGGGGGGGGGGGGGGGGGCAAAGACACGGGTGGTGCATTTGCTCCGTCCTCTCGTCGTACACCATCCTCCCTCTCTCTCACTCCACCTGCGATTAAAGCCCCTTTAATCACATTTACCAAGCAAGGCCAAAGGCAGGGCTGCTCTATTAAATACATCAATGCGGGCGAAAGGGAGAGGGGCCGGCCATCGGAACCCTTCTTTGGACGTGCGGCTGATATAATTGTGATCACACACACGATTGCCAGCGCATGAGCGGAGAGTGCACTCACATTTGGCACGGCGCTCGAATGTCATTTCACCTGCGCACCACACTAAAAGGTGACAGGCTTCATCCCTCTCGCCACGCGGACAGGTTGGCGGCCGGTGAGCACTAAGGGGGGGGATGTTCGCTGAAACCAGTATTGCAGAATGCAATGAAATGTCTCTGTGCCCAGAATGACAGATCCCAAAATGAATAGATAGGTCAATGGCACATAATAATTGTCATTTGGAAAAGCCTGATATCCAGATGTGCAGTGTATAATTGCCATGTTGATTGGATTATGCAGCCAGGGTTTTTCCTGCATAGAGAGACCGTCAAATTTCATGCAGCCTCCACCTCCTGACAATAAAGCTTGGGACAGAATCGTTTCCGATACAAATGCTGTTTAAATAATAAGGTTATAGTGCTCGAGTAGTCTGCTGACAGTGTTTATTTGGGGTCTTTTCATACACAAGGAAGTTATTTTTTACAGTTTTTACCTGCTCTGTCAGTTATCTACTGCTCCTCTCTGTCTCTACATTCACCAACCTACAGTCACTGCGGTCATGTTGTCCGTCGTTTGTGAAAACCCGGTCACACCAGCCGAACTTTGAAAATTGATGCCGGTCAAATGCGAAAAAAGAAAATTGAAGTGATAGTCTTTCTCTTCACTCTTGTTCACAATGACCCCAACTATCTTCATGACAAGTTTCAAGTCATTTTACCTCAGAAATTTAGAGAAAATTAAAAGGAAATTTGGCCACTTTTTCAATATAGCATCCATAACTTGCTCCTTTTCAATAAATTTTTGTTGTAATCCTTAAGAGGTGATGAAGACATTTCACTATCTGTACGTCTAGTTTAAAGTAATTTTACTGTATATTTACAGGCATTTGAGAACTGCAGGAAGTTTGCTAGAGACAGTCCACAGGCAAAGAGAAATTTTCCTCCTCCATATAAGTGGTTTGAAGTTTTCTGATATACTTTGCTAGAAAACTAAACAAACACTGTTTTTGTTGTGTTAACAATGGAATATTAATGCATCCATATTTGCTTACTATATTTAGCAATTTTACACTTGTGTGTGCTTAAACTACAGGCTATAAACTTTTTTTTAAGAAACGTGAAATTATTATCGGTATCGACCATATGAAGCATGTCATCATAAGTTATCTGTATCGGCAGGTAAATCCTTATAGTGCATCCCATATTTCATCACCTGACTCTTGACCATTGATTATGATCAGGATCAAGACAGTTTATAAAAACATCAGAGAACCTTATTTCTACATTGATTTAGAAAACAACAGCAACATTAGTTCTTTTAAACACATTCATGTCAGTGTAATTAAAGATTTCTGTCTTTACAAAGGGAGAACTAAATATCTGCGATAAAGGAAGGTCAGTATTTGATTGACAGCTGATCTCTGTGCGGAGCAGAAACGTCACAACGACAAACTTGGAGACAAAAGAAGTTTAAGACTTAAACACGGAATATAAATCACTGCTTTTAATGACTCGAGTCTATTTGTTTTCACAGAACTCAGCTGTGGATCCAACATAACCGACTCCAACTCCAGCATAGAGAGGCTGAGTGAATGTGGTCTGGACTCTGTGGAGGAGAGTCAGTGTGTCAGAGACGCTGTAGAAGGACAAAACGCCTGCTCTGTGATCCAGGTATACTCCGATTCTGATTGGCCGAGGACCTGACACTGGAGTCCTGATGTTGTTGTAAGAAAAAGGTACAACTGTTTACATTACAATATAACGACCAAGATTTATCATTGAATCCAAATCCATATTGTGATATCGTTGATCTGCTGATATTCTTGTATGCGACTGCTATATCAACTACTCCTCTCCTCTTCACCTCCCAGTAACAACGTTCAGTCAGACTCTCTCTACTCAGGGACCTGATAACCCCTGAATCTGTCTGGGTGATCAGAATGAATGTTACTTTTCTGTTTCCCTTCGTTAAAAACAGATATCTGTATGCTGTGTTTGGATTCAGTGTGATTTCCTGTGAATATTTTAAGAAGTCAGCTCTGGTCTTGGGCTCTGGTTGTGACAGTAAAACATCCACTTGAGACACAATCTGTAAATATTTGTCTGTCTCTCCCAGAATGTCCTGTTGTTGACCTATGACCTTTGACACAGCTGCTGTCATTGCCTTAAAGTTTGTCAGCGGACCGATACTGATGCTGGATGAGTGTGTAGAGTCACTGAGTGGTGACAGTGGGGGGTAGTTGTGTAGAATCTGGTTGTGATCCTCTGTGTCTGAGAGCTGCTGACATCAATTTTCATTATGTCATCCTTAATAAGTAACAAAGAATGGTGAAGATAATCGGCAGTGGTGGTCCCCATGGTGACCAATGCTGACTAGTCTAAAATGTTCTGAAACTTAACATACAGATAGTGGGGGAACAAGAGTGAAGTGAAAATTCTTTGACACCTTAAGGATAAAAAAAAAAAGAAAAAAATGGAAACGGACATTGAGCTGACAGCTCTGAACCACCCCATCTAATTTTCGGCCAGGAAAAAACGATAAATCAGCCGCAACAAGGGGTCAAGAATCATCTGCATTTTCTGAATGATAGTATAAAATGATTAAAAAAATAACAAAATGTGTTTCAAACTGAGAAGGTGAGAACAAGAGCAGTTCTTATTCCTGCTAGTGAGCATGTAACTACAATGACAAAGTGCAGCGCCACATGAAAAGGGATTTTCTCTTTGAAGCAGCCACATCAGTTATGAAGCTGCCACATTAAGCTAAATTGCCCATTAGCAGCTACACAACAAGCAAAACAGAGGAGTGAAACTGACAAAGTCATGGCAAAGGCAAACAGTCTGTGCTGTAATTACAGGTGCATCTGTAACAGATCCCAAAATAGAACGTCAAAGTTTGAACACTGTGAACAACAACAGAAACTGTCACTTAAAGCAAAGTCCTCTTATTTTCCGAACCACACTGTTGAGTCTTGTTTTAAAAGTTTTGGATGTCATCCCTCCTGCCTATGATTATATTCTAATCCCAATAAAAATGTAGCCATCTTCACCTAGTTATTATATGTAAGTAAGTAACAGGAAAAGCCATCAGATATTTACATAGACTGGTGCTTTTGATATTTGCCCATTTTATCTTCCAAATACTGCATGTACTTTGGAGTAAATTTGGGTGTTTTTCACTGCTTGGTTTGCTGGCCTACTGTACCACATACTGTACATAAAGATGGTCGTCTCTACTTGCTCCCACTATCCAGAAATGAAGCCTCAATATCACTGATACCGACGCCGCCATTTTGTACCAATGACTTAATTCGGAACCAGAGTCTGGAGCTGCAGTATTGAGGCCCCGTTGCTACACGCACACAACCAATCTCCGCTTTCAATAACTTGAACAAACATCAGTGACAATAAAAGAAACCATCATTGAGAAAAAATTCAATAACATGTACTTTTTAGTTTGGTCCATGTCCCCATCCGCTAACATGGAGGCGGTGAGATTTCTGACCCGTACTTCAGCCAGTCAGCAGGGGGTGATACCCGGACACTTTGGCTTCACTTTTGGGAGCCGTCGTCTATGTCTATTTACAGTATGTACTGGGTTTGATTATAGAGAAGTCACACATTTTATTATATCAGAACTAATATGACCAAAAGTCTGTGAGCTCAAAATGTACATGATGTAATATGCACCATGATACATATGCCGTTTTTATACAGATTAGCTCTCTCTGCTTTCCATTTCATATCCTTTAACTATCCATCCCTGTACATTTCATTTGTAAGACCACACTGCAAAGTCGGAGAAAATGATAGCGGTCCAGTGTGTAAGATTTAGGTGAAAGGGATCTATTGGCAGAAATTGAATATTAAATAATCCTAGTTAAGTTTTCGCTAGCGTGTTTCATCTAAATTGTAGAAATTGTTGTTTTCTTTACAATAGAATGGGCCCTTTATACCTAAATACTTTATATCTGCTCTCTCTGCGGAGGCTGCCATGTTTTTTACAGTAGCCCAGACTGGACAAACCAAACACCTTTTGAGTTTTTAAATCACAACTGAAGGCTACCACAGGTTCTCTTTCATGTTTGGCAGGGGAGGGTGAGGTGAGGAGTATTCAGCTGAAACATGCAACGTCACCACTAGATGTCACTAAATCTTACACACTGAAAATTTAAATCCTATGATTTTTTACATAACTGGACGGGAGCCCCATCAGGGATTATCATCAACCCTCTTGCGCCTCAGACCATCATGTTAAGACACACAACCCGCTACACGAGTGATTTCTAATCCCGCTTTCAACATGCAGACATCTGTAGAAATGGAAAGAAATGAGGTTTCACGAGTGGCGAGATGAAGTGAAAAGCTGTCTGCCACCCTCCTGATCCTTACATCAAAACATCACCGAACCTTCACAGGATGTTGGGGAGTGCGGGGTGTAGGACAGATTTCCAATTCCTTCATCTCTCAAAGCACCGGAAGCTTCCCCCCTCCCCCCCTTTGAAGATGGTCCAATCTCCCACTGCACTCAGAGGACTGAAGCTGATCTGAAGGCTTAAGCTGACCCTATTCTTTTACAAGTATATTCACCGATAGTTAAATGTGAGTGTGTCTACTGCCCTTGCGCATTCAGCCAGGCCCGAGAAACTTTGTGGCCGTGTCGGAAATTATTTCAAGAGTGATGGCATATTTGAGAACCTACACAATGATCAACGCCAGCCCACTGTCAGAGCTTTTATTGTGAAAACAATTCACATTGTCAGTTGAGCCATCGTGAAGTTAAATCAGTGAAGTCACCTGGATATTTATTTTTCTTCAGCAGCCTTAATGAATAGCTCCCGAGAAATATGGTTTGGCATTTGGACAGTTTGATGCATATTCTGTCATTTAACCTCGATCCGACTCACAGAACAATGTTCATCTTTTCATATTAGTTCTTCGAAGTGATTGATACAGCAGGGGAAGGAGACAAAGAGATAAGGGGCGCACAATCAATCATCATTTGCAGAGGGTCATTGGTGTGAAGCAGGTCTGTCCCTTCTCCTCCCTTCTTTTTAAATGCAATGTCCAGTTGACTTTAAAAGCCTGGACCCCACAACGATGAACTTCAGAATGATGATCCTTACACAGGGATTTTTAAATGGATGTGTTGTAGTACACTCATATTTTAGCATCCTATTATGACTATTTGATTAGTTTGACCTACTGGGGTATCACATTAATGTTCAGCCGGGGAGTTCAGTCAAGACCAGTGTTAGAAAAACTGTCTTACAAGTAATGAAAATTTTCATGGGCTTATCTACACATCTGCTGCAGTGACAAGGTGTTGCCTCTTTGTGATGGTTAATTATATGCTGTACCGCGGCAGAGATGCATTACTGAAAGTGCTCCTCTCTGTAGTTCAGGAAATAAACTCAATATTTAATGTTGTTAAACTGATTAAACCATAAAAGTTGAGCGTGTATTATTTTTCCCCATTACGCACCTCAAACTTCATCCTGCATTAAAATAAGTTTACGTCATTGTTGCCGGGCAGCAGGAAAAAATACAAAACAAGGACTTGCAAAGGATAACAAGAATGTGTCTTATAATGCAATTCCTCTGCCGTGTGTATTACATCATAGTTTTGATCTGAAGAGGAATATATTAGTATGTTTGCAGGTCTTTTAGCTTGATTTTTTGGCCACTTGGGGGCAGTCGACAAAGGCTTTAAACATAATTGGCGTTATCACCTTCTAAGTTCATAAAGTAAACTTGCACATGAGGTTTAATAACAATGGGCCATCATACACTACAGGATATTATTAGGATTATACACATCACCTCCCTGACATGATCTCATGAGGAGGAAGGCAAACAAAACAAACACGTAGTGCGACAACTTGCTCTACAGGTGATAATATGGTTTACAGCGACTGTCTATTCCTCAGAAGGAACTGGAGGAGAGATTTCAATTCTCGGTTTAATATGTCGACAAGCCTTTCCTTCGACTCAGCTGTCCCCCAGACGAACATCGGTAACGACCATGTTTAATGACCAGATTTCTACTCCGATTATCAGACGGCCGAATCGTGGCTAACTCGGCCTGAAATGAGTTCTTCCATTGGGCTCCAGCAACTCTCAAGGGAAAAATATGTGGCTCTTTAGCTGCTAACTGCGCCACAATGTTAAACCAATGTAAATATTAAAAAACTGATGGTAACAGCTAAAGATTTAACACTTATACCCTCAAAACCAGCTGCAGACATGGAATATAGGGTTATGTCACTGCAGTTGTGATCATTTCATGCATGATTCAAAATACCTACACACACACACACACACACACACACACACACACACACACACACACACACACCACATGTCCACAAACACTGAAACTCACACTTTCAGAATATTCACTTTCAGCTATAATCTGTTCGCAAAGGCTCAAATCTGTCGCTGTGTTCATGCAGCAATCCTAATTGAAGGCAGCTCTGACGTCTCACCACATGGCAAGTTATGAAAAATCATTGAAAGCAACACATGCTCTGAAATCAGGATGTGCTGCCGATTCAGACGACGCGGTAGTAACCCTATCATGGATCTGAATATAGATATTTAATCTTGGCTGGATGCTTCCCCTTTGATAGTCTGATGCATATTCATTAGCCGTGATATCCACCAGAAGGTTATTATCCATAAATGTCACTCTGTAATTAATTAATCCTGTCTGCTGGTTGCTCTCCCTGCCTCATTAATGAGCCAAGTCGAGCCGATTGTATTCATATTCATGTGTCCAAATATACAGCTCTATTCTGGATTCAGATGCCAGAATATTTCACTTCATTAGCAGCAGGAATCGCCGGAGGGACATTTGACAGGCAGGATCTGCGTTTCTGAGCTTCCTGTCAGTGGCGTGCACAGGATCCGGTTTATCTGTTTGGGTTGTTATAGTAATGGGGGGGGGGGGCACGATGCCGGAGTCAGAAGTGAGCGCGAGTCCTCCTCAGCGAGGCAAAGTTTACTCGTGTCCGAATGAGAATCACCTTCGATGGGTAATGCAGTCCAAGGGGACAATTACGGGGGTGATTTTGTGCTGTTTAGCAAATTGATTTTTAAAGCTACCCCAGAGGCACATCTATTACTGTTGGTTTGAGTTTTAATAAAAATCCAATATGAATTTGCACAAAGCCGAGAGGAGTAACTCTGCCACATTAGGCTAATAGAGAAGAATGCCACGGCTCACGAATGGCTTGCAAATAGTTTGACATTTACCCTGCGATGCACTCAATTATTGGGTGAGAATTCTGTCCTGAGGCTCTGCTGAGTTGTGTGTGGTGCTTCCTGCAAACGGCTGTAACCTATATTGGCTTTAAGGGGACACTGTAACACATGCTCTGCTGATATGTGGCCAAAGTGTGTGCTTAGCAGGATGGCATGGCACGAAGAGAGATACCATCATAATTGGAGGCATACGTCAAATCCCCGCAGCATCAGTCGGGTGTAAAGTGTTCTTCAGTAAAAAAAAACACTGAATTGGCGAAATGCATAAAACATAAATGTAAATTGGACTACTCGAGCAGAGGGCCTTTTTTTTTTCAGTTCCCACGGCTTCTTCTAGTTCAACATCAGACCCTGAAACCCACCAGATTATTTTCTCATTAAGGTCCATGACTTACTCTGAGAAATCAATGAAAATGTGAGAAACGTCCTAACTCAAAATGTGAAATAAAGTGAAAAGCTTTTGAGTTGTCCTGCTAATTATTAAACAAACGAATGCAGAGAAAAACATAACCTCCTTGGCAGAGGCAACTAGAATGGCACTCATTAAAGCGCACACTACCGGGGAAGGTTCAACAGTCCTGTTAAGTTCAATCAAGCCCTGTAGCAAAGCCAACAAAATAATGCGCATCATGTCCAATGCAGAAGAATATGTTTTTTCATGAAGATCCATGAATTATTCGCTCGGAAATATGTCAAAATGTCAAAAAAAGCAACAAAAAAATCTGCAATGTTAAAGAAAGAGATAAAAAAAAAATCCTCGATCTGCACCAACATTTTATGGATTTTTTCTTAGCTCATGTTCAATCCTTCCACCAAGTTCAATTAAAATCTCTTGAAAAGTTTTTGCGTAATCCTGTTGACAATCAAAATAGATGTGAAAACATAGCCTCCTTCGCAGCCATAATAAGCAACTCAGGAGTTACAGTGCAATGGACTGCTACTTCTGCACTCTGTTAACAATATTCCCTCTGTAGTTTACTTGTAGGTCTATGTTTAAAAGAGCACTCCACTGCTTTAGCATCTTACTCCAGCGTGATCTCAAGGAAAGCCAGCGGAAGTGCAAGGACTCCTCCAGACAGTGAACTCCAGGAGAACACTATGTGGACGGGCGTGAAGCGCATTACAGGCTTCGACATCAAAGACAGTCAGCGGGGTGGCGGCATAGACAGAGGAGACGAGCTGAATGTGATTTTCAACGGGTACAGCAGGGCATCCCCAGCTGTGCCCTCTCACAAAGTCTTCACACCCTCTGCGACGCAGGAAATCCCAACTCAACCGATCCGACCCCCCCAACTCAAATCTCCAAAGAGATAAAAACGCTACCACGAGTGACTGCGATGGCGAGTCAGGTAAGAATACTGCTGCTAGGAAGACATCCTGCTGGGTGCAAGTACCTCAGAAGACATCTCAATAACTTCACACTGGCAGCACAAAAGTCACGTCATGAAAATACTGGAGGGACAGGTAGCTTCAGTTTGCTTACCAGACCAATGGGGAGTTGGACGATCTCGTTATCTACTCAAGGACGTTGGATGTAGGGGTGCCGAGGGGGCTGCAGCACCCCCTACCGGTGAGGGACTGCAGCTGCAAGCCAAAACAGTTTCTAATCAATTAAAAAAGGTTGATTTCAATTCATTTACTCTAGAAACATTTGAGTGGAGTACAGTAGTAATTTAAACTCTACCCATGATTTTTTTTTTTAAATGTTCAATTTAATATTAGAACATTCATCATATTTCCTGTGTCTGATGCACAAAAGTTAGTTCTCAAGTTTTCAATAAGTGTAAAATTCTAAAACTGATGTCAAATGTTGGCTGCTCAAATTAATACAAAAAACACACATTGCACTGCTGCACTACCTTTAACTACGTAATTACATCAAGTTTCTCTCAGCACTTCAGACTCCCAGCGTCCCTGTATCTACCTGCTTCAGCACGCCCACCTGTATGGTGCCAGGGACACTGACAATCATGTAACAAAAGGTTTAAAAAAATAAATAATTAAAACACAGTTGCCAAATTAGACTATCAAGGTTGTCGGGGATAATTAACAACATCAGGCCAAACAAGAAAATCAATCTAAGCCTCATTGTGTTTCCAAACTATTCTTCATAAGCTTAAAAAAAACATCAAAATCTGTTTATTTGTGAAGATCATGTTGTTGAACAAAACAGATATAATATTTTCTGCAATATTCCAAAATACAAGGGAAAAATCCAATTGGCTTTTGGTCAAGGTAACCACAGAGATCCTAACTTATGGGTTGGGTTGACGAAAACTCATGTTTATTGAGGTTTTTTACTTTGATGCACTGGGCCATAAAGCATACAGCATGTTAGCAGATCTATGAGTCTGATCTGAGGCACAGAGGGGATTTGAACTAGCACGATAAAATGCTCATAACAGGCTGATGGGACCGTCTTTGGTTGCACAGGTATCGAGTCATGGATCTGACAAATAAAACAAGACACGACATCATGAGGAGTACCTGAATATATCCTGAATGTCACTTGTCGCTCGAGGCCACGTCGAGTAGAGGCGATCAACAGAGTCGTTTGGATCCATCCTCTGGGCACCATGGATGTCTGGGGCACATTGAGAGGCGTTTTATTGTTGAGGTAATTTACTCGAAAAGCCCAAAAAGGTGGACTCACTGACATTGACTATTTACATGGGCAGCAATATTGCTAAATGCTGTGAAAACTCAAGACGTGCATGTCCACATGTGGCCAAGGTCAGAATACTCCACATGTCTCAATTTGATTATCCCTTACTCCAAATTCCAGGTCATCAGAAAATGCTGTTTACGTGGTATTGTGTTATTCAGATTAGTGTAGCCCCCGTAGCACTAATGGGACTTAAAGCAAACCAAATGGAATATACAGACCACATTGAATTACAGAAATGAAAGGGCAAATTGCAAATTGGATTCAATTGCTTAGCATTTCCCCGAGATTCTTAAGGGACGAATCTAAAGTCATCAACACGTCTCCCACTCCCACAAGTGATGCAAGTCATACAGTAGTGTGTGTGTGTGTGTGTGTGTTACATCTATGCATGTGGTGGTTAATGATGACAGAGACTTAGTTGTGCGGTCATGGCGGCTCTGGCTCTGAGATTTCCCCCTGGAAGACATCCTCCATATATTCAGCACATTCAACAAACCTGAGCACACGAGTTAAAGAAAAACAAAACACAGTCACCAAACTTAAATCAACCATTTAAGTCCCTGACAAACACAAACACAAAATGAGATGCACGTGATCTTGACCGCGCGCGAGCCCATTAATCCCACAAGTAATGAATGGCAGCGATTAGCCGACATTAGTCGTCTTTAATGGAGCTTTGTGGCTAATTCGCTTTCAAAACAAGCCGGAGAGGAGTCGAGTCATTTAGAGGTGAACAAACCTTTGGTGACTTTCAAATGTCGGAAAACTAAAGAGTGTGGTTTTGAATGGGAGTGCACCGGCTGCAGCCATGTGGCTTGTGTCAGCAGCTGCTGCACCATCAGTTAGCTCCTCTGTTAGCACCTCAGCTAGCTCCTCAATTAGCTTCTAAGCTAAAAGGCTAATGACAAAAATAAACTGAGCGGGTACAAGTAAGACGAGCAATCATTTCATTTCATTTACCTGTGTTTTTGAAGGTGGTTGTGGAGGCCCTGATAAAAAATGGAGAAGGAAATGAGACTCACTTCCTTATTAATGATGCATTTCCTGTTTGAACAGGAAGTTGAGGAAAGGCCATTTTTCCATTAGGATGGAGGAAATGCCTGCTTCACAAGGCCAAAGCATCTTGATCGCCATCTTGTGGCTGACATGTCAGTTCATGTCATGAATCCCCCCCTCTTCCATGTTAGTGGATGGGACGTGGAAAAGTTAAAGGCACATGGGATCCAGATCCTTGAAGGACAGAGGATGTCACACCTAAACCCTATGAAACAAATTGTGAATTGTGGCTATTTGCTATACAGATAAAATGTGGTTGATTGATAGATTGATTGATTGATTGATTGACACGTCAAACTTCTCCCAAAGATGGTTTCTGGTATTTTCCGGCAAGACCGATTTTAATCAGTTATTTGATGCTGTAAAAATGCAGTGAAACGTCATGACTGACAGCTGGGACTGATTTGTGATTGGTCGACCTTGTGTATCAGACATGGCTTCATTTACGGATAATAGTAGGAAACTTAGACATACATAAAGTCATACATCTTTATATACAGTCCATGGTTGCAGCTATCATAGTCTATTGAATGACCGGGCTTTGCATTTCTGGATCTTCACTATTATCCGACATCATCACTCTTTTTTCCAGCACAGCAGTTTCAGCAAAAGCAAAGAAATTAAAGCATTTGATTGTAAAATAATGCACCGACCATTACTTATTGGTGATGTGTAATTGTGTGAGAATTATCCAAGGGTTTTTACTTTAAACTCACCCAGTGGCAGGCCCAGTTTGAAACAACGCACACCAGGTAGTAACTTGTAACTCTTTTCTTTTGGTATGAAACCTTGATTAATGTCACACGAGTTCTTTGAAAAGAACTCACAATGGCTTTTAATTGCAGAAGTGAATTCCAATTGATTCCATTCATTGTGACGTCACCCGAGTAAAAACATTAAAGTAGTGCACTGAAAGTTCTCCATTGTACAAGCAGGTTTTCTTTCATCCAGCAGTAAAAAAAAAGGTATTTCACCGCTCAGCTGCATATGACCAGCCTCGCTAATGTCTCCTGTAGCTCAGAGCTTTTATAATGAAAGGGCCCGAATCACAGCACAGAGAGATAAAGTGACCGGCGTGCGTGGCTTCACCCGGATTTCCGTCTCAATGTATTTATCCGTGTCAGCGCTGAATATCAAAAGGCCTCTCCTCGCACGAGCTCGACACGCCGCGTCTCTTCTGAGGCACTGCATCACTCTGAGAGAGTTACAACCTGGAGTAATTTAGGCCTTCTCCCTTGGAAAATCCTCGCCGTGTGTCCTTGAACGCCAAGCCCCCCCGTGCGAGCAGCCGCAAAGCACTCATTTGTCATCTGGATTGTGTCTCAGGTCCCCTGCAGTGTCTCGCTTGTTTGGGACAAAAAGGAAGAGATAGCGCCAGGGCTGTTTTATCACTTGATGTTTCGCTGCTTTTAATAAGAAGAATAGAGGTCGTGTGACTTTGTTTCATTCCTGGGAGCAACACTTCCTGTGCGAGCTGCTCCGAAAGCGAATTCCCGACCTCGCCCTGAAAAAAACACCACACAAAAGTCATGAATTATCTCGACATCTTCAGAAACACAAGTTGCTCAATGCACGGCTCCTCTTGATCGGGTTATATTGAGTGTGGCAGATTTTGAATTCAGGGAGAAGTCATGTTGTGGCACATTCAGCTGGAGCTCCACATGAATGTGGAGGTGAATGGTTTTCATAGAAATGCTAATCGATGCTGCTTTTGCCTGAGCGTACTGAAAAATGCTGGTGATAGAAGATACCGGGAGGAAGGGTCTCTCAGTCCCAGCGACAGGAATCTGCTCATGAGTCAAATACAGCGTCTTCACCTTGTCTCTTCTTCCTCCACACCTTTCAGAGTCGACTCAATGACAACAGAGCGAAACTCCATCCACTTACAAAAACCACAGGATGGAGAGAGCCCATGTTATTTTGTTTCCGAGGTCAAGAAGCAGCTTTGACGCTCAAATGAAGGAATATTGGTTTTTATTGACGTTCGCAGCAGCCGTGGCGACAGGCAGCGCTCGCTTTGGCTGTTTTGATACATGTGTGCAAAACTTGATCACAAAGCTGAAAGAATAAAGGGATGCTGGCTTCTTTCATTCAGGCAGGTACAAACAACATTTAGCCATAAATGTTGTTGGTTATTACTTAAAGCTGGATATTGTTTTGTCAAGTCATATATTGAAATACTGGCGATGACTGTGTGACCATATTTTATGCAAAATAAATATTTTCCCCTTTAAAACAGTTTTTCACAGTGAATGACAGTATTTTTCTTCTCTCCCCCTGATGTCTCACTTCTGTGGAGTCCTTGAAGGGTCACAAATATAATATTTTGAGGATATTTTCCCTTGCAACATGATTTGTGTTATCGCATTGCGTTCTCCTGCAGCACTTTTTGTGTTACCTCACAATACTTTTGTCCTTCTATTCCTCCTGAGCCCATTTCATCTGATTTGCACTCATCTTCTCCCAGTGCAACGTGCAGTATGGATCAGCTAATTCAAATATGCTCAGTACTACAGTATAGGAAGTAAACTTAGATGAATTCTTAGATGTGGAGAGATGTGTGGCGATTGTACGGACACAGGTGGCTGCACACTTGTGCAACTATGATAATAAAAATTATAATATTGCACGACGAGAACAGGAAACTATATAGTCATCCTTAAATCCATTCTCTCGGGGGCTCCATACACTTCTTTCATGAATTGCTGTGCAAACCTTTTAAGTGTCTCACTGCAAATATAAAGCAAATCATAATTGTGCATGATGCGATTGTTCAAATACTTCAACAATATCTGGAGGGGAAATTCATTGCATCTAAGATTAAACACAATAACTTTCACTGACTAACAGAAACCTTCCAAGTAATCTGGCTCTGCTGCTTCCCTTGTGTGTGACGTAATATCGCATAACAGCTGGGCCTGTGGTCAGAAGAGCAACAGAGGTCAAGCTCTCAAACGCAGAGGAAAGCGCAACACTACTTTACCTGCAGGAAGAGTAATGACATCATTGTGCTTTATGAGAATTCATCCCTGCACATACACCTGCTGCCTCCCATCCCCTCGCCCGTCAACACAGAGGAGGGACAGACCCCTGCTGGGAGAGTCTGAAATCAGGCAGATTAAGGAAGCAGAGAGGTTTGCACCAGCCAAACTGCTCTCTGCGGAAGGCTCCACCCCACTCGCATGTTGGCAACATTTCAGAATTGATGATTGCTCGCGTGGAATTCTGCGTGCACACTTGAGAGCGAGAAACTTCGACACTGGCGCGGGGGAGATTTCTTTCCCAGACTTCCCACAACTTCTCTCATAGTTGGGATTAAGGGTGTGTGGGGTGTCATGGGAGTCTCTGCACACGGAAAGATTAAGGGGAGGAATATTACCGGCAGGCTTACTGTGCTACCTGTTCCTGTGGCGTGTGGTCCGACACACATTTGCTGTTTGTCTAACTTCCTGTGTAAAAAGAGCAGGCTGCCAAACTACCGCAAACTGGATTAGAGGATGACTTCTTCTCTCTCTGCGAACGTGCCCCCCCTCCTCCCTGAGTGGCCAATATTGCTCCTTTCTGCATCTCTCCAATCCAAATGAGACCCAGTGTTTGATGTGCAGACTTCCTTTGAGCCCCTGTGGGCGATGAAGTTGAGAGTTTGTTCCCCTTGTTAACAGAGGCCCTTGCAGCCAGGATCCAACAGGCAGCCCGCTGTTTCCCTCCCTCCCTCACGTGGGAGGAGGGAGACGTCTGAGAAACATTATCAACTGACTTCAAATGAGCGATGAAGAGGGGGGAGCTTTGTTAAGGAAACACCGCGGCTCCTCCGTGCCATTCAGAATTGTTTTAATTCCTCCTTTGAGCAGAGCTCCTCCATCTCTCTGTGTTTTTTTGTTGTTGTTATCATTAAAGCTCTTGGACTGTTTCAAGGAAGGGAGGCCAGATTTAGATGCAGCACAGTTACCATAAAAAAAAAAAAAAAAGCGGGAGTAATCTAGGTTTAGGAATGACCTTGATGAAAATAGCTCTCTGTCCTCGGGAGAAAAAAATTGAGCTCCACTGCCTTCGACAGCGGGAGAAAAATTAAAAGCTATTAAAGTTGTGCCTTTGTGGAGTTGTCAGCCTTTATCACACGGCCGCACCAGACTAAAATGACTACAATTACAATGCGGGGGATTAGAATGAAATGTTCCCCCAGTATCAGTATCTTGTGACTGTATCGTTTCCCGAGAGGGGTCAGCCTCGTTCGTCACCTCATGGAGAAGCCCAGGAAGAAACTCACACCCATTTTTCATTTCACAGTTTGTACAAGGATCCCACGACTCATTGGCGGGCTCTGGACCTCTTAACACGAATATCTATATTATAAATGGATGTTTGCAAAAATAAATCTGTTCTAAGGTTATTTTAAACAGAAAAGAATGAAAGACGCATTAGTTAGTTTTACGACAGATGATTAATTCACACCTTAAAATATTTCTGAATGTGTGTGGAAGCAATGTTGTCCTTTATAAATAATTAATATATTTAGAAGCCACAGTCTCCCTCTGCGTTTCATAAAAATCTAACTGGATACTGTAATGACTCTTCTGCACTGCCTGAATGTACTTGTCACTGCAATTTTTGGCTCTTTCTTCCACTTTCGGGTTAAAGCATCATCATGAATTTTGAACAGGCACATTCACGGATAAATATTGCACCGAGTTATTACCTCTGGTGGTAGCTGCAGCTCAAAAATCCCATATCCCCCTGGAGGATATCCTCTCGTGAGCTGGAGAGGCCCGAATGAAAAGCACACAAACCACAGCGGCTCACTCTCTTCTACCAGGACATGTTTATTTACAGCGGCAAATGACAGGAGTCACAAGTGTTCCACAGGTACGTACAGCGAGACATCAATAGATCCCACCTCCTGCACAAAGCAAACTCAGCGGGGACAGTCCGAGGGGACGTGGGGAGCATGGGTGGGGGGGGGGACAAAGAGGACACATACTGTACACTGAGCTCAAACACACCTGTATTACCCCCTTTACAGAGAAAAGGCATGGTGGAGGAGACAGAGAGGGAGGGTACAAGGGGAGAGGGGTGGTTAGGGTGAAGGGTAAAGGGGGGGGGGGGTTAGACTCATTCAAATACAAAAGAACATGTACAAATCGTATAGCCTCCAGGCACTGTGCTCCCATATTTACAGTCATCGTAACAGGCAGCGGAACCACTCCATGGCAGGACCATCCGTTTGAGATATGCAGGTACAAGGGCTCACTGTGAGGAAACAAAGCCAGCGCTACGAGGGGCCGAGATCAAAACCGATGGAGTCAAGAGAGGCAGGGAGCAGTGGCGGCAGTGGGGCTTGCAGACACGTGCGCGGAGAGTGCTGCACCCTGGGGGAATTAATCATTGTCGAGAAGCACATAATCAGGTTTTAGCCATCGGAGTGCACTCCAAAACTCCGCGTGAGAGCTCGCCACGCTCGAGGAGAGACCCTCGCACACGGATATTCTCACCTCGGCATGTTCACATATGACTCGCAGGGCCGCGTTAACGCCTCAGGTAGCTGGAAAGTGTCGAATATAAATAATGAACAAAAATCAACAGGTGAATCAGAACAAAATAAAACAGCAAGATATTGGGATTTCGACTAGGTTATCAGGAATTGAGAGACTCTTATTGTGAAAAGTGGGCACACACACACACACACACTCACAGACTGACTTACAGTACGTGCAGATACATTCAACAGACATACATGCGACCTGATTCATTTAGACAAGTGTATTCAACCACTCACGCATGTATGCACGCTACACGGCGGTAAAGCCAGATTGAAGTCACGGCGTCGACCTGACATCTAGTTGCACTAGGTAGTTAAACACGTCTGTTTCTGTCCAGTGTTGGCGACTACGACCCACAGTCTTACAACTACATTTCCAGGAATTCACAGCGTCACGAATAAAATTCATTCTGTGGCAGCGGAAAAAAAAGAAAGAAAGAGAAGAAGCAGCAACGTGACAATCAAAAGTTCGTTTGATGGTTGACAGTGCTGACAAGGCACACTAATGCCATAAGTACTGCCTCCGTTAAAATGCCGTGAAATAGCCTTAGGGCAGGGGATTTCTTAAGGGAAAATAAATGGATATAAAAAAGCAAATATTACACCATCACTGAACTTCTGACCAAAACACAACGTAAGAAGGAAATAAAAGAAATACAGTTCTTCGTCTGAAAAAACTAAAATAAAAGCCTGTTGCATTTTGAAAAAAAGAAAAGAAAGAAGACATCCTTTAGGGTATATTTACATAAAAGCTTTGTAAAATATTCTTTTTTTTCTCCACCTATGTACAACACGTGACAACATCAGAGAGAACAGCGATCAGACTGAGGAAAACCAAGAAAAAAAATGTGAGACAGAAAAGAGATAAAAAGCTAAATATCAACGTACGCATGTCGGTTTATTTCCCATGAGGATACTCTGCTTTTCTTTGCCCTCTACATATAGAAACGATTACGCGACATCATTCAGAGTAATTGCGGGGACGTCTGTCTTTTTTTTTTTTTTTCAAGTCGTGTACCAAAGTGCACGTTGGCTGGCAGTTCAGTTAAACCCTCAGTAAGCAGATTGAACACACACGAGAAAAAAACCCACGTTGTAGGAGGATGTTTCATGTCAATACAAAAGGCTGACATCAGTGCACGCGTGTTGTGTCACAGGCCGCAACACAACACGCTCTTTCTATTTGTCTCGATTTTTGTGGTGTTTTCTTTGATTTTCCCCCGCAACACAACTCTAACCCACAACAGCCCTTTTTTCAGACGACATTAACCATCAGATAAAGCCTAGATTCTTCTTAATAATTCACGACGAGGACACGCTTTAAATGTTACAAATGGCCCCCCTGCGAGAAGTAAAGCCTCGAATCTCGTTAGTGGCGTTTCGCCTGTTGTTTTTGAAGCCGGCTCGCCTGAAACACAACGCTACCGCGTGTATGTGCCTCTCGTTAGCCAGACACTTCGCCCGGCTATTAGAAGCATGAAAAAGAAGAAAGGATGCTGTAGTGTGGCGCTAAGGACACTGGGTTTAAATCATCGGAATATCACGCAGCGTTTTGCTCCAACAGACAAAAAGGGGGCACACTAGCATACGACCGTATTTGGGATTGCGTGAGGAGTCTGAGAAGTTGCGGTGGGGTAGGGGGGGGGGGGGGGGGACGCATCGTCATTTAACGACATGACCGTTCTAAAAAAAGAAATTATGGAGAAACGAAAAACAGAATCGGAATTTAAAAAAAACATTGAAACACACGGCAAAAAGTGAGACGAGCAAAAAAAAAACAATCTACAATCATTGATAAACAAGAGCCTTCCACTTGACGCCATGTTTACAAGAACATGATACATTTATCACTCAGGGGGTCTAAAAGGTTGACCCTTTCCTCCTTTCTATTTTCTCTCTATTATTTGTATTTACACATGCCTTTCATTCAGGGCATCGTTATAAACAGATATGGTATTTTACTCCACTATTTTCCAGTGTTGTAGTTTCTCTGGGTTTTGGTCTCGTGATCCGAATGTTCTTTTGGTGGCGAGGGGACTCGACCCGTCTCCTCCTCTCTTTCCTTGCGTCCTTTACGCCCTGCTGTCGTCAGGCTTTGTGTGGAGGCTGTTGTCACTGTGCACTTTGATTTCAATCGTATCCGGCTTGAGAGACTCTTTTCCATTTTCTTCCTTCAACGGTAGCTTCCTGCGGAGGAAAAAGGAGATGACGAACCGGATTAACACAAGCAGATGTGAGATTTGCAGGAGTTTGGGTTTATCACAGGGACGTAGAAGTTATGTGGACAGACACAGACGCGGGCGGGACCACCCAGTGGATGTTTTTGTAACAAGCAGACACACAGTAAATTGCTTTCCCACTTTCGAGCCCACCCTCTATCACCTTGTAGACCTTTGGGCGGGTGAAGGAGGTGCCCCCGTCAGGATTAATAATGATGGGCTTAATTAAAGTGAAAAGGCAGCAGGGATATTAAACATAAAAGCCTCTACAGGGCTCCACAGAGGAATAATATACATATTCTTGGTTCTCTTTGGCCTGGACTGACCTAAAGTCGTGTGTACGTCTCTGTTGACTGAGGGAGTGCATTGAGTGAAAAGTCAGAGGGCGGCTGTAGTTCAGGAGGTGGAGAGGGTCGTCAACTAACCAGAAGGTCGGTTCGATCCCTGGCTCCTCTATAGTCCACATTCGGAGGTGTCCTTGGGCAAGACACTGAACCCAAAAGTTTTGAGTGATAGACTTGAAAAGTGCAACATGAATACTGTACATCCCATTTAGTCGTCTTTCTCCACAGAGGGACATTTCTCTAGAGAAACCGCAAAATAATATTCATACAATAGATAAAACAGCATTGACACACAGAAAAACTAGAATTGTGACAGTGATTTTCACTAACAACATATTTCAGTTATCCAACGACAATATTAAATACAGCATCTTAAGCACATCTATGTTTTTATGGATGTAATTAGCCAATCTTAAAGGCCTTGTTTAAAATTAGGGGAAAGTCTTGATCTTGATCTAAATACTGAAAAAGTGTGTAATCTTTCCACAACTTTAATCTTAACTACAGATGGAACCTAACCTCACGAGAGATGCAGGCCACCATGCACACACCACCATCAGCCAGGGTGCCAGGCAACGCAAGTCTCAACGCTGTGTTGGTTTAGTAGAAAGAAGTGGAAGTGCACCAACCGATTACTATGTTTTACCTGCAATTAGAATGTTTTTTTTCCCAGGAAACGTCTTAGGAAATAATATATCATTTGTGAATGATGTGTGCACACATTTATAAGAGATTGTAAAACCTTAAAGTGGCACTACGGTGATTCTACTTAGTGATCAGTGTATAGATCCACTCAGTTTCGAAAAAAGAGCAACTTAACTTAACTTTGCAAGTCTAACAATAGTAGTATTAGTAGTATGAATATGAATATGTATTTCTATTGAACATGTTTGAGCATTCCTGAGATATAGAGTACGCGCAACTGTCATTAGGAATGACCTGGACTTGGATTTAACATCTTGTGCACTGATCTAAAATATCAGATTATTATGATTATTACCAGAGAAATTCAACATTTTATCAAATTACTGTCACAATCTCAGCAGTTGCTCTCCTCCGCCTTGTACGTCCTGCATCCACGCTGCTCCCTTTGGTCGCCAGGTGACTGTTGCCGTGTCGACCTGAATAACATCACCTCAGAGCTGTCGTGTCTCCCACTCGCTTTTAAATTTGATTCATTCCATGGGAGTGAAAAAAGAAATAAAACCCACGCATGTGTTATTAAGCAGGAGCTATTCGATTGGCCGACTGCCTCCCGTTCATCTCATCTTACACGTGTCTTGCTTTGGAAAAATCCCGCAGAAAGACATCGCAGCCGTATCTTTATGTTAATGTGGCCGCATGATGAAAATCTAACGAGCCTGTGTTTCAACTAATGTGATGTACGAGAGCTTCAAACCGCATTTGGCACCGAAAGACACTTTATCCTGATAGAGTTAATACGGCGACTGGGTAAAAGTCAGAGTAGAATAATACGGTGACATTGTGTGATTTAAATTGTGTCAATTTCTAATATGAATTGCACATTTATTCTAATTTCTTTTGCAGTCATGCTGCATTTGGACATTTTAAATGGCCCCTGATTAGGTAATAGCTATTAAAAAACGAGGCTCTATAAATCCTCTGAGCTATTACAGGTGGCGGAGAGATTAGAGTTCTCGATTTTCGATGCATTTGTTCATGTGCAGGGCTCAGAGTTAATCGAATAAATCTGCATGTTGGGTTCCGTTTGTTATCGCCACTTAAAAACAAAGGCCTTACCAGTTTTATTCAGACTCATGTGAGGTCTCTGTGACCTTGACCTTTGACCTCCCAAATTCTAATCAGGTCATACCTATCCTAATATATCATGTTCACAAGAAAATCAGTTCACAGGGATCTCGACCTTCGACCACCCAAATCTATTCGCTTCATCAATGAGGCCAACTAGACTTTCCCTCCAGGTCTCCTTGAGATATCATGTTCAAAAGAATGAGAAGTATGAAGGGACATCTCAAGCACATAATGACTAACATAGGGACCGTGTGAAATCAATAGTCGACTAACTTTTGTCGTTTCAGTTTGGAAAATAAAGCTCTGTGCTGAAATTTACACAAGGGACGTCTCAAAGCAATTTGTCCTCCAACAAACTCACAGCGAACACTAAACACCAAAGTGCAAAAATAAGAGCTGCAGCCGTATATTTGCACATCAAAGATGCGAGATCCTTTCTTCTTTAGTGCAGCTTTTTGGGGTTCGCTATAAGTTTAATAGAGGAAATCAATGAGGAGCATTAGCCTTTACCTGCTCTCGCCTCGTCAGTGCACTCCTGTCCCGAGCATTTTGTTCGCTCGGCTGCTGATTCTATCAAGAGGTTTGGAACAAAGGAAGAGAAAGTGATCGCAGACCTGATCCGTGCACTTCAACATGGTCAGGCCAGTTTCCGCACAGTTCGGATGAGGGCTACTCATTTCCTGAGTTCACAGGCTCGTGCTGCTTTTGATTCTGTTCTATTTCCAGCTTTTGCTGATAATTCAAACTCGTATGTCACATGCTGAAAAAAAAACTAAACCTTCCATCCCCATCCTTTGTCATACAACTGAAATGTCTGAAATCAGGAATTAGAGCAACTTTCCTAATCTAGAAGTTTTGGGGATATGCAATTTTCTTGTAGTTTAATCTAATATGAGATCAAATACTAATCCCCCAGTAACAGTAATGGCGATGATTTATGGGATAAAGGTTTGCTCATTTAATACACTGATTATATCCTCGTTATGTCTTCATGTAAAGGCCTAACTTCAGTGGCCATTGGTGATGTCATTGCTGTCTCACAAAGTTGAACTTTTATGGTATAAAATAAAGTCTATATGGGAATAAAATCACCTCCAAACAGCCACATACAAGATGTTCGCAAACTCCAAGGGAGATCATGACTTGAGCAGCGGCTCTGCGTGATACTGTACCTAATAAGCCCAAATATTGCAATTGGCCAAGGGGGGGGGGGGGGGGGTTCCCCCTTTGGTTGATTGGTGGATGTTGAAGTTCCTGCACAGTGGAGCCAATTTCATGTCCCATTAGCCTCATGCTAACCCAGATTGGATTTACGTTGCGACGGGGGGGTTTTGTCAACATATAGAAAAATGAAGTCCCGACGCTGTTTAACTTTCTTTATAGGGGACATCAACTCAACATGATCACAAATACATTTTCTGACTAAATGTCCCACTGGAGATTTGCAAAGGGAACGGCAGCAACAAGTTATTAACTTCAGCGAATGTATAAATGATGAAGGTTCCCAGTTTCACTAGGAACTCTCCAGTTTCACTTTGGGCGTTTAGAGCAATGGAGAGTGAGGGAAATAAAATAAATTGACTAGGGGGTTGTAAAAATCAGGTTAATTGTAGATTATATTATTATATTAATAATAATTTTACTGGTTGGTGTATGAAATTGGTCATAAATACAGGAATAATGTTCATGTAAATGTTGCATATAAAATCAATGAAATAAATGAACTGTCCTATAATTAAACTAGAACTCAGTAGAGTGAAACCACAATTAAATTCACTAGATCCAGATTTTTATTTGGATGCACACACTCTTAGGTTCCAAATATTATTCTCTGGCGACTTTGCTGAAATAACCAAATCTTGCAAAGTTAAAACAAAGTGATTCTGCCACTTCATCACGATCCGCCTCAAAATGCATTTTCTTCTTGGCTCGTGTCTCATCTTTTAACCGAGTTTTGTAGAAATCTGTTCATTAGTATTTGTGTGTAATCCTGCTGACACACAAAGCATCAACAACTACAGAAGTCCTCTGCTTGTAAAAACAAAGGCAGAGTATTAAAGTCCACAGGAAATGTCTGATATCCCTCAGGTGCTCGGTCCTGGCTGCAGGGGCTGCAGGTTGCAGTCGTGTGATTTGAACCGATTTTTCTCTACATGTCTGATACCGATGTCTCGCGTCCGCTGCGAAAGAGGGGAAATAACAAAAGAGGAAAAACAGTCGATAGAGTGCAAATGACGGGCTCTGCTTGAGTTCGCTTGATGGATCGACGACCTGTCTCCGTCGAAGCCTCACACTGTGACTTGGGTGGATGAGACCGGGTTTGATTTCACTCTCATATCCAGCTTAGTTTCACTATTTTCCATGAAGGGCGTGAAGCTGTATCATCTGCTGATATGATGTGAAAACGTACCCTACAGGAAAAGACTCTCCACGTGTACCCGCCTCGACGAGACTCATCACCCCGGCACACACACACCACCTTCTGTGCAGATACTGTACGTACGGTGCACACGCGCTCCCACAGCATTTCTTCTAAAACAAGGTCTGGCACACAAAGCGAAAAGGAAATGCCACTGGGTCTTGACAAGCCTCTTTGATTATGTGGCGAGAGCCGGCAGCTGCGTGCACCTCATGGTGGGATGGGAGATATCAGAGTCTGCATGCAGATGTGTGTTTGTAATCTGTACGCTTCTAAGTGACACCAAAGCACAGCGGGGGGGGGCGACTTGTTCTTTCCTCCGCTGACGTTAATTAAGCACGGGGCTATCTACGGCGGCCCATAAAGGCTGACTACAATCCCTGCTTTTCAAAGAGATAAATTATGTGGCCCCGGGGGGTGCTTGTTTACGCTCTTATCTAAATCTTTACTTTTACATTAATGTTTTCCTCGGGCGTATTTTATCATAGCCGACAGCGAGCGCAAGTCTTGATGAAGGACACAAGGACGAAGCTGCTGATGGACACTTGGCGGCTCACGTGAGGATTACGCACCTTGTTGCCTCACATCATAGGAACCGGCTTGTTTGCATGGTCGTCTTTTCCAAGGCCAAACACGTCGTCCCTCATTTACAAACTCAGGTGTGCTCGCTCCACTCTGAAGTCTTTTAGCTTCTTAAGACAACCACCTTTTTTTGTTTTTGCTCTGGTGTCAACAGGGGGTTCTGCAAAATCACACTTAATTAAATGTCTGTTTCAAACTTAAGTTTTTCTCTGCACGTCGGTATCACAAACTGTCTCCTCTCCTAGCAAAGTTTCTACAATCAGGAGTCTCTGTATCGCTATGATGATGAGTAGTTTTTATGTTTGCATAACAATGACAAAGAGGGTGAAAAATGCTTATGCTCATAATAAAATGCAAAACGTGAAAGCAGTAATTAAAGAGGGGCGTCTAATCAGGGATGACTGAGCAAAGTACTTCAAATCCATCTATTGTAATTAATCTACTGTTGCTTCAATACCATTTTATAAATGAAAACTACCCCCCCCCCCCTCATTCTGTGACAAACACTACATCTTACTGTAAACTGTACAAAAGAGACTGTGCAGAAACAAACTTGCCATCACATCCCCTTGCAAAATTCTTCTTCTCAAATTCCCTAAAAGGAACTAAAACTTCACATCCATTTGAAAACATAAAGATATAAAGGTGCTCTATTGTGTCAGAAAACACACAAAGCTGGAATTTTGGATTTGTGGTAAGTGCAAATTTCATCAAATCCAAGTACACAAGTCAAAACAAGATACATTTCAAGATTATCTACAATACATCACAGCACTGTTCGGACAGTAAACGGATGAATCCTGGAGGCTGCAGCTTGTTTTATCACCAAGATCAGACTCAGTTACTTACAGCTTACATTCACATAAACTAGTGCTTTCCTTACATACTACAAGGAATACAGTTGGGACTATAAGCTGAAAAAATAAGATGATTAAACAATAAATCCAATAATGCCTCTTCCTTCAGTGTTTGACAACGTTGTTGAGGTTTCCTCCCAGCAGGACGCCAGGGCCTTAAAAGTAAATCCGGCATTGTGTGTTTTACCTCCTGCCGTGAGTCATCAGAGTATTAAGATGCTCAACAGTCTGTTCTCAAATCTGTGCCGCACGTCTGAGAAAACTCTTCTTCTCTCCCGCACGATCATCAGTGTGACGTTGTGCGGTCCGAGCTTTTTCTGAAGTTCGTGAAAAATACTTCCAGGTACACATTTGGATGAGGATCATTTGTCACCGGATAACTGACAACTGAACCTCCGTGTGATGCCGTCCCTCAGGTGTTTGCCGGGAGGTTAGCGAAGGGCCAGACAGGTGCACGGATGTATCCCTGGGTCTCTGACTGACAAGATGGGACTGGATTCGCTGCTGTCACCGTCGATGAATATCAAGACAAACGCCTCCAGACAAGGCAGAGAAAAAAGTGGGCACAGAACCAAACTACTCCTGGAGGCTTTGCAACATGTATTTGTTGCATTTCACCGACTGTTAGTTGCTTGAATATGAGTATATTGCAAAAAGTAAAAATGTGACTGTCGCACTTTTTGCAATAAAACAGTCCAAAACCAGACAGGAGAGATGGACTTCAGACGCCAGAGCTTTTGTGTTTTTTTCCCCCGTCTGCCCACTGGGCCTGCTGTGACATCAAGAGCTTATTTAACACTGAAAAACAAAAAGTGAGGACTGACTGAGGACGTGGACTTTCCTGAGGCGGCCGCAGAGCCCAGCGTGTCCTGACTGATCCTGGCACGATTGGACAGCTTTTCTAATAGAGAGAGACCGTCGCCCATCCTTCATCTGTCAGTGCACGGATCCAGCTCCGGCTAAGTTAACACTGCAACAATGGGCACGACAGATAACGTGCAACTGAGTATTTAGAACAGTGTACTGTCTTTAGTTAGAGATACAATTTAAATAGGGTGTAACTAAAAATCTATATATGACATAGAGGGATCACATTTTAAAATTTGTTTTATTCACTAGCTATAGTTTATTGAACGCTTTGCTGGGTGATTTCCCTCAAGGCAAGCGACCCACAGGTGGTATATAAAGATGGATGATGGGACAGCTCCCCCCCGAAATTGAAGCCACATCATCTTGATCACCCCCTGGTGGCTGGCGGCAGTACATGTCATAAACCCGACCTCCTCCAAGTTATCAGACGGGACATGGGCCAATCAAACAAGTGAAAGTCCCGTCAGATGAGTTTTTCTCAAAGACTGGTTTCTGTTACTTATGTAGTTCATATCATATCTTATTGTTTTGTTATTTGTTATTTGATAAAAGATGGCGGCACATGTATCCAGGATATTTTAGCTCCATTTTTGCACAGCCGTAGGAAGCTGACATGCGTCGTCCATCTTCATATACAGTTTTTGTGTCTAAAGAACAAATTGCAGATTGGAGAACAACCAATTTGAAATGCGCATGATGTGTGCGATTTTTTGGGCCAATTATTCCGATGAATAATGTCTCGAATGCTTGTTATAGCTACGCCCATTTGATGCTGTGGGAAAACAGAGCAAAAAACTCCCTTTATCTGGTGCTGTTGCTATTATTAGCATCAAAGTGAGAAGACAATGTTCTCTGGAACTGTGAAGTCACGTAGTTTTGTTATTTTCTTCTTGTTAACTGGGTTTCATGCTGTGGGAAATAAAGGGTGAAGGTCATCCTCTCTGCCAGACGAGACCATCGCTGTAAGAGCATGGTTTGCTGGGCCTCTCGACGCAGTACACCTCCGCCCCCTCAGAGTCACACGACTGAAGTCTCGCACACGCAGTGGGACTGTTTGAGCTTTGTATTATCTCAGGCGTTATATCATTCCACCTACTTAGTGCTGTGACTCAGTGTACAGCAGACGACTGCGTCGCCTCACTGTCACTGTAGTTTCGCAGAGGAATTCAGTTACTATACAACGGGGGAACTTATTTTTGCAGTAATCATTC
Source organism: Hippoglossus hippoglossus (assembly GCF_009819705.1). Lineage (NCBI taxonomy): Eukaryota > Metazoa > Chordata > Actinopteri > Pleuronectiformes > Pleuronectidae > Hippoglossus > Hippoglossus hippoglossus. The sequence continues at coordinate 4,549,991 of NC_047152.1, read as the reverse complement.
CCTGCAGCTCTGAAACCAGTTAGTCTGCAGAGATGTGGGGATACAGAGTGTGCAACATTCATTTTAGAAAAAAATATACTGTAGCAATGTGACATTTTTCGGTGCACAGTATTTTGATAAAAGATTTGTCCATGATGTTTAGGCTGTGCTATAATTTTCTTTATTTATCTGCTTCTCTGTTCATAATCTTTTGTCTACAAACAAAAGGTGAACTAGAACATTTAAAACTCAGGACATTGATTTACATTATGGGAAATGTCGGAGGGGGTGTTTCTGGACATGGATCCATATTAGAAATTTGTACAAGTTTGCATATCTTGGCCTAAGCTGCATCATCTTTAAGATATTTTAAAATGGTGTCTCTTGTCAGTCCCTAAACTTCAAGGAAGGACAACAATAGTATCCCTTTAATTTTTGTAAATTCTTCTTCTTATCTCATCAGATACTTTACTTCTTCTAGATTCCATCAACCACCACTAGCGTCTAGACCCTGGGAGGAGGGGTTTCCTATAAGATGCAGCCACAACCCCTTTCAACCTTGATTACATCACGAGGGGTCTAAACGTCAAATACACTCACGTCACTTTCTTCTCTTGTTGTGCATGACAAAGGTTAAGGTTGCCGACCATGTGCTGCAACATGCCTGGTTTGCGTCAGCATGGTGGCCCTTGCATGTCATGTGCAAAAAGGCCAGAAATAATAATGAAATGAAATTTGTACCACGTTCCTGCGTCAAGCAACAGGAGAGAAGTCGTAAACAATCAGAATGATGGATAAAACCCTGATAATAAGAAATCTCGACCTCCTACCTCTTCCTGTCGGGAGCATTTTGCCCTGTTCTGCTTCACTTTATGTAAACTCCAGAATAATACTACATGGTAACACTACATGTCTGCGCTTTGTGTCGGTGATGCCACTGTGATAAACGACCGGGTCTCAGAGCCATGAGGAGGTTGTAGCTGCAACATGGAGACTGTAAATGCCTGTGTGAGTTGCTGCTACCGTGGCAGCTCTAACATGAAGCAGAGACAGATTGCGCATGCTGTGTGATCAGGCAGTCACTCAGCCCTCCAGCTCTGTGAGCTTAGTGACTCAGCAAGAGTCAACCCCCTCCTCCCCTCCGCTCTCCTTCCTCCTCCTTCCTCCTCCTCCTCCTCCTCTTCTTCCCTTCCTCTTCGCCCTCTCTCTGCTGCCCCTACACTCGTCTGGCACACTGACGGCTTTGGAAACAAAAATGGCCGTCTCACAAACCTTTACTGAAGTACCGGGGCTGAATCTGAAAACTGATTTGGATTGTGATTTTCACTGCATGAGAGGAATTAAGATAAATTATGTGTTTGCTCACAGAAAACATCCACACACTCCAGTGGGGCCACTCACAATATTTGCATGCACACATTATATGATCATAGAGGTGGACACACAGAGACCAAGACGGCACGTGATGTGAATTACAAACATGGGTACACTTCTTACATCATGGATGTGCACGTACACGCTATGCATGCAAAAGACGGTGAACTCACGGCACAGTGGATGGAAAGCACTGATGTTAGTGAATAAGACATAATCAGAGACATACTGTGGTTGAAAAGGTGGTTGGGCGGCTGTTGTAGCTGTACCTATGGTAAATGGTAAAAAGAAAACTCCTTTTCTCATTTGCAGTAAAATGAAGACTTTCACCGCGCTATCGGTAAATATTTGAAAGGTGAGACTTTTCTGCCCAAACTGCTGATATAACATTTGGAACTAAAATCTTGAAATATGTTTAAATTTCTCTTTATCCATTAGAGTTTTATAATTCATTGTTGCACAGTTATACAGCCAAAAAAAACTGAAACAAAACTTTAGCCAATGTAACATACACCCACAGCAGATGCACCATCTGCAAGCATGAATGATCTTATGACTGGGAAAAGAAGGAGTTAAAAGTTCCCGTGAAATAAAGAAAAGAATAACTCACAGGTAGGCAGCCTTGCCCTCCTCCATGTCTTTGCCCTTGCCGCTGGTGGCTGTTTTCTTGCTGCACAGCGTGCGAGTGATGCACATCAGCAGGCCGCAGTGACGCAAGAAGAAGCAGCTGACGTCCACCAGCACGAGCAGCAGCAGGAGCGCGCCGAAGCCAAGGCCCACCACCGCCCCCAGGCCCAGGCCGCTGAACAGGGATTCTGCTAAGGCAGTGAAACACACACACGCAGACAAACAGACGCCCAACACAGAGAAAAACACTGTTAGCAATTTTGATTCATGCACTTGTTCTCTAAGACACACACACAGGGTCAGGTGAGGAGCAGCATCAATAGAGCCGGGATTCATTAGCCGGCTCAAGGACGTGTTCGCTTGCTCAGGATATATCTGACCTGCCAGTGAAGGTCAGCCTCCCCACATACATCCAAACACGGAAGGTGTAGCAGTACTGAGAGTGTGAGACCAGGAAACCACAAAGCTGAACCAAACAAGAGCAGACTCGCGCCCGGAAAAAACTTTTTAACCGTGGTTATACTTTCAGAACCACTCGAAGGTCAAAGAAGTCCTCCGGAGCCGGCTGGAGAGTTTCCAACACGTAGATAAGTCCTAATCCACTAACGCCTCGACTCCACACAGCCCTCAGTGGAGACTCTCAATTATTACTTTGGATCCACCAAATTTCCTCCAAAACAAATCAATTTCAGACTTAGAGTTCTTTTTTATACAGAGTAAATATAGGGGAAAAGTTTTAAAGGCTGAAATAAAGGAGATCTGGGGTGCCTGGAAACAAGTGGAAAAGGTTTTACCTCGTGAATTATCTTCAATATGAGATGACTTGCAGCTTCCTATCTGTTTAAGAGCTGATATATGAACCTTTTGCCTGAAACTACAGCAGCAAACATATTTCTTTCATCCATTCTTGCACCTCAGGCTCTGCACATACCGTATCTATCATGAGCCCGACTGTCAACAACGAGCTCCACAGGTGGAGGAGTTCACGCACACCGCTCGGCAACGCTGCACTAAACTGCAGCTCAGGGAAGCAAGCATCAGCAGATCCACGCTCCTGCTTTCGCCTCCGTGTCCACCGGGCGCCTCGCATTCTGTGGCTCGCAGTGCTCAAGCAGATTCACGTGGGAAGCCGAGTATTTCCATCTGAAAGTTGAAATCTCCCGGTGGGTCCGGCACACTGCTCCCTCGGCTCGGTCAGGAAAACGAGCGGCAGGGCCCGCGTTCAATTTAACGTAACGAGAAAAGAAAGGCGCCTCGCTTAAGAGAGAGGATCCCGGTGGGCATGGCTGAATCGAGCGGCGCCCCGAAGTGATCCTGAGGTTGAGCAAACTGAACAACCACTGTCGGATCAGTGGTGACAGCCGGAGGTCTGACCTTGCCAGGAGTAATCAGCGATGGGAAAGTGAGGATGAATGAACCTTTCTACTTAAGAGTACCCTCACATGGGCGTTCAGCAGCCTAGTAGAGTTTAAAGGGGGAATCAGACAATGATATGAAGGTGTAAGCACCCGTAGACGGCCGAGCGCCGGAGTCTGGCACCTCTGAGTTTAAAGAAAAGCCCCCGGAGAGCAAGGAGGGAACGCTGGCATGGCTTTCTCTCTCCTGTGCAGCAAAACAAAGGGAATGTGAGCTGAATGCAGCAGATGTAGCCAGTATTCAGTCAGTATCTCCACATGGGAATCTAAACACGCATATTTGAGATGAAGGTACATTTACATGCATCTACAGAGCACGGCTAGAATGTAAATCATCTGGTAATAATAGAATTGATATAATCCTCATTATACTTTGATAAACTTTACACTGTTTTAAAATAAGGCTTCAGGATTCTACAGGATTCTACAATGGCTCAGGGGGTAGAACGGATCATCCAGAAGGTCGGCGGTTTGATCCCAGTCTTTTAAGAATATGTGTGTGAATGCCATAAAGCACTTTGAGTGGTCATCAATACTACAAAAGTGCTATATAAATACAGGCTGTTTATCATTTACACATATATACACACTGAAATTATATGTGTTAAAAAAAACAGTTCCCCTCCTTTTGCTGCAGTGCTAATACTGCACTGTCTCTGTACTCTGCCTGAAAACTCCCTGGAAAATGAGCCAAGAGTCAACACTTTAACCACAAAGCCGCTGTTTCATTTCAAATCCAGCGTGCAGGAGCTCCGAGCCAATAACGGCACAAAGAGGAGCGAAGCTTCCAAACACTCCTGCGCCGCACTGGAAGTTGTCACAGCGTGTCACACAAACCAAATGACTCATGTTGGCGACTTTGTTCTCGACTTCAAGCTGAGGCTGCAGACAATGGAGACTGGCGGCGAGTCAAAGGGGAGACGAGCAGAAAGTCAGACGGGGGGAGAGAACCTCGTGGCAGAAAGGAGCTCTAATTAAAAACACTTTGCGTTTCTCGTCCTGAATTCCGAGGATATGGGATTTGAAACGTGCAGACCGGATCAATATTTGTTCTCACCGCCACGGGCTCCTGGTTTGAATCGCACCTTTTTGAAGGTTGATCTGAGTTAATTTAGCTGCTGAAGCCACAGATTCCGGATTGGTAATCAGCACCCCCTCTCCAGCCCCCCCACCCCCCGAAGCCTTTGCACACTTCAGACGAGAGAAAGCATACTAATCCCTTCTTTGGGCCATACGTTGCTTCTTTCTCATCGTTTACACTGTTCACACTGTTTACATTTGTACATCACAAAAAGCCCTTGTCGACGTTATACATTTCTGACACCGCAAAGAATGAAGCGCTAGTCAAACATCGAGTGCACCACGACGTTTTCACGAATCCAAAACATCTTTGTCATTTGTCATCGTGCCACGTTTTCGAGATTCACATTTCCTCAGACAGAGATTTTACTTAAGTGTCATTTTTTAAAGGGAAGCCTGCAAATATCCTGAAAGACTGACATCTGCAAACATCAGAATTCGGAGCGATAAACGCGAATCACTCAGCAGCTTGACAGTTCGAGGTTGCACTGATACACTTGTCAAAGATAAACAGAGGATGTATAAAAAATTAAAAAAAAAGAAGAAAAGAGTTTTTGCTCTGTGAGTTGGAAACAAGAAGCCGCACCAGCTTCCGACAATAGCTCAGATCTCTGCAGAAGGTATTTAGGCGAAGAAAAGCGGCTTAACTTTTAAATGGAATAAACAAGTGTGTGGTCACAACTGCTTTCAAGTGCGCAGCCAAGACGCCTCCCAGCAACTAATACTCTATAATGCGAGCAGAACAAAAGCACAATATAGGGGAAGAATATGCATAATAACTTGATGTAAGAGCTAAAGCACAATAAATATGCTTTTTTTTCCCCCCGAGCAGATATTCGCATTGGTTACCTGTGGCTGCTGTTGATTTATGACGGAGGAGTAAGGAGAAGTAATGAGGTCATTTATATGGGAGGGTCTTACAGAGAATAGAGGGCGACGCCGCGCTCCGGTTGGACTGAATCATCGCCCGCGAGAGGCGGGAACTGTTTCCCCTCAGGTCGCAGTGATAAACGGCCTGCGGGGATCCAAGGGACAAAGCTGCGTGCAGCTGAGAGTAAATATACTGTATATATATATTTTTTCAATAATAAAACGTTCTTTATATATTTAAAGGCTTGTTTTCATTTAGAAAACTGCAACTTCCTCTTGACTGCATAGAAATTCAAACTTGCAAACTTTCAGTAACACACCAATGGCTCATCCATCCATCCATCCATCCATCCATCCATCCATCCATCCATTGGGATTTGGAGCTACACAAATAATATTTCTAATTGAAATATAAGTGTATCAGAAAATAATTTAGTTCTACGCATTTTACAGGCTAATCAAGGGGAAGACATCATTTTGGCCATTACTGCCATAATACTTGTCCTTTTGCAAACAGACATTAAAGGGATGGTGTGACTCTGGTTTCTTTTGTTTCACGTCACGTGCTAAGTTGTCGGGTCGGCGAGTGAGAAAGTTACTTAGTTCTGATTAAACCGAGGCCGACAGCCCAGCCTGCTCGTCAGTGCTCCGGTCTGAACCTTCAGACAGAATGTGTGAAGAGGCAGCGTTTGGCCTTTTCAAATGTGATACAGCGAGAGATTGACACGCTGCTGGTCCCACAATTCAGACACCGGGAGAAAAATACTCTATTCTGGCATGGGTGTCTGGCTTATTTTTTTTTTTTTTTTACAACTTGTCAAAAGCTCCCAAAGTCCATGTTTTGTGCTCCCCTTTACTTTATTAATTGTCCTGTCCAAACGCCTGCCCTTTGTCTCATTATGAAGCACGTCCACAGAGGCAGCGAGTGCATCTCCATTGTTCCGGGAGAGCGGCGCGACGGGGTCCGCGTCCTCTGCGGCGATACTTTGACTCCGCTGTCCTCCTGCATCTATAAAACTGTCCACGCTACAGCATCATTCCCCATTTCACGCTCTCCTGCTGGAGGTCAATCTAGCAGAAAACAGCCAGTGACAGGCCCAACGCCGCAGCGCTTGGCACAGGCTGTGCCTCTGTATTCTGGACCGAGGACAATGATAACATTGACTTTTTGTTGAGAATTACAGTCTGGCGACGGACAAAGCTGGCAGGACAGACTGACGTGGGGGTTAAGGAGGTTTGTTAACGTCTAAAAGTCTTTTTTAACAAAGTGTGTGTTCGATTTAGATTTGAATTCACGCCAGAAAAACATTTAATCTCCTTATTTTCTCTTTTTTCTAAGAAACCAGCCTTTAATTAACAATATAAAACGTAAAAATATAATTAACACAGACAAATGAGTGGTGAGCAAATCATGAAAACAAAATCCTTTGAACAGGATATAGTGTGTACTTGAATCGCTCAGGACATTCTCCAGAACTTTTTCCTGCCAGCCCCACCAATAAAAATGTCTGGAATATGTTAGAGAGGGAATACAGACGGAAAACTTAACAGTGAGCGTGTGGGCGGGTTCATGATGTTTCTGACACGCAAACAGGAAGAATACAAATATTTCAGAATGAAAAAGAGGAGCAGGATCCGAGAACTTTTGGTGATGGGGACACCAGAAAATGTCCAGACCGAAATTTTGGGGGCATTTTCCAGATGACATGTCTAAAAAGACAACTTTAAACTAAGTAAGTAACTTTCATAGCTAACGTGTTCTCACTTCCTCCTTAAGAAAAAACATTTCTTCTGTGACTTCGCAAATTCTCAAATCCCTGAAACACAGCCATCATTAATTCTTATTTCCCTGCTCTATTAACCCTTTTGCTGACGTCTTCTGATTACTTGTTGATATATGGGCCCATTAGCGCGATTACTCAATCGCCGGACATCAGCTGCTTGTGTGGCACCTGAAGCCATTCATACACATCGCACAAACTCATTAGGGCCCGAGCGGTGATGGACTGTCCCTCCACTGGATGTGAGGGGAAGTCGCTCGATTAATGATGACCAAACGGGGCGCTCGCCGATCGGGGAAGGTAGCAGGTGCTAATCTGTGTGTGTGTGTGTGGGGGGGATAAACATAATAATTTGTGGATGTTAGCGAGGATTCTTCCAAAGTGCTCGCTTCGGGATGTGATGAGGAGAGTAGAGAAGGGTGGTTGTCTGAGGAGGCCCCTCGGAGAATTAAAGATAATCATTAAATCCCGCCTAGTTTGAAGTAGGGAGATGAGTCCTTCCTTTCTGTTTCGTTTCCGAGCAGGAAGCGTTCCAGCTCTGGTGCGACTCAAGTGCACTCGAGAGCCGGCGACGAGGAAATGAAAAACCACGGGAAATTACTTTTTAACTTGGAAGAATATGACATCCTTAACAACCAACCCCAAAGGACTGCGAAGAAATGTGATCGACTCAAACGTAATTGCTGTTGTCTGAGGTTACAACTCGTTCCGGGGGTAACTCTACGGGCCACTGCCTTCATCTTTGTAGTGGAAATTTGAGTTTAACCAATGAAAAGACACGGATTGAAATGCACGCGCTGCACTCGACAACTTAAAAGTTTGAAGTTGGAGAACTGTTAGCTGTTAAAACGAGTAAAGATTGATGGATCGAGGCCAAACAATGAAAACGAGGCACAAAACACTTCAACCAAAGGCCTTGACAGTTGACCTTACGCGACGGAAAAGAAAGAAACACACGTTTTCTTTTTTACGACAGATTCAGTTAACAATGTCGTGAAGAGAGAGAAAGTTTGAAAGGCTTTTATTATTTCATTAAGTGTCATTTGAATTAATTATTCACTTCCACTTGACTTTCAAGCAGTCAAACGCAACAGTGCAGTGTTGATTCTTAACTGCGCTCTGGCAAAAAGCCGATGTTCAACAAGGTGTCACCACTCAATCCCCACAGACTCGTCACTAAAGTACATAAAAATACACATATGTCAAGTATACATATGTACAGTAGGGTATATAGGTATGTAATATTTTCCCTCAGAATAACCAGTACAGTCGGTGTTAAGTATTATCTATAGGACGAGAGATGACACGAGCAGGTTTTGTTCCGTGCCGGTGTTCCATCTCCTTCCGTCTCAGCAGGACGTCCGTTTCCGCGCTCGTCTTGCCCGTGCTGAAATATTTACATCGCTGACAGTGATATTGTCTGATGTGAAAAAAGGCATTCGCGCAAACACGAGCCTTTCATCTCGACAGGATTATCTCTGTTCGATGAATAAATGAGCGGGTAACCGTGTAAACACCAGGACTGATCTTGTGTTGTATTGTTAAGGACTCCAGTGTTTACTCTGGTGAGCGATACAGGATCGACGCGAGTCAAACAAATGTAGGTTTTTTTCGGATTGAAATGATATTTAATCGCGGCGCCCCCAGCTTGCTCGAACGCCTCAAGAGGTTTTTTTTGTTGACGGTAATGTCATCTTCAGTCCGTTATTTTCAGCTTCAATCTATCACTTGCATCATTTCAGCATCCTTTCTGCCTTTATTTGTATGTGGTGTGCCAGTTTCCCAGGGACCAGCGGTACTTCAACGGATGGCATTCAACAAAGCTCCCTCCTTTTTGCATCTGGAATAAAAGGGATTCTTAAAGAGCAGGGACATCAAAGCCTGTTTACCGGCCTCAGAAAGCAGAATTTAACTGAAGCTTTACTGTCAGGCTCTTTTTAACCTCAGAGTCTCTGTTTGTAAAGCTGCATACTAAGCTGCGAGTGCCACTATTGGTTATATTTAACTGAACGTTATGGTCTGAGGGGAATATATTCAACACAAGCTGTTGAAAAATTCATTAAATATATTCCGAGTCACAATAATAACACGAAAAAGTTTTACTTCAGGTAAGTACCCTTGTATATAGTAAGTCCCTGCACATCAGACTTGATTGCCATGCGTCTTTTTCCTGACGCCGCTTTAAAATAACGACTTTCACTTTGGAAATTGATGAGAAGATCAATTACTGCAATGGACAGGTTAAAAAAAAAAGAAGTGCTTTTCCCGTTTTGATTTGCTGGCAACACTTCCAGGAAAAGCTCGCAGGACTGGAGAGAGAGAGAGAGAGAGAGAGAGAGAGAGAGAGAGAGAGAGAGAGAGAGAGAGATGGAGAGAGAGAGAGAGAGGCCATTCCAGATTATTCCTTCAACTGCTTTGATGAGATTATTGGAAACCAAATCCATCTCGCCGGTTTCAATCACGGCTTTTTATGGCGCATGACTGGAAGCAGGGGAAGAGGAGCGGGCCAAGAAAAATACAGCAGTCATAACAAAGACCAACACAAGAAATACCACACACAGTCCTATGGCAGGCGTGGGGCCTCCAAAGAGGCTGAGGACTTTTAATTAACTAAAACTACGACGCCGTAATAAAACACTTTTTCAACTGAATTTTACTTAGTTTAATACTAAGTAAATATTAAGATATCTAACTTCTGGCATTCAGGATAATTGGATTCCTCTGTTTTGATACTACATTCACTTAATTAGGGCACTCACATAAATAAATACATTTTCTTCTTGACGACAATTCAAAATTAAGGTTTTTAGATATGAAACATAACAAATGAGACACCATGCAGTTGTTAGAGGTTACACTTATAAAACACACATTTATCCTTGATGATTTAAAGAACACATTACAAGAGTTTGATTTACTGGTATCATTTCAGTTGTGTCATGTTTGGTTTTTGAGAAATAAGATATTTTCCCCATCAGGTTTGCAGTGATTGGCTCTGGATACTATAAAACATGACGTCATTGGCAATAAAACACTCTGTCCTTTTTTCTTAAAGATACATTTTGTGAGTTTCTCCACATCAAATATGAATTAGATTAGTTATATAATTGTATAGGGGTTATAAGAATACAACATAATAAATCTATAGCCAATAGGGGCCATGTTCTCCTGCAGTTCTGTCCCAACGTGTCAGGCTGAAACAACGACACAAGACCAAATTGTATTTTTGTCAACGGAGCATTGTGGTGGAGTGACACAAAAAAAAGTTTAAAAGGGGCGAAAAGAGCTGGTGTTGGAGGCACATTGTCGTAATGAGGAGAGTCAGAGGGACAGTTAAGAGGTGAAGAGTAAACTCTGATTCGGAAAGAAAAGCGGCTGGAAGGGAGGGGGAGGAAGTCAATTGGAGGGGCAGTGTTCAATCAATGGCGTTTTTCTTTCAGGATTCTCCGTGAGCAGGAGGGTGAGAAGGTTATGCAGCACGAAGTAAAGTAGGACGCAAAAAAAAAAGGAGGGGGAAAGAAAACAGAAAAGCGCCAAGTCAATACCCTGCAGATGCATAATGCATAGATTGAGGATTGAGGAGAGTTACTGTCGACGGCGTCTACTGTATGTGAACATATTTCCTGAGCCAGGGAGAAAAAAAAACAAGGGGATGTTTTTTCATCAAGAAAAAAAAAAAAAGGAGGCAGTGAATTGGAAAGATAGTCCACAATTGGGACTGACAGATATTTCACATTTAATATTGTTGATGGAGTTAACACTGACCAGACTTCTTCAATATCCAATTTGACCCAGCGTAGCAGAAAATGTGAACACAGAGTCATTTCTCTGTTTAACCTGCACCACTTTTCCGAGATTATATAAATAAATGAACACGCGACGGCGGGGGAAACATCGAGATTGACGGCTCGGCTTAATGAAAATGCAGTAAACACGGACTGGGGTTATTAAGCTGTAAATTGGTGTGGGACTGGTATCGGCCGAGTGAGACAGAGAGAAGTTGAGAGACCAAGTTTGAGACGGAGCGGCTCTCTGGTGATTTGGGTTCATATGAGACAGATTGTGAAAATCCTCCTGTTTCTCCAGTGACGCACGACAGATTTCTGCACTCTGTTTACTCCCTTATTGACTTTTTATCCCCTAAAAAAGCAGCATATTCATTATTTTTTAACATATTCTAAGTTTCTTTTTCCATTAAATCCTTTTGTCCAATCTGAGACACATTTTCAGAGCTCCAAACCACAAAATTCACGTTGCTTTTACTGAATTTGCAGTCAAATTACTAATTATTCAGAAAATACTTCCATTTTCTGAACATACGAGCCAAAATTAAGAGTTTGCCTATTCTCATTTAAATATAAATGCACGAAGCATCATGCCAAAAATGATATCTGATGTTCAAACCCCTAAAATATTGAATACAGCCTCTAGTTCTGCTTAAAAGCTGGCTCATCAATAGCTGATTTAAGTTGTGTAAAATAGCCCAACTTGATTTCTTCAACTGCATTGACATATACAGTAAAATGGAGTATTTTGAATTGATTTAATTGGATGTGGATACAGAACGACACAGAGGAGGAGAGGGAGAGAATAATGTCTGGATGAGAGAGAGGACCAGAGGAAGCAGAGATATACGGGGAGAGGAGAGAGAAAGAGTGGTGGTGTTACAAACAGGAGACAGTGTTATAAACCACGGTGCATCGCTGAGAGAGGCTGGTGAAAGCCTCATCTCAGACTCGGGGACTTCAATATGTGGTATTACCAGAAGGTCGTCTTCTGTGATTACCATTTCCCAGAGTAGCTGTCGGTCCTTGAGTCCTAATGCTAACACTGTCCTAATGCTGTATGTTTTATTTTTGTTCCTCTAGAGGCTGCAATTTGGGGGAAAATGGAAATCTCCTTAGTGAAGAGCAAGGGCAGTTCAGACCTGAATTGTAGAAACACAACCTGGTATTTCAGGTTGTGACTACCACTGCTCCCACTGGCCACTAGTATACACAGTGAATTGCCATGTTGTAGGATTTTTTGAATGTTTACTAAGAACTACGCGGTGAATCTTACACAGGATCTCCTGCTGTTTTCTCACATCGGCTCCTTTGGACCTTTCAGATTCACACACACAGCTCAGAGAGGAGTGTGCTGCAGTCTCCAGTGATAGCTTGTTAGCGTTGTAAGGACCGATTTGGCAACTCTGCACCGAGCGTCTTCTTTTGTTTTTAGACGACCTCCACTGACAACTGCACGAAGCAGAACAAAAGGAAACGGACGGGAGGAAACACGAGGACATTTGTGATCGCACAGGACAATGCACCAGTTCAACCATTCACACGCAATCACAAGCCCAGTATGCCGGCCATCCAAGAAAGGATTCCATTTTCTTTCCTCCGCTACTCTCCTTTCCTCAAACCCATTTAGGATTTTTTTTTTTTTTTTTCCTGCCTGGAGGTGGAGAGTGTATGATCATCAGCCACAAGACCAAATGTCCCTCCTGGAGGCAGAGCATGACGGCTGCAGGGACATCTCCGCTAAAGGCTGCCAGAGGTGGCTCCTGCATGCCAAGTGACTCTTCCCCAGGTGCACAGCGAGAGACGACACACGATGTGATGTGGATGAGAAAGTGTGGCCAAATGTCCCAAACTGGACAGATTAGGGGCGGAGACATGTGTTTTCCCCTTTCTGGACCATTTTTATTATGATTATGGGTTGTGCTTCTACACATTTGGAACCAAAGGCCATTCCCCCCCCCAAGCAATTTCAAATACGTCACTACTGCAATTGTGTCACTTAAAACTGTTCCTGTACATCCATCTAATAAATCAAGATATCTCTGTCTGGATGGATGTGGCTCACAGATCTCAAGAACCGTTCATCTAATCGCCTTCAAACTAAATATGGGTAGGGTTATTATTAGAGTTTACAGACACAAATAATCTAGGGCACACGTTTCTATGTTTTGGGTGTGTTCTAAATGATCATTGTTCAATAATAGAGAGCTTATTTATAAAAACGGATAATCGTGACCTCATAAATGTCCAGAAATTAAGTCAAACTAAGGAAGTAAACTAAGATGGCCACAGTGTCAGACTTTGAACATACCTGTTGGAAAGTAAAGATGCAAAAGACTCGTTCACTTTTAGATATCATGTTGCCAAAATCAGATGTTGAGTGGTTTATGGTACAAGGAAATGATGAATTTCACATTAACAATGAAAACTGTGTTTTAGCAGAATTATTGCATGTATGAAAGTTTTTTAAAATTACATTTGTAACTTTTAATTAACTACCTCATCAACTATTTGGCTAAAATGTGCGAGTGTAGAAAACCCATCTTAAGTTTGGCCAACCTCGGTAGAGTGCAAAGTGATTTCTCCCCTCTCGCTCCCCCCCCCCGGTTGCTCTCTCTCAGGCCCTTTCCCACGATGCACCGCTGTTTCGCTAACAAGAGAGGACAGCCAATCGAAGTGACCTGCCTTGAGCTTGCTGTTCCCCGGCCTTGTTTTCTATTTGAAAAGCAGCCCACACTCTCACAGGCCATTTAGCCAGTGCAGTAATGACAGGGGCAAACACTTGCTCGATCCAAAACAGCACAAATGGATATAGTAACAGGTTTGGAGAGGAGAGCAAAACAACACTGAAGCAGCCCTCCGATATTTTTGTTTTTCCTTTTTATGTGAGTGTGAGGTCTATTTCAACACTGTGTGTGTGTTCTCGCTTCAAAGCCAGGCGGTGCTGCACACTTCAAAGTCCGCTGCTCGCATTTCCTCACACACGTGTTCATTTGGGTGTATGCATGTTAATCCAAATGTCCTGGAGGACTGGAGTAATGAGACACTCCCCTGCACAACCAGGCATTTGTTTGTTTTCGGGGGCTGGAAAAAGTACAAGACTCCACAACGAGCGGCGGCGACACCGACAAGCAAACACTTTTCATGGGGCAGAACCACATAATCTCAGTAGAGGGACATAAGAGCGAGGGGGGGGGGAGAGGGAGGGGCTGTGTTTGTTTGCTGGTTTATATGTGTTGGTCTTTCAAATGAGAAAAGAGCTCGACGGACCGTGCAGACACACTCCGTCTGAGCTGCGTTCTGCGGCAGAATTGCAAAGCAACGCGGCGGGAGGACCGCGGAATAAATCGACAGAAGCAAAGAGGAGAGGGAAAGAATTTTTTTTTTTTTAAAGAAGAAAACCACAGCCCGGGGGTATTTTCACTCGGGGTCTGTTGGGTTTCTTTGAAGCGAACCCTGGTGTGATTGCACCATTTGTGCTGTTTATTTGAACAGGTGTGAACGAATCCCTGGTGTGGACATCAACACCGAAAGGACGCGCGGACAGGACAAGTCTTGGTCCACCTCCAAATCCAGTCTCGGTGGTGAGACTGCAACACTGACATCAGAGGGTCTCAGATCCTAAACTCACATTTGTATCATCTTGTTGTGTTTGTCCAAAAGTATAAAACTAAAAAATATGTCCAATTGACATTGATATAAAACCAACAAATTCTGACACTTGAAAACCTTGAATCAAAGTTTTGAATTTTGCTTGATAAATGACACAAATGTTTAATCTGATATCAAAATAATGGTCTGTTAATCAACTAATCGACTGACTCAATGTGATTTTTGCACCGTTCTCTAACCCCGTCCCAGTCTAATGCTACAACCCTTTCACTGATCGCTGTCCATGGTCCTGAACTCTCAAAATGTGATGGACACAAAACCGGAAAATCAAAAACTACAAATAGAGTAGAAAGATCTCAGGGTGGAAAAAGAGGAGCCACAGACGTCGAGGAGGCAGACGAAGATAAACTTGGAAAGGCGACAAGATTCGAGGGCTTCCGATGATAAGGTTCGATGTCGGGGTCTATTGGCTGAAAACAAAAAATCACGTAATTTCCGCACCTGAAGTATACTTCATGTTCTAGCTTCTAGTTCTAGAGTATTTTCTTGTTGTAGTGAACGAGTCTGAGCCGCACAATCCCCTGCTGATTTCTTCATAAGTAAAAGGCAAACACACACTTTTGGGGGCATTTTACAGTTTTCACATCTGAATACGGCTCCAACGTGCGCTTTATAGCAGTTGCAATGGAATATTACAACATAAAACCACTTTTAAGGAAAGTGCTTCCTTCTGGTCTCTCACATTTAAAAGGCCAGTCAACAGTCACGGGTGGGGGGGCACCGCAGGAGAGGAACAGGCACCAGTTTCTCTACTGACAACAGCCTCATTTGTCCAGCAAGTGCAGCGGCAACGGGGCCTGCCGCGCTCCAGGCCTTCGCTTTATCTTGACTGGAACATCTTGCTCTCTTGCCTTTGTTATCGCCAGCGCTGTCACTGTTTCCAGTGGCTTAAGCACACCGCTTAACACGACAAGTTCCCAAATGTTCTCTGAGGGCTTTCAAAAGGCGTTTCAATGCCAACTAGAAGTAGGCAAGCAAAAAAGAACAGCGGGTGTATATTAAAAGAAAAAGGGCCAATCGCAAAACACACAAGGTTTGCCTTTATCGTGCTTTTTTCTTACCTGTAATATCAGGCTTCTGTGGCATGAAGAACTGATAGAAGGTCGGCTCCGACAGGCCCTTGACATTGCGCGCCGTGATTTCCACTTCATATCTCGTGTTCCACTGCAGCGGCTGAAGCATCGCGAAATCGTTCGCTCCGGGAACGAGCTTGGTCATCCACTGCTCCTCTTTATCCTGACGGGAGGGAAAAGAGGAGCGTGGAGTTAAAAAAAGAACAAAAGGAGAATGTGAAAGATGGTCTGCTAAATGAAATGTAGAGCACTGATTACATTTGTAGAGAAAGAGTGTGTGGTTTTTTTTATCTGGGGCTTGTGAAAGTTACTACAATCAGAAATTTGGTCACAGATGCACTTGAGGAGGTAAAAACACAAATCCTCTGTTTTTCATCAAGTTCACATAAAGTTCTCTGATACGTTTCCATTCCTTTGTGTCTTTTCTCCTCCTCCTTTTTACCTCATCCTTCCATTTCCTCCTTCCTCCCACGTCGTCTTGAGACCAATCGCAAACAAAGGATTGGAAAGTGAGGCTGAGAGCTGCAGCCTGAAAGCACGGTGCACTTAACATTCTTGCCTACTTGGCACCGTGCCCCCGCTGCTTTTGAGTACAGCGGGGAGTGCAAACGGGGCTTTTAGAAAAGTCAAGGTCCGGGGCGTAAATGTATGTAACATTCGTGTGGATTGTCAGGGAGCTATGATGGGTCTGTGGTCGGTTTTTCAGGGTTCATCCGACTGCGCCCCCGCCACGAAGGGGGGGGGTGTGCTCCCGATGCCAAACGAGGCCGTAAGATTACTGGGGTGTGAAGCAAGCACCTTTTTCCTGTGCGCTGGCATTCAGAAAGCCAGCGCACTCCCTGACCCCCTTCTCCGCGGCGTGTTTTCATCTGCGGCGGTATTATTTTAAATCGCTGTCACTTCCTCAACAAGACAGACAAATGCCTGCTTGGACACATTAGCATCGGGGAGATGGGAGATTTGGACGAGCCGAAATCCACTTAGTCCTGTGGAGAGTTCTTGTGCGAGTGCCATCTATTCTGCTCGCCCGCCTTATCTTGTGAGTTTAAGCTGCATTTTGCTATTTTACACACACAAAAAAGCCCTGACTACTTAAACGGATGAGTGAATCCAGACAGTGTATGTGTACTCTCATTTAAAACATGAATTGTGAGGATTGAAAAATAGAGATTCTCGAGCAGAACATTAGACATTTTGCCGCCAACGCACCCACTCAACTCAATCAATGGGAACCTATCAAAACCGCGAGTCACACACACACACACACACACAGACACACACTGGGAGAAAATTGGATTTCCATTGTCACATCCTGAGTTTCTGTTGTGTTAAACAAAAGCAAAAACCAAGTAGTGGCTTTATTCATTCTCCAAAATCTCATTCTCCTTTTTCGACTTAACATCATTTTGATTTAATTTTCAACCTGATGAGTCTTTTAAAAATATCTATTTTCTTGCAACGGTGAATCAGTGAACACACCAACAATTATTATACCATAAGTTAAATTAAAAGAGCAAAAAAATATAAAATTAAAAAGGTCAAAGAATATAAATACATATATAAGTAGCACATACATTTTTGAATAAAAAAAAAAAAAAAGACTTAATAATTCTTAAAGCAGCTTGGAACTGGAGTTGTGAGCAAACATTGACTGCGGTCAATTAGTGTTTTTTGCTTGGGAAGGTACGTCAGCCACGATAAGACCCGGTCACATTGTATAAATGCTAATGAAAGGCGCTTCAGTGCTTCCTTTTCTTATCTCCTTTAGCGTACAATCACATGCAAAAGCAAACGAGATAATGCCGACCCACAATTCCTTGCATAGCATCTGCCGCCCTCCGCTGAATGATAATGTCGTTCAGAGTAAGTGCGGTCGGATCCTCGCAGCACTGGGGCTGGTTTCCTACGTCATTATGAGTTCTCCTTCTCATCTTTCCTTTTCCGTCGAGGTTTAGGGAAAGTGCTTAGGAAAGGACATAGGAAGTAAATCTTTGGACTATTGGCCTGTGATTTTTTGGGGGTGGTCTTTTTTCTGCTGCGTATTAATATAGATAGAGAGAATGAGAGTAGTAATAAGCATAGTTTATTGTTGGTTTCTGTCATTTCTTATGACTTGAGAAGAAATATATGGACGTATAGAATATTGCAAGTCATTATTTTGCTTCCTGAAACTTTTTTCTTTCCTCATCTTTTCACTTTCTTGCCTTTGAGTCATTAGCTCCACCAAGGAGCAAGGAACCTGTAACTACCACTAATGTGTAGCTGAGGCAATGTGGATTCAGAAGGGGAATCAACGGTTTGTGTGTATCTTTAATAATTTTTACTCATGAACTTGGATCTGGAACCGTCAGACCAGGCGCTGGTTTGATGGGGTTGTTGGGCTTTGGCGGAGGAAAGCGCTCTTCTGCGTGCCATTCCAGTTCAGACATTGTTATGGTCGGACTTCTGACGACACATTTGCCGACGCCACGTTTACTCACCGTCTTGTACTTGACGATATACTCCACGATGGGCATCCCTCCGTCGTCCTGCTTGACCAGCCCCAGCCTGTAGGCCTTGCCCATTCCCCTCTGCCCGTGGACCGCCGGCGGACTTGGCTCCCCTGAGAGACACAAACGAAGCGGGCTTCAGAATGAGATGCCAAAAAAATGTATGTGTGTGTGTGTGCATTCCCAAAGAGCAGGTGGGAATGTGAGATATGAAATAATGACGCAGAACAAGGACAGAGATGGTTTCAAGCTGAATTAAATTCATATTACAAGGCAACTCCCACTGTCTGGACTATAGCTAATGTTGACTGGAGGCTCTCATTATTCCCTGTATTTTGCTAATTGGGTCTTTTTTTTTTACATTCATCCTCTGTAGCTGCACGGCTGCATAATATCCACCGGTGGAAACACCGTTTCTACGGCTTTGCCTGGATTTACTGCAACTCAGCGGTGCCAGATTGCCAGAATAAATAAAACGCTCACCATAAAACCCTGGCAGTGAATAATTTTTTTTTTTTCAAAGCTGCAGTTTTATATCAAGACACAAATTTGACAGGCCCAATAATTTGGATTCATATCACTGAAATATGAGGTTGTAACCATCTCAGATATAAACACGCTGGAGTTTCACAACACGGCAAATAGGCCTCATTTTACCAAGATGTCGATGCTTAAAAAAGATTCTGCACGATGTTTGTAAATATATTTCTGACGTTTTAATTAAAACGTGATTCCATAGCTTTCCATAGTGTTGACTGTCTAACGTTATAATAAGTTACATTTATTATCATCTATCTACCGCACATAATCATTTGTCAACTCCCGAAATGTGCAAATAATTCACAATTAATTCAGTCTAACGGCTACGGACCCATTGCAGTAGAGTGATTATGACTGGATTTCATGGTCAAGTGGCCTTTGGATCAGATTTGATCGGATCCTGAGGAGATGAGAGGCTCTTATTTTGTAGGTGTTTCAGTCAGTGGGCTAGCAGGGGAGAGGAGGGAGTCAGACTTACGGATGGGCAGAGTCTGGAAGGTCTCCGTGTGGCTGAACTCCCCCTGACCTTTGCCGTTGACGGCCGCCACTCGGACCTCGTACGTCGTGTTGGGCTCCAGCACCGTCAGCACCACTGTCGCTGGAGAGAGAGAGAGATGAATCTGATAAGATCACTGTGTATCATACCGAATATTAGACCAATAGCAACATTGAAATACAGGTACAATATGTGGAATTCATCCTGTAAACTACATTGATTATTGAAGAACACAGGAAATCTAATTACCAGACCACATTACAGATTCCTATTTAAATTGTAAAGTCGTTAAGAGTCTATTTACATAACCTTCACCATCAAGAGGAGCCGGGCAGAGTCTCGGCGGCATAATGAGCCTGAGTGAAAGTTGTTGTTTTTGTCAGTTCTGCACAAATTAAACACTTGGACGATAATAGGTGCTTGTGCAGTTCTTTAGTCCCACAACTGAAAACAAATACCGCAATTTGCCAGCGTGCTAGGTTACTTTCCAGGCTATAAGTAGGCCTTTCAATTTGGGCAAAAGCATTCAAACGCAATGAGTCCCGGCATCTCATTATATTGAATTACTTTCTGCTGAAGGTATCTGAAGTGGCTCATATGATTATATGACGGCCCTCGACTGGTTGGTAATTAGTCTGGCTCATAGTTTTAATATTTTAGTCTAAATCTTAAATAAAAAACACATTTAACTAGATTACACATATAATTAAAGTGTATTTAGTTCTTTCCCCGATGTTTCCTTCCCTTTGTTTTCCACATGTTCCTCATTTTTCTTCGACATGTGATGTATATTTCTAATTTATACTCTTCGTGCTACTGTAGCTTCTTGTTAGTATTCACCTCACCGCCACCGCCATATTGTAATCGACTCTGAAATGAGGGATATTAGTGATAAGCCCCTCAGGTTTGTCAGACCTGCTTATCACCCGAGCATTCATCCTCTGGCTTCCATTTTCCTTCCATCCATCCTTTGCCTAATGGTGTAGTTTTCCACCGGCAGGCTCAGAAAAAACAATTTGGAGTCGTAAAAGCATAACAGGAAGAGGAGGAGGAGGAGGAGGAGGAGGAGGAGGAGAAGGAGGAGGAGGAAGAGGGGTGTGCGCCTTCAAATTATGGTTTAAGCCAGACACATGAAGAGCATGTAACGGTACGAAAATAAAATATGTTATTTCCATTTTTAATTACTTTTATTTCTTGAATTGGTTTGTGACAAGTTCCGATCACTGACGGGTCCCTGAACTCATCATTAATCACTTAAATAGCATAGAGCATAAAGAATGATGGTTATTTATACTTATATTTTTTACACGCTCTTCAATAACTGCTGCCATGCAAAAAAACCATATACCACGAATTGTGATGTTAAACAGGAGAGAGAGCTCATTGCCTCCATTTTTGAAAATCACCGCTCCTTCCCTATAATGATATGATAATGAGACCCATTTTCTGAGCAATTTCACCTTTTACAAACTTTTTCAGTCCTACTTTTTCGGGCTAAAGATCTGAAAAACGATTAGATTTGAATGCCTCACAGAGCTGAGTGGAAGTCAGTGGGGAGGGTATGAAACCAGGACTATACCATCAGTTCAAGAAAATGAACATATATTTAGGGACCAGTGGACTGTAAAAATCTAATAAGGTCTCCGACAGTGACTTATATTTGATACCACGATGTGAGTTTATGTTCCGTGGGCCAGAAAGTAGGTAATTTATCTGTCCATCACTGCTACTGACCACTGCTTTTAACCACCTCTTCACTTTAGGGTCAATTAGACGTCATTTTATCGTTAAGGTCTCTTAATAAATGACCCACATCGTTTTATTTCTTCAGATTTAATGGCTATTCCTAATTTAAAAGGGGGACGTCCGGATAAACATTAAATCATGATCGTGATACAGGTGGAATATTTTGGGTCATCAAACTGTCTTCTTCAAATTCCCGTGCACAGTCCCCGCCATCTGTCTCTCTCATCTCCCTTCACACCGTCCAATCAGAAGCCCTTCATGGGATCCTTGACCCCGAGGATAAAAGGTGCTGGTACGCGTGAGGATAACAGCGGGGGTTTTGTTACGATAGCCAACCATAGGGGAATTGGTTTTGCCCGTGAAAATGGGCTGAGCAACACGTGGAAGCTTCTTATCGATCTGACCTCTGCGGTTAAACGGAGCTGGAAATAGACACGTTGTCGAGTGTGCGTTTAGCTTTTTTTTGTATTCACATCAAGATTATACCTTTATGTTAAGAGTAATAACAAACGCCACTCACTCTGAACACTGTGCGACTTTATGTCCCTCCATTCCTGCGAGCCCGTCTCCTTGTACTGCACCAGGTAGTAGCTGATGGGCACGCCGCCGTGCGAGTCGGGCTTCATGAAGGTGACGGTCGCCAGCCGCTGGGAGACGGCCGAGAGGCGCACGGAGTACGGATTCGATGGCACGTCTGAAACGACAAGAGGGGGTGACTTGGGTTTTTTACGTTGAATTATTCACGCTTGTTGATTTTGGGTTCCATTCCCGAATTTGAAAATCACAGCCTAGGATGAATCAAAGCAAGGCAGCACTGTGATAAACTGCAATACCACCCAGTGTATTTTTAAACAAAGCTTAAGTTACTGCAGTGTAAATGCAGCAGACAGAACTTCCTGTGCCTCCCACCTATTACATCATCGGCGTAATCAAACTAAAGAGAGACATTATTGCTGTAATAACTCTCGGCCCTGAAAGCAATTTAACACACAGTTAGAAATATTCATTTTGAGGTGAGGAGGTACATCACTCTGCTGCATCTCTCACGTGTCCTTGGACTTTTTCACCGCTAAACCAACATGTTAACTACTTTTTCTTTTCCTTTCAGAGCATCTGTGTGTTGTTCGCACATTTGCTTGTGGCCTTATTCAAAAAGTGACGAGTGCTCAACTTCCTCCTGAGATCATCTACCCTGCACGTCTCTGTTATTGGTTCAAACTTCAACAGCGGCATGAGTGTGTGTGCGTGTGTTTCCCTCTGTGTGTGTGTGTGTGTGTGCAGAATTGAAAGAGAATAACTTCCTAAACACATTGTTTTCTGCAAGACAACATATCGGGTCAGCTTTTTGCTCACCACTTTTGTCCTTAGCCAGAGCAATTCAATCTGCACTAAAGATAATTGGACTGCACTATTGTGTATTAGCCTGCGCTACCGTAAATTAGGGGGTACTTCAGAAAATAGCGAGGGGTATGGTAAATCAGCTGGCACTGTTTCAGATTAGGCTAGCCTGAATAGGGCTGGCGAGTTGTAGTGACATTTATCTTCCCGAGAATTGCAAATAAGGCTATTACCATTAGTAGAGAGGTGGAGGGTTACGAAGTAGTCGGACTGTTAGAGTTACTGTGTTTCTAAAAGTCTGGGGTCCCTGACTGTGCACAATCTTGACTACGCTCAGGTAGAGGAGCGGGGGGTAGCCGTGGCAGCTCTGCAGACCCACCTGCCTGCGCCAGGATGAACTCCTGGTATCGAACTCCGATGTTGTTCCTGGCCGTGCAGTTGTAGCGGCCAAAGTCCCTGTCGGACATCGGAGTCACCTAGAACCAGAAAATAAGAAATTAAATGAAATATCATTTAATGAATTCCAAAAATACAACTCTTACATACGTGTATTCATTCAGCAGAGAGAGACAGCAAAGAGTTGTATTTGTCCAGGTGTAGAGATACCATCCATCTACTGCTTATACATTAATCGTTGCAGGGAGCTGGACCTAATTCCAGCTGAAGGAGGGGAAGACCCTGAACAGTTCACCAGCACATCCCAGGAGAAACATACGGAAACAAACAACCATTCACACTGAGCCTTCGATCGATCGAACCCCAATCGGCATGTTTTTGAAATGCGGGAGGAACGCGGAGAGAACCCAGACATCACCGTGCCTCCTCCAAGAGATATTGGGAAAAACTGCATCGGACATTTCTGCTTCCCATCTGATACAATGCAGGTAAATAGAGATTTGTTTGATGCACTTAAAGCTGCATCCATCCAAGTTTTTTTTACATTTACAATAGCTCAAATGACAAATGTGCGACATGATGGGGGATAGAAACTCATAATTTACAGGACCTAGTGTCATAAGTGACTCATTTCACCCAGATCACCACCTTTTACTGCTTCCGGGCCTTAAAAACTCTTAACAAACTTGATTATACTATTAGAGAACTTAACTAAGTGTAATAATATCCAAACTTTGCAATATTATCAAGTGCAATGTTACAATGTGCTAACTGAGTATATATACTCTCTATATCTATATACTCGGTTTTAATACCCTACTGTTTTTAAATTTAAATTTATTCTGATTGGTTTTGAGGTGGTTTAAAAGAGAAAGAATAATAATTCTTTCACTCACTCACGAAAATTATCAATGTACAAACATGTGGAGAAACTGTGCCCTGCTGCGACGCCAGTGTTCCTTTCATTCTCTCACTCCTGAGAGAGACAATAAAGACAAATCTCATCCCGTCCCGTCCTCATTTAGGAGCTGGAACTGGTTTGTAGCCGTCGATCAATTTTCTGTCCGTCACCGGATCGATCAGGTATTGCGAGCGTTCTCTCATGTTTTGTACTTGCTGGTAAACAGGTCAATATCCCAGTTTCAGCTTTGATCGCAGGGCGCGCACCCACCTCCAGCACAGACTTGCCCTCCGCGCTGTGCACCCGCGTGTTGGTGGTTGCCTCTGCGGAGATGGTGAGGCGTTCTCGCCTCCACAGCATGGTGGCGGGAGGGTTGGACATCACGTCACAGCTGATGTTCACCGGGTTCCCCTCCCACGAGTAGAAGATGGTGTGATTGGTCAGGAACTTTGGTATATCTGCCGCATAAAGAAAAAAGAGATGTTTCATTTATGGCAATGGAGCTTTTAGGGCTAAAACAAGACCTGCATTTAAAAAAATATAATTTGTGGCAGAGATTTAAACCCTCTAATCAAAGGTGGAGCTGCGTTGGATGATGAAAGACATTAAAATAACTCGCTGAGGCTCAACCCGCAAATTCCTCAAAAGGAGGAGAAAAAAGAAAGCATTTCATTAACAGTTCCCAAACTCTCCGTGCAATTTTAAAAAGAGAAACTAAAATTTAATTGAAGCCGCCTCACGCTGGGGGGAAGGGAGGGGAGATCTCCATTACGATCATCTCCGCAAGAATAAAAGTAAATGCAAACAGAAGTTCATTTGCCCCGGCAAATAGGAAGGGCAGTAATGGACGATCGGAGTGGCGAGCTGTCGTGTGGATTTTCTCTCGGCCCAGTCAGCCCGGCTCAGTCGGAGAGGCATTATGGTTGTTTTATGTTCGCTTGCAGGATTCCATTAAAGAGATTGATGCCCGGCTCTCTGTCACAGCCGAGGACGTGTTATCCCCCTGCAGCCTGCAGTGACTTAGTAAATGAGTTCATTAGTTCAGTAGCGATGGCTGGCTCAGCCCCGCCGCACGCACGCACGCACGCACACACACACACACACACACACACACACACACACACACACACACACACACACACACACACACACACACACACACACACACACACACACACACTTACAGCCTGTGTCTCTCTGCAGTCGGAGACCGAGTTGTCAACTGTTTACAGTTTAATGACAGCGACTTTGCCTTATGGTTGGGCAGTTGGTGGATGCATGTGAGATTTGTTGTCAATTTCTTTATGAGGATGCCATCTAACTTTTTTCCCCAACATGTCAACTTTTCAAGAGCTATGCAAAAAAAACGTTTTTTAAAGGGGATCCGTGAACCCAAAAGTCACCTCAGCCCGAGGAAGAGAAAATTGGTTTCTAAATGACAGCGGAGACACAGGAGTCTTTTTTTTCCCTTTTACCCTTCACTGTGTCTCTGGATGTGTTTGTTTGTCTGCCCTCTCTTTGTTCTTCCTCGGAGCTTCAAGGTGGAAAACGCTGCTCCCGGAAAATGTATTTTTTTTCTGTCTCCGGTCTCGTTCAGGCGAAGCAGAGCCCACTCTCGTAATGAGCACGATCGTTCCGAGGACAAAATGGAGATCTCTGCTCCAGAGCTCATTAGGCAGGGGATAGTCCGTCCCAAATAGTCCCCCAACAACCAGCACTGAGGAATGGTTGTGCTCACTGGGAAGTAGGGGAGCTGTAACTTCAGGGGTGAAAGGCTAAGCGTGATATCCTCTTACTAATTAACCCTTCTGGAGGCTGTGTGTGTGGTGCAGTGGGCGCAGGGCTTCGGGGGGGCTTTATGTTTATAGAAATATAATGATCTTCAAAAAGAAAAACAGACTGGTTGAACTTTTGAACTGCGTACATGCATGTCTGCAAGGAATTCACTTAAATGTGTTTCA
This sequence comes from Hippoglossus hippoglossus, assembly GCF_009819705.1. Lineage (NCBI taxonomy): Eukaryota > Metazoa > Chordata > Actinopteri > Pleuronectiformes > Pleuronectidae > Hippoglossus > Hippoglossus hippoglossus. The sequence goes on along the minus strand of NC_047152.1, from coordinate 4,524,468 downwards.
TTTTCACATTAGGAATATGATACAATATCCATATGCAGGGAGTGGAGGAGTAGGTGAGGTGATGTCAAGTGACCGGGGCTCCAATGGTCTTATTCAATTTGCCCGTTACTGTTGGAGTTTTGGAGGAAATACAAAAAAGCAACTACATAGGACTGTCTCACACACACACACAGGTGGGGGAGACAGCAACACTGATACTCACACTCGATGTCCAGAAACATGCTCTTCTGATGACCCCCGATCCGGCTGAGCGCCTCGCAGTCGAAGCGGCCCAAGTCGGCGAGCCTCACGCCGCTGATCGTCAGCACGGACTTGCCGTGGCGCCCGCGGACCTCAAAGCGCCCGTCCTGCCTCTGAAGACACAAAGAACCTCATTTTTGTATCATCTTTAAAGGTATCAAGTCAGAAGAGGTCATGAACTGGATTGTTTTTATTCACATCCCTATTATGCTCACACAAGTATTGTTAGCACTTTATTTGTGATATTATACTTAAAGGAGACGCAAACTTTTATATCTGTGATCGTATAAAGCTGGAGAAATGATTGATTGAGTCCAGCGAATAAAGTTCCTGATCCAACTTTGTAGCCGGGACTGAATGACAGCCCCTTGATCCACTCTGACCCCCTCCCCCCCCCCGTGGCAAGTGGCAACTGTCACTTGTCACACAGAGTCGGGGTTCATGCAAAAAAAAAGAAAAAGAAAAACCCTGTCGATTTATTACAAGGTCATTACATCTGTATGAAGACAGATGGTATCAATTCGAAGCAACGGGTCAATTACAGCAGACGAGGCTATCATTCCGGCAATCGACATTCACTCGTAATGAGAAAAAACACCCCAGGAGCATCCCTGCTGCAGACAGCATACAGCTGCAGCCTCCAGACGGTTACCTAACAGATACCCTCCGTCACCCCCGAGAAACTACTTTTCAGCAGAGCTGCCTGTGGACTCGGGGGTTGATGTATTCGAGAGCTGCGTGACTGCAGCAGGGTTTCTCTTTCTTTTTGTTTCAGTTTAGGATTGGAAGAATATTCGGGGGTCAGATTCACTGAGTTCAATTACATCAAACAATGCAACGTTCTGTCCCATAACTTGAAGTACAACTTGTTCTCTGCAGATAAACCTTTGCAGTAAATTAGATGATAAACATGATGCAATGATACAGTGGTGAGACGTTGTTTGACACTTTAAACGCCATTTTAAACACGTTGCACAGAAGTATTTTAACTCTTTATCAGTAATAATCCAGGTCCAGCCGAATAGACAGCAGAGTGTTACTACAGAAAATACAATGAAAAAGGAACTGCATTTCATGTCTTGGATCGAGGTGGAACTGAAACAGTTTTGCATTAACAGCTGGTTGTCGAGTCGTAACTGATAAGAACCAATCAGAGAGCTGAGTCATCATGCATCAAGGTTTTCAGTTTTTGCTCATCGATCCTAAAATGCCGTCCTGTAGTTTCAAAACCACCACATGCTGCATATGAATGCAACTATTAAATCTACCACGTTCTTTTTACAAGATAATTGAAATTGACAAATTTGTTAAACTGACTGAGCTGAGTTTATACATCATTTATACAATTACACAGTTTGACAGAATTCAATTTCAAGTTTCAAAAACGTAGATGGAGGCAAATTCCAGGACCAAAAAATGCCAAAGGTGAGTTTCGAAACACATCGGAGGCTGCACGGAGGTTGCCATAGTAATAAATAAGCTTCTGGTTGACTTGCAATCAAACATATTTATGTGGAAACGCGGAGTGAGGCTCTTGAAAACTCTGCAGTCGAGTGGACTGCGGGAGTAAACATAGCAACAGTGATATGTTCACACAAGTCCTCAACACTGTCACATGTGTAGCTGCTCGCTTGCTGGAAGACCGCAGGGAAAGTGTTATGGGTCAGCCTGCAGTCACGTACTGTACATGTTGCATGAGCACACACACGAATACACACACTGCACAGGAGCTTTGTGTCACACACTGTATGTCCATGGGTATACGTCAAAAACACATCCATTTGCATCACAAGTTTACTTTTCCCACATTGTTGCCTCCTAATGAGACAATTAAGTCAACTCAGAGAAACAGCTTTTAGTGGAGTAAAAATAGAATAGAATTATTTCGCTCGAGGCCTGAGAGTATAATGTAGGATTGCACTCAAATGAGTTTGTTCCTCGTAAAGGAATTGGAAAGAAAGAAGACGCTGAATAAAAAATGCTGAGGCTGAGAGTCAAATCAGGCTCACAGTAAGCCTATTTAGCAGAGGGATACCCCACAGTGCGTTGGGAGGTTTTTGTAGTTGCAGCCGTAATCGGCAATATTCTTGTTTGTGTGAACTTGCGTCATTGTTGGTGATCATCGCCGATTTCCGCTGTGATTCTGCAATGTGTGTTCAGCCGTGGGGGCTATTAATATTCATGCCGACGACCTTATCCACGCCACAACCGGTGCATGCGTCAACGTGGCGCCGCAGGAAATCGAAAAACATAATTTCCTGGGTGAGTATTTTTAGCCGTGAAGCTGCGTTCGCGTCATAGCGGAGTTGCTGTAGTTTCCGACTTGTGAATATGCAAACAACAGCTGAATCAAAATTACGCGCGGGCCAACTGATATATCTGGAAATACTCTCCCGGAGAATTAGTTGAGGAGATCAGCGCCACTCTCCGGGGCCTGGTTCTGTCCAGAGGTAATGAAATCCGCCTACCAGCCCCTCTCAAGCCTGTTAATTACCACGTTACATTTGTTGTTTCCGATCACATTTAATCAGCTCTGAGCTTTTTGATAACTAGCAACAGAGACTATAAAAAAAAAGCCCTCACCCACCTGCCTCTGCTAACATTCATTATGGGTCTAAGCCTCATAAGCCTCGGCCGTGAAGCCCCCCTCTTCTGAATCACACGCTCTTTATGCGGTCGCTCTTCCACCGCTCAGGCATTATCCCGTTAAGAATGGCTTATCTTTGCTCTTATCGCCGCAATACCACCGGCCAATGAGGTGGAGCGGCTTTTTAAAAGGCTCGGTTCTGGTCCCTTTGTGTCGCCGCTGCATCCTCTGCTTGTTTGCGTCGCCAGCTGAGGTCAATGGGGATTGCGAGTGTGCACGCGTGTGAGTTGAATAGGAATGCCGGAGATGGGTGGGTGGGGGGGATGAGAGGAGGAGGAGGAGGAGGAGGAGGAGAAGAGGAAATCTTCCAGGAGGGAACTTCTGAGTCAGGAAATTACACGCCACCCCACTCCCACACTTCCTCCTCCCTCCTCCTCCTCCTCCTCCTCCTCCTCCTCCTCTCCCACCACCAACTGACAGGGTCTGTGTTTAGAGACAAACTCGGTCCCTGATGCACAGCCTGTTTGATATGCGGCTCGGTGGAACGACGAGGCAAGCGGCCAGACGTGAACACAACAGCGGCTCGCGCGCACGCCCCGGGACACACACACGCCGCAGCGGCACGGTTACACGCATACTGTAAACACACACGTGAGCGGCCACCAACACGAGAGCGCCGGGATAAAAGGCGGGGAAAGGCGGAAGCCGAGGGAATACGGGAGCTGGGAGAGATGAAAGCAGCAGCAGGTAGTAAAAGCAAAGGCGGGCAGAAGAAATGAGAAAAATATAGGAAGTCCTGTACCTATCTGATCCATAAGACCTCAGAAATGAGAGCGTATGGGGGGTTTACATTGAGCATATGAAGCTAAATTACAACTGCAATCTCTCAAATGGGATTGTCGTTCCTGTGTTGCATTGTTAATTCAATGCTGGAGGAATTTTCAGATTTTACAAATGCCAGCTGTAAATGTCAAACAGGGCTGGAAGTCCAATTCTGGTGAGAATGGCTTATTCTAACTGTTTGCGCCACTCTAATGAATAGTGTAACACCTCATACTAACAAAATGACAGTTTACGACGTTCCAAGGAAAACGTGGGCAAGCTGAGGGGGTTTCAACGTGGCTGTGATCCGTTTCCCTCTGTGTTTTGCTGCGGCTTTTGTGACCAGGTATCAAACGGGGAAAGAAAACAATAATCTCAGCGGGCGTGGGCGTCGGTTTTTTTCAAGGGTTTTAAGTGCAAAATGTCTTTTGAAGAGAGATCAAATCAACGCGAGCTTGACTCCTGAATAACTGAGGAAAAGGTTCAAAAGGTTCTTTGAAAGTGAACATTAGGTGAATCAACAGGCAAAAGCTTTGAAAGGATGAAATGCTTTTTTATACTTTTGGCTCTAGTAGGTTATATAGTTGATATTATTTTGTTTGTCTATTATTTAGAAGGATTACATAAAAACGACATGACGGATTACCATGAAATTTGGTGGAAGAATAGGCTACGGGGCAGGAAACAACCCATGAAATTTTAGTGCAGATTTGAAAATTAATGGGCGGATCCAGGAAATCCTCGTTTCCCATGCGCAACAGTGACAAACTGAAGAGTGACAGAGAGAACTGCATTACATGTTATGATAACTATGAGGTCTGAGGGTCTGCGTGTATGGTAAAAACGTTATGGGCAACTGTGCGAGTATATATAAATGTTTAAAGTTTAAAAGTCCAAAGTCGGCTGTAAAGAGAGCTGCTCTCCTCCTGAAACTGCAGCAATGCACAGTATGAGAAACGTGATGTGTTTTCTGAACATTAGAGCATGCAAACCTTTACAAGTAATAACACTAACTCAAATTATGAACCCGAGCATGAGCAGAATATGTCTCGTTAAAAGTCACGAGCTCCCCGGTGATGTTTTGCATGAATAGAACAGAGGCGACGCCAGTTTTCCGACCCTGCTCGCGATCAAAACAATACCACAGGAGTGGAACAATGGCCAAACTCAAGTCCTGCCTCAGTTCATAATTACATTCCAAAAACTGCCTCCTATTATGTTCCTCGTAGACTGGGGGGGGGGGGGGGGGGGGGGGGGGTCGCAGAGTCAGTTGACAAAGAATGAGAAGAATGGAAGCAGCGTTACGTGGCGACTAAGAATGAGCCCATTGTAGCTTAATGTCTCAACAAGAGAGGCAGAGTGTGGATATGCAGATTGGGGAGCAAATTGAGAGAGGAACATCCTGCTTTAAAGTTAAATGACTGGGGCCATCCATCACACCTCGCGCTGCACAGGCCGCGTTTGTCTCTGCGTATGTTTAGGTGTGTTCGTTTGCACTACGCATTTCCATAATTGCATTTGCAGCAGGGAAGAGAAGCACTTACTCTCATTTTTTGGCTGTGATTTATCGACCCGAGCGATTCGAGCCAATGCACACATTCATTTATCTCTGCGTTGACCTTTTTCCCCTGAGCAAAAGAATGGCTGCCATCATTGTTTTTCTTTTTTTCTTTTACTCCTTCTGAGAAAGCTTCAGCTTTGAAGCCGTGATGGAAGTGCGTGTGCTTCCGACGTTGATGGCAGCTAATTCAAGAGTAATTACCTTCCAAGAAAATGCGGCTGCAGCTCATTCTACTTTTGATTTGTGGGGCTCGTCTTGTGGACAAAGTGAATAATGGATGTTGGGAGAGAAAAAAAAAAAACCACGCACAACTGAAGCTTAGTATCTTCTCAGGTTCTTTTGTCGGATTAAACAAAAAGTCAAAGTCAAACAGAGCTACAAATTAGAGTGTACATTGAAAGGATTCGTGTTTGCCCTGAAAACATCAAGGTTCTTTGCAGCGTCTTTGTGCCGAGCGCTAATCAGAATAAATATGTGTGCTGATTTCCCTTCATTCCGCCTGTACGCAATAAAACGTGGATCAATGTAAAGGTGGTTTATGAGCAGCTTTGAAATTATAAAAGTCTTTGAAGCTAAGTCACGTGTCAATTATAGCATGGCGAAGCAAATGGGATCCAGCATTGACTTTTGAATGTGACTATTATTAGCATTTGCCTTTGGACAGGCCCTGAGCAGCACTGTTAGCAGTAAATGGCTCTAATTGCTCCATTTCGTCTTTGGCAGATGGGAGTGATTATGTCAGCTTTTATTTTGATGAGGACATATACAAGTAATGACCTGCTCATGCTGCCCATTTCTTTTAGAACTCAACCATACTTCACACAAATACTCAATTTTCCTTTGGATAAATTATAGTGACATTTTAATGGTCACCATAGGGCCGACAGAAAGAAAAAACATTATTCATGTATTTCTATTTCTGAGCCATACAGCTCCAGCTTTTCTCTGAGTTGTAAGTTTTACCTTTACATCTTTTTTCAATCTAAAACTTTAAAATCCTCATTAGTGACACTCAAGGATGGCATCGGACAAAGTCGGATTTTAAAGTCGCATTGTAAGGTGACATGTTACTAGAGGGTATTGCATTGCAGTAATGTCACATTCAGAGGGATACTGTAAATACTTTGAGAAACACAGCCAGCTAAAATACAGGGACGACGGCAAATACCTGAAGTCAAGTGGGTAGAAATATCACAACCTATCCCTGTTCCAACGTCAGAAAGGTGTGTGTGTGTGTGTGTGTGTCGGGAGGGTGTGAAACAGTTAAAACATCATTTTTTACTTATTCATTTACATATTTTGGGATTCTGAAACTACAGTTATAAGCTGCATAATATCCGTTTAAATTATGTTCTATGTGCCCAAGCTCATCACCCGAACACATGCTTTAGGGATGATGGGCGCGCGCACGCACGCGCGCACGCACGCGCGCACGCACGCGCGCACGCACGCACGCACGCACGCACACACACACACACACACACACACACACACACACACACACACACACACACACACACACACACACACACACACACACACACACACACACACACACACACACACACACAGAGCCAGATGGAGGCTCTGGCAGTTTCTACCTTGTCCCCTTCCACGAAGGTATGGCCGTCGCTGGCCCTCCTCCAGGAAATGTCGGGCAGAGGCTCGCCCTCGGCCACGCAGGAGATCATGGCGGCGCTGCCCTCCACGGCTGTCACGTTTTGCAGCTGGGTGATGTGAGGCTGGACTGCGGGCCCGGCAGAGGACGAAGGGAGAGAGAGTAAAGAGGAGAGAAGAAATAAAAGTGAGACAAGAAGAATGGACAGAAAGGCAGTGTACGGGAGGAGCGGGTCAGAAAAAGAGGGAGTGGGAACGAAGCTGTCAAAGATCTAACTCATGAGGGAGAGGAGATGAAGGCTACACCACGGGGTTTGAACACAGAGCTGAAGCATGACTTTGGTACTGACAGTCTAGGCCACAATCATTTATTCACCGCAGTCATACTCTCCAGGTCTGGCATGGCGGCAACACGTGCCCTCTGGCCTATTTTTTTGTTTTTGCCTCGATGATAACACAAAAAAACTGACTTTGGTGAAGTTTCAGAGCATAACCGCCTCCGTGTGCGCTCAAGCTTTAGTTTTAAGTAAATATAGATTTTTGTCTGGGGGGGGTTCACTATTGACGCAGAGCGAGCACATGTCCTGAAAAGCGTCAGGTTGGTGGCCGCCCCCACCCCCCCTACACCAGACCCCCTCTGCTCGCCCCCCTACTGATAAGGCGCTCTAGGCAAAGCCCTGGAACACCATGCATGTCAAGGGCAGGGAGGGTAGTCATACGAATCATGGACCCCCCCAACCATCACACACGCACAACACCAAAATCCTTAACGGGGCGCTGGCAGTGTAGCATAGCATAAAATCCTAAAACGAAAAGGGAAGTGAATGGAAAAAAGTGACGACTGTACTGCAGGCTCTTAACACCGCCCGGGGTTGGTGGGGGGGGGATCTGAGGAGAGGCAATTTCACATGGCTTCAATCTCGGGGTGTAGGAGCTATCTTGAGGGATTTGGGGAGGGATATTTTGTCCAAACATGGGTTCACACGTACGCACAGGTACACACATATAACACACACACACACACACACACACACACACACACACACACACACACACACACACACACACACACACACACACACACACACACACACACACACACACACACACACACACACACACACACACACTACAACAACACCTGCAAAGACCTACTCTGGGGGGATTCTTTCCTAACCACTGTATCAAAACAGTGTTGGTTAAGTTGAATCAACAGTTAATTGCAGGATGGGACGTATTTTAGTTTCAGCTGCCCTGTCAATCACTTATAAACTTGGTCATATCGAAGTCTAACAAAACAAGAAAAAGGACGAGTCGTACAATCACACTAGAGTAAATGCATCTGTATGTATATTTATCCCATTTTGTTTTGTTTAACCCCTTTGGATGTCTGCACACTGTCTGCAGGTATTGCAGAAAATAATAGTCAATTGCACAAACAGGTTTATAGTCTGCTTGTGCAATTGACTGTTTGCAGGAATCCAAAACTTTTCAGATGGCAAAATGTTACAAATAAATCTCAGGGAACAAGGGAACAAAAACAGGAATAAACAGAATCGATCCAAACGAACAGAAAAGGAAGACTGGGCAGCACGGAGACTAAAAAGACACGGGAGGCAGGAAAAACTGGGCACGGGTGAGACCAGACAAAGACGGGACGTAAAACAAGCAGAATTGGTGTAAGAATGCCAAAGTAAAACTAAAAATAACTAGAATACCACTGCCAAGGCCCAACGGTCTCCTTAAATTCAATCAAGCTGCAACAAATTCCAAACACTCTTATCAGTTAATACGTCCGATTCTTCTCATCAATATCCATGAGTTCTTTTTTAGCCTGTTTCCCATCTTCCCACAAGTTTCATGGAAATCTATTGAATAGTTTTTACATAATTGTGCCGACAAACTTTATTCACAAGTCCACAAAGGGTTTTCAAAATATCCCCAAAGAGTCCTTGACAAGAAGCAGATCCCAACAGTCTGAATACAAGAGCATCTTTAAAAATCATTGTCGAGTACAATGTTATTATACTCGATGGTAATGACGTCTAAAAACACAAAAACAAAACTGAAATTTCAATAAATGAGAATTATTGTTTCGCAACAGACGTCTATGGCTATAATTCCAGCACAAACAAAACAACCAACGCTGATGAGTTTTTAAGTCAACAATCAAGTCCTAAAAGCCCATTCTACTGGAATAAGTCAAGCAGTGTTTCCAATCAGCGATAAGTTGTTTCTAAAATAAATCATCTGCCTTCAAAAAAACGACCCAGCACCACGTGGCGTTTTCGCGATAATGGTGCGAGAATCTGTCTGATTGTGTTTTTGTGTCGAGTCAAAAACAAGCTGCGGCGGGAACAAGCGGAAATTATCACAGCCCATTGAAACTTTACTTCATCGAGGAAAAAAAACTAAAAAAACAATCTTTACAGCCTCCCTAATGAGACTAAATGACTTGTTCAGAGGATTTCTGCAGAGAGGAAGATGAGGAGCACTTCAGTTGATCACCCGCATCTATTAAAGCATGTAATGACTTCTGGTATCAGAAATACAGATGTAAACAGACACTTCCACTCAATAACGCGGATACACACTTGAAACCATCCGGCTCCCATACAGAAAGCGTTGGTGGTGCAGAGACCCGTCTGAACCAGTTCTCCGCCGCTGCCTTATCTGCAGCCGTTTGGCCCCAGATGCCCTTCATCATGCAAATATTAAATGGGAAACGTCTCATTTATCAACCACGCTGCAAAAAAAAAGCTCTCTGCGGGGAACATTATTAAAACTCATTATCTAAAACATTTCGACTCTAAATGGGAAAGAGCCGAGATGCATTTGTGTGCCGAGAGATAAAAATACAGAATTAATTCAACCTTCCAGGTTCGGGGGGGGGAGGGGGAGTTGGGTTTGTTTTAGTTGGATTTGTACATTTAAATTGAATTTTGTGCGTTTTCTCTCACCCAACGTGTGTATCTTCCACTCCTAGCATTTGCTAATAAACATAATCACACTTAATTACATTAATTAGAGCTATAATGATGATTACACTTGTAAATGTTGGATTTAGCTACATGACGGTGTCAGATCCGGCATAAAAAAGACTCAACAGTTGGTTAGAGCAGGAGGCACAAGGACATCACCGATACACTTCAGCTCTGCTGCAGTTCGACTCACTGTTTGCTCATAAAGAGCCAAATAACAGTATAGTAATGTCAGTAATATTGAACATTTAAGGACAGTAATAACCCTCCATGGTAATATTTGGCACCGCGTCATGCTCTTATCCCTGCGACTGACAACATCCACAACGCAGGCATGTCGGCACAGATTCCCTCGAGTCATCCCTGATTCTATTTTAAATCTCCTCTAAGCTTAGAGGGTTTAACAGGAAGATACAAGTGTATATGTGTATAAGCTGTTATACATATATACATCCATTCAGGCTCTGATTTGTAGTTAATCCCGGGAGTTATTTTGTGTTGAAAAGTGATGTGATTTCCTACATTTCAACGTGCCGTAAAGACAAGTGAACAGCATGTCATGCATTTCTGGTCAACAAAGGCAAATTGAGCGCGGCGTGAGCTCGGGCACGTCACCGAGTCGAGCTCGGCCACGATCCAGTGCGTCAGCTGACAGCAGCGGGTCTCTGTGCCAGCCCACATCAGCCGAGGGCTCAGTCGATGCACGTGGAAGTTGCAGGGAGATCTTGGAGCCGAGCCATGACGCCAACTATGTCATTATGTATTCAGCAAACCCATTAAAGAGGACGCTGTATTTAGGGGACTACCTATGACACAAGTTAAAAGTGCGAGCTGCAGCTGGTTGCAGAGAGGCCGAGATGTGCATCTCTGTTTCCTCCGATACGTTTCTTCCTGTATCACGGCTCCCATCGTATATTCCTCCTGTAATGTTGCTGCACAATGGAGAGAACCAAAAACCCCGACATTTATTGTTACGGCTGCAGATACTGTCGATAAAGTGTCTGCTATCAAACTGCATTATAGTGGAGATTTGCGGTGCTTTTGTCACTATAGGTTATTGAGTATAGATTGATAGGTAAAAAGGACGCTTTCATATAAAATGTTATCTACGACATGATGGACTAAATACTTTCTGGATGCAGTGTAGGAAATTATGAAAAATGCACCATGGCCCAGGCATGGCAATGTAGCTATTTTTCAAAAGTGTAAATGATGCATTAAATCAAAACGACGGTGTGAATTACACCCCTCCGATGGAGGAATTATGCTGCTCGGAGGATGCATGTAAAAGTCTCTGGAGGCCCGTGCAGAGGGGAGAGTTAGTGGTAACTGTAGGTCGGGACGGATCGCTTCATTCTCACGAGACCGGGGATGTCAACATCAAATTTCACGGCAATCCATCCTGTAATTGTTGGGACATTTCGGGCTAGACCGTCCCACGGAGCCTCCCGGGAGCCACACTGCTAGCATGTCTAAGACATGTCCACGTAGCTTATTCCCTGACAGTGTAAATAATGGATATATTTGTCTTCTCCCCCCCCCTCTGGGCACTGAATGACCCGGAGCCTAAAAGGCAAGACGACTTAACATAATCCCTGAAGACTGATAGTGGCTGCGGGGACCAACACTGGCATTTACAGCTCAAGGGCTGCCATGGCAACTTTTGCCGAGCGGCCAGACAGCAGCGGACACGCACATGTGGAAGGGTTGACGTGCACGCATGTGGAACGGGAATGAAAGTGGCTTGGAGCTACTAATTGCCCCGATAACCTGCTTGTGGGAACACGTGCTCGTGCATTTCTACACCCGTCTGTGAAGGTGAGCACGAGGCAGCCGCATGAACGGGACACTTCAAGGAATAATTTGCTTTCCTCACATCTTTCCTCTTTCATTTTGTGCTGAGGATCCAGTCGCCTCGGCTCGTTTTATCACCTGTAATCATGTCATCATACACATTAGGGGGAAAAAGACATCGGTGCATCTTTCCCTCTAATCTTGCCGGTTACGTTTGTGATCGTGGAAGTTTGTGCTACAACAGCACATTAGTGTCAGAATCACTGGGATGTGATGATGAAATAAATGCCTACAGCGCAAAATGTAAATGCCAGGTTGTTTTAATATCAGCGGATGAGTTTGTTAGCCGGCTGTTTTGAACTGTATCTGTCAAAGAAGGAGGGCAAGGCTCCGGTTTTCTGTTTCAGGAATGTAGAAAAACAAGCCAAAGAAAGCATGGCGGGCGGGAAAAACATGACTGGCGTTAAGTATGAGGCAATGAGCTGCAATTCCCAAACGTGAATTTGCAGCACCCACCTGCACGCTCACACTTTGTCTTAAACGGCCTGCTCTCCTCCGCCCGCGCCGTCAAGGGTAATAAAACTAACTTACAACTGCGTCTCCCCGGCGCACAGTGAAGAACAGAACTCCCCCCCCCCCCCCCTTTAACGTCTTCATTTAAATGTGCATTTTTGAAGAGCAAGCGCTTCCCACGTCTTGACAGGATGTTGATGACTGGAGCACAAATCTCCATACATTTTCATGAGCCGCACTATCAGAGTGATCTGTGAGGAAATAGCCAGAAGGGTTTTATAAGGAATATGAATTGAAATTTCTTTTTATGAGGAGTGAAGTTATTGATTTATGAAGCAACACATGAAATATTTCCTGCCGGGAGAAATATATCGATGCAGCTTTTATTGTGGCGCGGCTGCAGGACTGTATTTGCTTTTGAAAAAGAGTTTTAAAAATAAATGAAATGTAATTGTGGAGGCCCCCACAATAAAGCTTTATGGATAAATATAAAACACTTCTCGTGGTCAGGGGCAGTGCTGTTGTATCTAAATGGTGGGACAATTTGTTTTTTTAACCATAACCTCAATAACAATGTATTTTTTAAGGTCAAATTAACGTCCTCAAACTTTCTTTCAAAACCCAAACCATGGCCTTACATTAAACCCATTTTGTGGCTTATTATAACCAAACTTTTATCATAGCATTGCTCCATCATAAAGGGTTAGTTCTCTACTTTGCTTTGGTTATGCCACTGAACGCTGTTCGTTTTTCCATTTGTCTCCAAGAGGTGTCACGATGCAGATTTATAAGATTGTTTGTTTCCTTCACTTGTTGCCTTGGTTGCCATAGTTACTGCTGATGATAATGTGGCCCGTCTTGAGCTCCTGATAAGCAGCAGATTTCCCTAACCTCTTTCCGACTTTGCCTCGTGTGTGCAGACTCTTACTGAAGATGAGAGGCCCGCTGAACAAGACAGAACAGAACATGGTGCTGTCGACAGACTGGTCAGCTTGGACTTGATTACTGACAGTGATGACAACATTGAGAAAGCTGAGGAGAGAGATTCTTGACCCACTGAACAAGCAGCCTTCTAAGAACGTCCACATGATCACTTTGGCTGCTCAGTAGTTTGGAGTGGGAAAACATTAAAAAAACTATTTAAAATCATGCATGGAGACACAGTACATAGAATAAATCCCCCCTCACTATGTTTAAGTTGCCCTGTCTCCGCATTGAAAAGTCTCTTCGGGCCAAACAAGACACTTACCGAACACTTTGAGGAACAGCTCCCTGTCCTGGGACCCTGCCTTGTTGGTGGCCTTGCAGGTGTAGGCGCCCCCGTCACCTTGCCGGATGTTGTGGATGGTTAACATGCCGCGGCCGCCTTCCAGCCGGTTGAAGACGTGCTGCTCCGACGGCTCCAGCTGCTGCCCTTTCCTGCACAACCCCCCAAAATAACAAGCACACACGTCACAAATGAGTGAGGAGGAGAAAATATGACGACTAACTTATCCCAGACAGCGACGTCCTGCGATGTCCTGACACTGCAGCACATCATGATGTATAATTTCGCACTTTGGACATCGACTGAGGCTGAGTGCAGACAGTCCGACTTTGACATTTCACAGAAACCCTTTCAAGCTTGATAAAAGTGCGGTTTGGACGGACGTGTCAAACCATAATTGCAATAACTATGGCTCGGTGAATCATTTGCAGGGTGTCATCACCATTCCCCACATGCCACGACTTATCTGGCTCTGCCGTTCAGACAAAATATGATCTTCACCCTCCCAGTCAGTGGTTTGAGTGTCGGCCGGAGCTCGATCGTGCTGCTGCACTCACAGAATGACTCCTGCGCGCTGTGGAATACAGTGCTGATGTAATGTCTTTCTTATTAGACCCTTTAGAGATATTAGTCAGAAAAAAAACCCCAACAACACACAACTGCTAAATTGATCCATGTCTATATTTAAGCAGAAGCATAATGGTGTGAAGCCGGTTTTGCTGCCTCCCCCGTTTGTTTATTTGCGGCTGCTTAACCAGCCGTTTAATCTGTAAGGTTAAAGGGATTTTTTTAAGTATTTGTGGGGAATTTGACTTTTCTCTCTCCCATGCAGCCGCAGATCTAAACGCATTGGTGCTTTTTTAATGCCGTCTGCATGTAGGCTAAAAGTAAAGGATTAGCTCAATTACCGAATATCTGTGGAACGGAATCAAGCAGCGACTCACTCAAATAGAAATACATCTCTAAATTCCTCTGAAGATGCGTGTTTGTGTGAAAATTATTATGTACAATGTAGAAGGGGTCACTTATAGTTCAGGGAATTATCACCCGGCTCTACAGTTCCCCTCAGCGGAGGCTTTTTACATCTTTCCACTAATTGTTTTTGGTTTTATGCCCTGCAACCGCAATGTTTTTTTTATTTGTTGGCTCCTCATAGCGCTCATCGGATACATTTCCAGCCACAGCAGGAAGCTCTTTATTTTTTGCTGCAGAATATAGTGGAGCCCCGAGCCACCGAAGAACCAGAGGTTTCTGTGGGAGTTGGAGGAAAACCAAAAGTAGAGCTGCATTTTAAAGGCTAATGAGTGTTAAGTATTACAACTTTGCAGAGTTAATGTTAAACTGCAAAACAGCATCTAAATCTGTAATATTTAAAAAAGTACAAAAACTATTTAAATCATAGAAAAAGTTACATTTTCTTATTGATCCAGTGGAACCAAAGTTGATAGTCCTGAGGTGAGATTTCAAACTCCAGATAGAAAATAAACAAGTAAAGTCTACACTCTACACTACATTGCTGGATGAGCACAGGTATTCTCACCTGAGTTTAAATGAAAGGATACAAATATAAAAGTAATAAAAAGGCTATAGCTCTGGAAAAAAAGGATATGATGAAATAGAGCTGTCATTTGCCATTTATTATTAATTCAGTCTGATACTTTAACCCCGAAATATAAGGTTTGAATATAAAAACATTTTTATTCCTACCTGGTCATTGGATAGAGACAATAACGCACTGAAACTGGCCCCTTCTTTTTTAAACTTCATAAACCGTTGTGCAGATTAAATTCAAAAAGTGATGAGTGCTAAATTCGGAGAATAATGCAAACCTCTAACTACATTTGGACTTCCCTCTGTGGTCCCACACTGTGTGGACTGTGGGAATGAAAAACAAAACAATCGTATTATTTCCAGCGACCTCAAATATGAAGATTTCCAAGGCTCAGACACAAACACAGTGGGGCCGTGTGGCGAGATCCACGCCACCCAGCTGCACTATACTGTGTGATAACTAAAAAAGCAGGAGGCAGGATAATTGAAAGAAACACCAGAGCCAAGTAATAACTCGAGCGAGCCAAAGAGGAAATGAAGAGAGGCTTCATCTTTGGGACGGACAGTGCGGGGGGGGGGGGGGGCTGCAGCAATGGATGTCATTATACTGACTGACTGCTGACAGGTAGTCCATTACCCATGAAGCACACGGGATGAGGCGAACCCCCCCCGGGCTGACAGGAAATGCAACTGGGAGGCTGGAGATCACTGGGAGAGGTGACATCAAAAAGAGAGAATAAATTGGGTTGTGATTGTTGTTTACGCCGAAGCCCATTCTTTTGTTGCGGTGCTTTTTAACACTGTGGTCTGGGACCGGCACGTAGGGACAGGGTGACCGGGGAAATGGAGGAGAGCTCACTGTGTGGTTTCTCTACGGACACTGTAGACCGTCAGCTCGGCGCAGGTCAAGTGATGTCGGCTCGAAAGCGAGACGCAGACGCTTTTCCTGGACGATTGTTTTAGATTGTACTGAGCCTTAATTAAATAAAAACACAAGGGGGGACTAAAGTGATTTTTCTTTACGGTGGAGTTTTTGTAGAAAATCACACCATACATGCATTGATGATACGTTTTAGTCAGACTTATGGTCTCGACAGCACCTGGACGACATGCACACCTCAACAAAACCGAAGCCAAGGCATCTTGACCCAGGATTAGTTGTAAATCCCTCCATGTTATTGGATGGGACATGAACCAAAGTTTAAAAAAAGAAAGTTCAAGTACAATTTTTTAACTCAAAAAATGGTTTCTGTAATTTCAAGTAGTTCTTATAACACTGATTTACGTCCAAGTGCACATTTTTCCAGTAAGCGTGGATTTAATGTGATATTTAATGCTATAGAAATGGGGTGAAATCTCACGATTGACAGCTGAGACTGACTAACGATTGGTCGAGCGCTTGTATCAGTGGGATCTCAGTGCTGTGGATCCACACGTGGATTACTGTTGCACAGACTCCGACTACAGCACCTGTACCGTCCACCTTTACATACAATTCAGGGTAGAAACTACTCCAGATAAAGGGAGTAGAACTTTTTGCACCGCAGTCGCCTCATGTGTGCGTCAGTCTTTCATTTGATCACACAACTTTGGATCCTTGCTTCATCCCAAGTGAATAATATGAGCACATGCAGTAAAATAAAGATGCAATTTTCCACGCGATTGTCATTTCAATCGGCTTCTGTGATTACCACACCAAACATAACTCAGTTTCCTGTTTTAATTTTAAAAAAAACCCAGAGGCAATGAGTGAAACAACTGCAGTCTCAATATGAAAGTAATAAATGGATCAATACATCAGGTCTCACCCATCACCACTGTGAGGTTCCCCTGCCTCTTTATGTACGCTGTTAAATCATTAAAATCACATTTTCCTGGTTTGCGCCGCCGCTGAAATGACAAGGTAGCACACCCCGGAGTAAATATCAGTTCTGCAGTTTGGGCTGGAAACTAGAGAGGCAAGATGAATGAGAATCTGCGACGTCGAGGTTGTTTCCTGCTGCGCGGCGTCTTTACAAAGTGATGCGCGTGTCGCCTTTTTCCACCCCCCCCCCACCGACACGATCGACTTCTCTTTCAAGCCCCGAAACGCGTCAGCGCTCATTATGTCTTGGAGACAATGTCGCATTAAGTGCGGGAGCGTCGCGTTCGCCTCGCCAGTCTCACTGCAGAGTTCACAGTTTGTTGTGTACAGGAGTTTTGCAAGGATCCTGCCCTGACCTCGCTAAACGCTGATATTCTGACTCATTCAGTATCACTCACGACATGTTGTATGCACGGCGCTGACATCCCGCTGTTTTAGGACGAATAAATCAGACACACCGTGAGTGTGTGCGATTATTTTGACGCTTTCTCAAAGTTTAGCAGTAAAAATCAAAGTAGAAATTTGTAATTAACGGGCCTCCTGCCATTTTTTGGAGTGACACTCACTTCTTTCAAGGACCCTGTTGTGAATGCGCTTGCATGCAAATGTGTCGTAATGTCACCGTGTCAGCAGGTAATTATTCCCCCCCCAATTTATCTACTAACTTTTCCCGAGCGGCTCTGACTGTGCCTCTGATTCACACCTGCTGCTCACAACGTGTGAAACCCCCTGGAAACTGCTGCACATTTTGGAAAAAGTAAAGAACAGGCAGCCTCATCTAAGCAAAAATATAACAAACTCAAATTCGGAAGTGTGAAAGTGTGTGAGTATTTTGTTCAATTCAGAGCTGTGTGTCAGTGCTTTTTTACCAGCCACCATTTTAGCATCTTTCCTTTGCAACTGTACAATATGTTTGCATGTTTTATCCGATAAAACTAATTTACCTGCAACCATTTTTCAAAAGTGTACGTGGATTCGTTTTTTGTGAATGTGTTTTCCTATAGTTGCTTCCAGGCAGCCATTGATTTCCATTCACTTCCGTGCAGCATCGAAAAAAAAGAACTTACAGAAAGCAGAGAAAAGCCTGAGGTGCGAGATAAATCACTGGAGAAACATCGTCTCTCTTCAACCATGTGTCTTGTCAAAGTTACATCAGTGTCGCGAGGTAACGAACTGCAAATGCTACCTCCGTTGATTTGATTATCACAACTTAGTGCCGAAATGGAACTAAATAAAGCAAGAATCAAAAGTTAACAAGCTGTTTCCTGTGATGGATTACTTCAAGAAAGTCCAGCTACAGTCAGCAGTTACGCGGCAGGATCATTGATTTGCACTAAGTGGGCTAAAATACATTTCAAAAAAACATTATAATGGTGCATTAAGATGAATTAACTATAATAAAATATTACCAAACAAGTAAGAATAACCAATAAAGTCATAAAAAAGACGCTCAGGTGAAAATAGCCTGTGAAGATTGTCTGCTAAATGCAAGCTTGACGTCGGCGCCGTGTCAAATGCTCCAGGTGCAAACTGCCACGTTGTTGCTATGTGGCGTGTGATAATATCGTGTGGCTGCCGAGGGCAACGAGCGAGGGCGGACTATCAATCTCTCAGAGCTGTGGAAGGGAAAACCAACATTACAATTGCACATACAGGATGTGTGCATTGATGTTTCTCTTGAGGAAACGTTCACGCATCGCATGGTAATAAAGATGAATACATTTGCAACAGTTATGGGCCTGTTGGGCTACAGATGTTTCCCAGCAACCGACTGGCACTTTGGAGGAGTTTTTATTAACCGAGACATTTTTTTTATTGGCGCAATCTAATTTATCACTCGTTTGAAATGAGCGTGGGAAGTCTGTGCTAAACCAACACTTTTGGGATAAATGTGCAAGGTCGGCAGCGAGAAGATGGAATGGGTGCAATATTTGGGGCGCATATTGCTCTACTTCATCTTTGAGTGTCCACGGTTCATCATTATAATTTGGGTTATTGCTTGAAAAGGTTTACGTGCATGTTCGGAAAAGTCATGACTTTCCTCGTGCTGCCCATCGCTGCAGCTCCTCTTTTCAGCCGCTGTCTGAAACGCTTGGTTTTTAGCTCCCGTCTCTGATAAAGCCCAGTGTGCCTCCACTTTTGCTTTACTCAGGGCCACGTTCGATACCAAAAGGTATGTTTGAGGTATGTTTTCTCTGGTAAATCCCACTACCACTGACAGAAATAAAAATATGGCACACATAGAGGAACAAACATGTCTCTCCTTGAGGCAGCAGAACGTACCTGTGCCACGTGAACACGGGGTCCGGAGATCCAGAGGTGATGCAAGTAAAGGTGACGGATTCTTGGTAGTCCGCCGTGGCGTTGAAGGTCTGCTGGAACACGGACAGCACCGGAGGGACTGCAGACACAAAACAGAAAGAAACACAGTGAGACGGGAGCGTCCTCATTAAACCCTGAGAGTAAAGAAGTTGAATCGACACTAAAAGCTACAATATTATTGTATCCGAAAAAGAAACGTCAGTCTTTATGAAACAATATGGTAGACGTTTTTTCAAATGGAATAAATTGGCCTCGTAAGTGGTTCTGTAAGCACTCACTGAAAATGTTACTTCTGTCTGTAATCCAACGGGGATTCGAAGTAACACTGTGACCCAGCTTTGGTAAAAAACACAAAAGGAGCCGAGCACAGCGATGTGAAACCCATAATGCTATTGTCTGATTCAGAAATGCCCGGCTAAATCCACATAAACAATGCCAGCAGAGAAAATGTGCTTCGACACATCAAACACAGCCGCGCTGTCGGTGGAGAACAGCACTTTTCTTCTTTGTCAACAGACGATTCAAGTCCCTGTCAGACGCTTGAGCTCCAGCCATTGCTCATATTTTCGTGGCCAATCTCTGCCGTGTCAGAAATTGGGAGGAGCGTCAGCGCTGTGATTTTAAGGTTCGTGGTTTGGAAGGACCTGCGAATACAAACCGAGAAAGCTCTCTATGGTCATATTTCATTATGACGAGAAATAGATTTATATTAAAGAATGTTATTTATAATATCAATCAGTTTATATATATAATATGAACTCTTTCAACTGAACTTTGCCACTTCAAGTTTTTGCATCAGCGTTTTAGAGTCTGCAGAGTTGCAATCAAGACATTTCAGCCATTTTGATAGCATCAAATAACTAATTCAAACGAAACTCCCATGAAAAATTAACATCAGTGTGATAAGAACCTAAACTGACAGAAACCTTTGAGTAAAAATGATGCAACCTGTATTTGGACTTATTAGTTTGGCCCATGTCCCATCACACAACATAGAGGAGGCAGGATGTGTGACCTATACTGCAGCAAGCCACCAGGTGGCGATCAAGATGATTAGGCGTCTCTTTTGGAAAGCTGTCATGTCATCCATCTTTATATACAGTCTATGGCATAGGTCACCTATAGGCGAGAGTTATTTTACTTTAAATGAGAAAATAATTTTATTTTCTTATAATTTATTATTTTGTACCCTCTAGTTCAATGTGAGAACTTATAATAAACATTGTTGAAATACTATTGAATTGTGTTAAATTAGTACAGTGTAACAGTGCAGCCTGTTATAAATCGTCTGAGCAGCAGAGGTGTTGATGACTCTATCCACAGTGGACGCTGAGAGCTGTCAGGGACACGCAGCCTGTCCCTGCCATCCGATCAGCTGAGGGCTGTCATCTTGTCATTCAGTTAAAAGGAGAGCAGAGCGAGCGTTGGCCCCGGCCTTTTCTCCGTCTGCCTCTGCAGCGACTCGGGAATGACAGCTTCATAGAGCGAGCATGTTTATCAGGCGTCTCAGTCCATTTCTCAACGCTGCGCTCCCGCTCCCGCTGCGGCTGCTCTGCCGTGGCCTTGTCCGGTCGCGCTGCGTGATTGAGCGTGTTCGGGACATTTAGTCCGCTGGGTAGGTGAGAACAATGACACTCGGAAAAAAACCAAAACAAACCAGGTGACGATCAAATAAGTCCACCACCTGAACACACAACGCTGAGGCTGAACACACAGACTCACAAAAACAACTGTTTGGTCCAAGTCTCACAGTGAGCTGCATTTCTAATGCAGTGGGGGGGACTAGAGAAAATCCTCTTGAAAGATGGTGTGATTTTATATCCCCAATATTAATACATGCATGGAAAATCCCTGATGATGTTGTGACTGGATAAAATAGATGTTTGGGGTTAATGTTATCATGTGGCACTGTTTGCTTCATCTCAGGCTACATAACCACACACTCTACTATACTATTATTATGATTATTATCATTATGTATACACATCCCTCGCCACTATGCACATCACTTGTCTATTTTATATGTATATAATTTAGCAATTATACTATTATTCCATGTGTACTCTGATAAATCTGTGCAATTATAATTATACTGTGCAATATAATGCATCCTGTGCCACTGTAATCATCTGTCTGTAGTGAAAGGTGGATATATGTACACCTTTTTGACCATTTGCTGCTTTAACAGAGTAAATTTCCCTGAGATGAGATAAAAAAATATTTAAAAACGTAATAAACAAAAAGAAACAGAGGAGCTCGTCCTGGACATGGCATGCGATTTTAATTTGGGCAGAATCTAGTTAATGAGAATTAAAGCCCATTTTCACCGATTTTTGCACCGACTAACATTAAATATGTGTGATTGTAACCAGCAGCTGCACAGTGATAATATTCAAACGCCATTTGTTTCCTTCTGATTAAAAGGAAAAAGAAGTGGATGAAAGGCAACGAGAGGTCACTTTGTGGGAAGACGCAGCGCGGTCGCTTTCTGTTTCAAAACTGTAAACTGACATAATTGGTTGTATGCAAGTTAATGAATTGAATTTGCGAGCGGTGTCGCCTGGAGGACATTTATTCCACGTGGAGCTGCTAACAACTTGGCGAAAAGATGAAAATTAAATAAGATATGTGGCTTAAAGGCTCATTAAAATCCATCAACGGCTTGGAGAAAGAAAAAAAAAGCCGCTAAGAAGAAAACAAGACATTTTACATACTTGGAATAATGAATAGGCAAGTCTCATCAAAAGATCATCACAGATACCTACTGAACCACAACACTGCGGTGTAGTCTTTCTTAAAAGATAAATTACACCTCTAGATTCCACAGTGTCGGTTTGTTTAGTTGTCGTCTTGTATGGGAAAATGAACAAATACTTTTCGTCATAAAAATCAACACGCGACAGGAAACACAGGCCTGAGTGAGACACACATCAAGGCACAGCGAGGCTTTTCGGGGATAAAGAATGGCCCCGGCGATAATCAAACACGATGAGTCCTTTCCAATAGCACTGACTCGGCGAATGAGAGGGGGCCTGACGCGATAACCATTGATTTCCATGCCAATAGATCCCTGCTCTCCTCCTGTGCAATGCACTCCCACATCGGTGAACTTTGCTGAAACAGCCCCGTTAATGAGACACGCCGTCAAGCAGGGAGACTTCAAAAGAGCAAATCAGCAACAGTGTTTAAGCTCTCAAAAAAGAAGAATCTGGCGAGCCTTTATGAATTCTTCATGTTTTAGTCGTATCCCTCGAAACATCAGACGCAGGGTGGAGATATTGAGATGTTTGTAAAAGTCTCTGTGAGCGTGCACTGCAAATATACAGTATTTCCACATATAACCGTGCTGTTTTCTGCGGATCGCCCACATTTACCCACAGTTAATGTTATCAACATGTTACACCTACTACACATTCAGTCCAAGACCTTTTCCCAGAGTGCTCATTAAGGATTTGTTTTGCCCTCTGCATTTGCACACGGGGCTGGAATCAAAGCCGATTTATAATTGGGAATGTAACGTAGCAGAGAACACAGGTTTTCCTCGTCTCTCTCTGAGCACACCGCCGTTTGTGACTGATGCCACTGCAAAATAATTTTCGGAAACCTTGAAGGACACAGGGGGTAGTTTCCACTGACAGCTGGAAAGGGGGAAAATTGCAGGTCTTAATGTGTGAGTGAGCGAACCGACAATTAAGTGGATGTGTGGAGGAAGGCTACGGGCGAGATCAAGAAGTTAACACTATTTTGCATCGCCGCGAGTTGCCATAGAAACAAACAAAATTTGACTACTGTTGCTCGCAGGCCATCAGGACAGAGGAGACAGATCTTATTAGGCTCTGCTGGAGGATCCGAATGGAAAGGTTGGCATGTGTGAGTCGAAGGTGGAGAGTGTGCAAGCTACAATCTTTTATAATCAATCCAAACTGCACTATCATGGTTTTATTCGCTGGAGTCAGAAGAGAAGAGTGTGATATCTCAGGAATGCGAAGGCCACCCAGCAGTTAGCTCAGCTTAGCATAAAGACTGGAAACGGGGGGGGTAGCCTGGTTCCATCCACATTTCGTATGTGCACTTTACTTTAGCTCTTGTATGTTTACACTGGGGGTCTGAGAGAAACAGCATTTCGAACCCATCTATGACCTGTACACAAGGCAGGAATTAAAAAATACAGTTTACTTTGACAAAAAATATGTTGTAAAATATGCGGGAAAAAATGTTTTACAGCAGGTTATGTGCTGGACGTCTTTTTGGCCGAGACCAGTAACTCCTTGGGAGTATTTGCGAGTTGGTTGGCAACTAGTCGAGGCCAAGAAACAGTCCAGCACTCGACACATTTTACGATCTGGTTTTTGCTGTGGCCAGCTGGCCAATCGTTGCCTGCCATTTGTGTCAATATCGCATCACTGCTTTAGAAAAGTAGAATTAATGGTCGGACAACCCCACGCACGCAAAACCCAAAATCAAAAAGTTGGTCTCCTGCTTTAGCATCGGACAAGCAATCAAAGAACCTTTTGAACAGATGCTGGCTGCTGCCTCAAACTCCCCATGCTAGTGTAAAAACTTGCTAATAAAAATATACTATTCCTTTAAATGAGCTTAAAGGCCAGGTTAGAAAAAATTGTATGCAATTACTGTCTCAATGTACTACAACCTGTCCAACTGAAGCAATGTGACCTCAATTTAAATGGATTCAAACTGTAAGTGGAGGTGTGTGTTTAAGTGTTACAAGAGGGGAACTCGTGTAATGGCACTTGTGATTTTAAAAGCTTGCAGACAACACAAACTAAGCTAAATGTCACTTGTAAAATCACCTAATTATATCAAGTTTCCATTCCAGAAACATAATTGGAAACCCACCAATACATTTCCCTATCAAATCCTTGTATTTTCTATTCGCTTATTTCTCAAAATTGTGCTTATACATCAGCGACTCAAATGTTTAAAGCTGTTTTGGCCTGAGGTCGATTAGCCATGCAGTGGGTGGCCGTGTTCCTTGATGCGCCATCATCCTCAACCCCCGGTCGGCTTTGATGATACACTGGGGACGGGCAGCTGCAGTCGGTCAGCGGCGCTTCACTCGTCGTGTGCTCATCGGCAAGAAACCGCTCTTTTATCAACAGGCCCATGAATATTTATTACTTCATGGGGGGGGAGAATGTATACAGTTACAGCTATTTCAGACAAACTGTGTCTGTAGCGATGACTGCTAACGTGTTGCTGGAGTAAGCAGAAGAGACACTTCACAACAACAGATAAAAAGTATCTGACTTTCCCCCCGACTCTTTTTTCCCCCTTTTCCCTGAGTGAACAAGACTCTTCTGCTAATTGCGTCTCTAAAGTCAAGTTGGCTTAGCGCTCCGAGGTTCACCCGAGGGCTCCTTAAACCCTTTTCACCCGCGGAATACCTGGAACTGCAGGCGTCATCTATCCGTTAGACTGAGGGCCTTTTTCTCACTCAGGTGTCTGTTACATAAATGCAATGCTTGTGTAACTGTATTCGCTTGCATGCTCTATATAAAGTTTTTTGCTGGGTATTCATATTTTCACAAGTACGATTACATGAAATTTAGAAATATATATATATATATATATATATTTACTAAGGCAATGCATTAAATTATAACTTTTCTCTCCAAAGGACCAACAGCATTAGTCGTTTAAGGAAGAAACAATCACATTAAACTGAATGAAATGAAATATATGACTATGACATGGGAGGAACCTCTTTTTCCCTGTATTCCAACCAAAACGACAATGACAAACTTTTCACAGTCCAGCCCTAACTTTAACAGAGCTGTGATATCCTCCTCCCTGTTGTTTTCACCTCTGCTACAAGGACAAGGATCAATGTCCAGGCTGACGGTGGCACAAAGGAGCTAAAGTGCTCCATTCACGACCCCAGGAGATAATGTGGAGTCTGAAGTTTATCAGTGTATTCTTTCTCCCCTGTCTTTATCCAGGGGAGAGAGACAAAGAGCGTTGCCTCACCGCTGTTTCCCCCCAAGGCACCACAACAGAGGACAGTTCCCTGTCCGCAGCTGATTGATAAAACATGTAGCGGACAGTCTGCAACTCTCATTGAGCCTCCGAGCAATCTACACCATCTCTATCTGCTTGCGCTCGGGGGCCTTTGTGTTGTTTGACCGGTCCAGGTTGTCGTCGATACTCTATTCACTGCTCGCACTTGTGGCCTCCTCTCCCCTCTGCTGAGATCACTACACTTGCTCCACCTTGCCCATGCAATCGCAAACCATAGAAGGGGAATAATCTGGAAGGGGCACACCCCTTAAAAGTAAAGTTGGCAACGTAGAGCGCAAACGAGATTCAAATTCATCGTGTGCACCTCTAGCTCGAGGTCAGAAACATTTGGTTTATCAGATTCTCACGAGGGTTGCTTATGCAAATGACTGAACCTATAGGTTGGGGGTATTTATGGCTTTCCTGAACATCACAGGCCTCGGCGCACTGAGAACAACACCTCGGGGAGACTCCTGAGACCAAAGGGGCTGCCGCTGCAAAAGGTTGTGATCTCGTCTACTGAAAACAAAAACAGGTACCGGGGCCACTTTGCACCCTGCAACATCCACCACTTCATATATCGTCCAAAAAAAGTTCAGAAAACAAGTCTCTGAGCTTTATCACGAGGTTCGGAGTGGATGACTAAACATAGACTCGACTTCTACTGACAGACGCGGGCGGCTCATATTTACCTGCCCCATGACAGTCGGTGGCATTTAAAGAAGTGTCATTTCAATCTCGGTCACCTTCAAACCAGCTCCCTGTCCTTTCCTTTAGGACAGAATCATAACTAAGAGTTCCTCTGGGCCACTGGATGGCGGCTGACCTCGGAAATAACTGCCTCTTTGATAAAGTAGCACAGTAAACTTCCAAATCTGGTCCTAGGAGATTTGAGTACTGCAAAGGAAAAAAAGGAACGTGCAATTATCGATTTTTTGGAATATTGAGGGCAGAGTAACAAGCTGTCAAAAAAAAAATTGCCTATTTGCAATTTAACTTTCCAATAAGGAGCTGCACAAGAAAGCACGACTCCCACTTTTATAAATATCAGGAAGAAGAGGATTCAACAAGATGGTCTGATTAAGAGAGAACCAGTCAAACACTGGTGGAAATGTGTCCTTTATGTGTGTGTGTGTGTGTGTGTTGTGTATTAACTCAAGCAATGTGTCAGCTCACATTGATTTATCTCCTCTGTGTAGCTGAAGCTTGTAAGTCATGATTTATTCACCGAGTCTGTTTCCATTGCAATGTGTTGCATCTTCATCTTTCCCACTTCAGCTAAGTGCAAAAATGTGTTTTGATTTTATTTAACTTGTTTATTTCTGGCATTTTCTCTGAGGTGGTTTTTTTTATGCAAAAAATTGAAATTGTAAATTAAAGTTGCTGGATATCAACATATTTAAGCAGCAACACAAGCATTCATTTGGATTCTGTGTTTCAACTGATCGAGTCCTATGTTGACTTTTATCTCTGGTTTACTTGCTAGATGCAATTTCTTTCTGCCGCGTGGGAGCACCGAGTATTTTTTTCTTTTCTGAAATAAAAAGTCTGCAGACGATGCCAAGGGGAGCTATTAGTGGAAACCCAAATAATTCAAGTTGAAGGACAGAGGAACAAAAACAACCAAGTGAAAGATCCCCAGTCCACTGAGCTTACAAAGATTGCAGATTCAAGAGATAAGTTTCAATGAAACAAAAAGGAAAAGAAAAGTGCACTCTCTACAGAAACAAATGTCTCCTTGCCTTGTGGCACCACATCAGACGTACACATTCATTGTATATTTGTAGTCTGATCTATGAACTTCAAATATTTCATGAGGATCAACTATAAAATCGACCATAAAAGTACGTATCAACATATTTGTCTACTTCAGGCTCGACTAACGGGCACGTCTGAGTCTGAGAGTCTTCAGGGATCGACAGAATGAGTCCTCGAGGCACACTGAAGCTCACTGCGTGTCTTGTCTGGGTGTGGCTCCCTCAGGACGCTCCGACTGTCCCGTCTCGGCGCCACACGGCAAGTGTTGCGTCGCTGCAATAATAGGCCGCGCCTCATTGAGCGGGCTTATTGGATCTTCTCAGGAGTCAGGTAAGTGGTGTGCCAAATTGAATGCAATTCGTAGTTTTTTGGGCAGAGGGGCCGCTCTCTGCTTTTACATTAGGTGGGAGAGGACTACATAGGCAAAGACAATATTGCAGCCGCCCGTGCGTGTCGAGACGCCCGTGGCCTCGGAGAAATCACATTTCAATCACTTCGGCGGTCTCAGGTGACTCGCTCTAAATGAGGACAAATGAGAAAATTAAAATGACATCCTTCGATTTTTGGGCCACGGCGCCCCGGAGCCATCGCTAATTGAATAATTCAATCACACTAAAGAATAAAGAGAAGAAGAAGGAGATCGCACAAATGACAGCAGAGAGAGCCGACCTGCTGTAAGCGTGCCAGTGATGAACTCGTCTGAGTCAGGGGAGTGGAATCTGTCACAGCCGACGACTCTGCGTGGAGTTTTACAAGCGCAGGTCCAAACATTCAAACTGAATTTCCGGCTCAGTTCACCCGCACGTCGGCGGGCGACGCCTCGGAATCACCGACTTGACAGTTCAGATGATGAAAACACATGTAAACAAGCCGTGAAATGTGTCAGCTTCGTGCTATAGTAGTCTCCTAACAGCGATCATCAACAAAGTGACAGCACACAGTAAGAGGCTATTACGTCTCTGTTGAAAGGAAATATAGGTTAATCGATTATCACTGTTTGATTAAACCATTGATTTATTTCTTAAAGCTGCTCCTGTCTCCACTCAGATAAACCCAACTGGCTGCTTTGTTGTATTTGAACCGTGGGCCCCTGCAGACTTGAACGCACTGTCGGAGAATGAGTGGTGTTCAACGACGACAGCAACAACCTGTGTATGCAGATGATAGCCAGTCCCTCCTGCATGCTAATCTGCTGACACCGTGTCTGCTTGGAATCTAAACTGAGGCTGTTGCTTCATGCGATGTGTTTCATACTGTAGCTTCAGTTCTCAGCTGGTTCTGGTTTCTATTGACGCTCAGTGATCGTGACCTGGAAACCCCACCAGTTAATAACAAGAAACAAGCCATGTTCAGACTTTGCAACAAAAACCAGCTGCAAGAAGATGATGGTTTGGTCCATGATGGTGCAACTGGCTCTTTCAGACCTTTGTGTACTTGGATGCTCTCACATTTAAATATTTGGAATTTACTGCCACACTGAAAATGCATCATTCTTTTTTATTCATTGTATTTCATACGTCAACGTAAAAAGTCTAAATGTTTTCTTGTAACCGAGTGTTAGTTTTAAACATATATAACATATATCACTTATTTAGGTACTTCAAATTCTATGGTTTTTAACATTTAGTTGTTTTTATCATTATTATTTGTCTTATTCCATTTTGTTTAATTAAAATTTCGCTGCTGCTTGTATTCATTTCATTATCTTAACTTTCTTTTATTGTTGTATTTTCTATTGTTGACTGCTTTGGTACAGTATGTATTAGTGTATCTTAAACTCGTTTTTTATTCATTTCCAACACATCCAGTTTTCAGGGTTATTTAGGGCTCATCCTTGTCATCGTCATCACAAGGCTTCACGCAATGACTCAAGCTGGAACTCACCGTTGACCACGACAGCGATGTCCACAAAATCGATCTCGCCTCGGGCCTCCACGCTCGCCTCGCAGCGGTACACGCCCTCGTCGGCCTTGTTCACCTGATGGATCTGCAGGTTGTTGTTCGTCAGCACCTGGAACTTGCCTTCGCGGAGGAGAGACGGAAGAAGAGGAATGCGACGCAGGTGAAGAGCGAACGATGGAGAGAGAGAGAGAGGTGAGATAAGCAAGTTAGGAAAACAGGAGGAGAAAATTGCCAATTGTCAATCTTCACTTCGGCACATTTTTCCTGATAAAGTTCACACACAGATAAACACCCACGCAATTACAGTTCCAAATCGACTCCACTCGCCCCCATTGTGGCCACTGTGCGAGTGGCGAAGGAGTGATGAGCACCACGATCTCATTTCTCTCCAGCGAGGATATTTATAACCCTGCATCGTAATTAGAGAAATGATTTTTTTTATATATTTATTTTAAAACATCTCCTCCATGTCTCATCATTACCGTCGGACTGAAGATTTGAATTTCAATTAAAAAAACGTGACAGATTCGAGGGGTCACTCTTTCCAATCAGTGCTCGGGCGTGCAGTTTGTCGGGAAGGAGGACGGGGAAGTGGTGTAGAGAGTTGTAAATCAGGGAGGAGGAGGAGGAGAGGAAATAATGAGTCCTAGTCCACTGGCTCCTACTATTGCACCTCTCCGAGAATAATACCATTCAAAGTGAATTTATCCTTGGTCCTCCTCCTGTTTAAAACTATTAAAGCTACTGAAAAAAGCTGGGATTTCAGAGGAGTGCTTCAGAAATCAGCTTTGAGATCAAACCATACAGATGATTGGCAACGTGATCGCACGGGCTGAGTCAGCAGAGCCACGCAGGCCCGACAGCAAACACACAACCGTTCTCAGGGCTTTTCGTTTTCGGGGGCTGGTTCGACACGTCGGCCGCGTGAAGCTGCGTCTTCGAGTGTCGCCCGTCCGACTGCCCCGTAATCCATCCTCTCAGTCGCCGGTTAACACGGCTCCTTTCCAAGTTATATACGCCTCCTCCCGGGCTGATGGGGTTTCTATTCATAGCATTCGATGTCCTTGTCTTATTGTGAATCCGCACAAAAGAGGGGGGGGGGGGGGGCAGCATTTCCTAGAGAACAGTATTCTTGGCACATTAGCACATCTATTCAGTGAGAGACAGAGAATGGGACTCGAGAGCATTTTCTTTTCCAAGCGATAATCGAGTGCATTTGGAAAGTTTACATTGAAAATATAATTATTTTGTTTACTCAAGAACTTTTTTACGATGATTAATCTGCTCCGGGAATAAATACAATCAGATTCTTCCATGATACAAAGGTCTGTCTCGATAACATGAAATATTCACGACTACATAAAAAACCGAAATAAAATCTTGAAATGAAGGAACAAAAGAACAAGAACATATTTTCCCTCTTCTACAAGTTTTTCTGGCATTTGCAAGACAATTCAAATTATTCTCTAATGAATTGTGTGCCCATTCACCTCCCACAAAATAACAATCATTTGATTATGTAAGAAGGTCATGAAGACTTACTGCGGTGCTCCTCTGTGATTTCCTTATCCTGGTAGTACCACACCACCACGGGCACCGGTGAGCTGATGACATCACACACCACCTCTGCCGTCTCACCGTGGCGGAACTCCTGCGGTGACTGAATATCCTGAAATGTCAGCCTCTCTGCGAGATCAAACGAGATGGAGATTGAACACTTTTTTTTGGGTCCCCGGTATTGAAAGCAGACAATTTATTGCAGGTCTGAACATCAAAAGGGAAAAAAACGTGAAAAAAGAAAACTGCTGTGCTCTGATACAGTCCTGTTCACTGAGACAGGGTTGGAGTTGTGGAGAAGTATTCTTTTAAATGCATGTCCCTGAAAATGTTCTGTTCGGTTTGAATCCAAAATTAGAAGAAAGAAAAGAAAGAGACATACGGGTAAATGGTTGAAGATTACAATATTAAGATAAAATAAGAACCCTTATTAGTCCAGATATGGGGAAATTTGCATCAGTAAGTAATACGTAACATGCAATACCTAAGTGTAAGGACTATAAAGATATGAGTGGAATAACAACTAATATATACAGTTTAAAAACAAGAACAATATGTACAGTAAATTGATTTCACATCAACCATTGTATTGCACAGTAAAGAGTTAAACCAGTAAAAGTGCATTTCATAATGGGAAGCATAACGGTCACGTGAGGCAATGCTCTGCAGTCCAGATCTCTCGTGTTTGGAAACAGGCACACGGGACAATGTACGCACTGGAAATGGATTCACTGTCATATTCAAATGAAACAAAAGCTAATCCCGCTTTGACGGTTTTCTGGGACGCAGATAAGGCGATTCTAATGAAACGACACAGGAAGACAGAAGGACGGCCATTCCACTTGCTGCCAATCATACCCATGACAACACACAAAAAAAGAAAAGACAGCGAGCCGAGATATTCCTCAACCTATTTTGGAGAATTAGACGACAACACAGGCAGCCTTTGATTCACTCTCTCTTGGTTTCATGGGGGGGGGGGGGCTCGGTAACAGATTCCGCTCAGTGCCAGTTTGAGGCGGCGTCCTCTCTCTCTGCACAAACATTTGGTGTTTTGACAAGTTGCTTTTATGGAAACGCTGTTCTTGGACCGGCACTTCTCCACAAGCGGCACGCCGTCCCCCCTCCGTACCCGGCTCTGGTTTTCGGACAGCCGACTTTGATGCGCGCCGGTTTCTGGCACTGCCGGCCGCCGCAACCACCTGCCATCGTCGGCGCGCTGCATTGTGGAGGTATGAATAAATCAACAACAGCTCCCCTATCAGTCCCTTTCCGTTAGCGAGGCCGCGCCATTAGCATTTCACCGTGTGATTTATGCCAGGCTGCTTCCTAAAATGAGCTTTCTCTCCCCGACTGCACCCTCCCGCCTTTGAACGTGGCTGGCATCTCAGTGTCTTCATTAACTTCAAGGATGCCTTTGCATGTTTTGTCATTCACTCTGTTGGTTTCTTATTCCCCCCCACCCACACCCTTGTGTTCTTTTTATTTCCAAACTCTTCTCTCTCTCTCTCTCTCTCTCTCTCTCAGGTTCGAACACTTCTGGTGTCACTTGTTCCTCCCGTTTGTATCCGTTTCCTGCCTCTGTTGTTGTCACACTGCTCTACACGGGAAGCAGTGAGGGAAACAAGCTCTCCAGAGTAACTGCCGCACGCTCGAATCGAGAACGGGCTCGGTGCAGTGTCTCTTCTGCCGTTTGTCTACACATCAATGTGAGGATAACCGCGATTCGTTTACAAGACAGTGTCCCTGGACGTCTCTCAACTGGGACGCAGATTTTCCATCTTTACTGTAAAAACTTTGCTGGTTTTGGAAAAGTGGCTTATTGCCTTGTCCATTAATAAACTGAGAGGATATGAAAGGAGCTGGTGCAGGTACTGTACTGACCAACTTTCCTATGGCTGCTCAGGTGACATTATACAGCCGTTCATTTAAAGCTATTTTGGCTTTTGTCAACAGTGAACACAAGTTTTCTTCCTTTTGTCTTTGCTCAAACCTACAAATATGAAACGCATGGTGGCTCTAGGGGAAATCCTCTGAGGAAACATGGCCAATTCATTAAAACACAAGCAAAAACTGTTGTGTCGGTGGTCCTAAAGGATTCATCCTCTGGACACCACAAATTCCAGTACAAACTTTGTCTTGGACTGACCGGCGCTGCCATCGGTAGAGCCAGCAAGGCTGCAGGGCTTTAAAAATAACACCGTGACAGCAGCATTTGTATGTTTGCACCATGCAAGTCCTCTAATTTGGATTCAGAGCTGATCCGCCACTCCGCATTGGAATGATCATAACAGGCTATCATAGAGATGTCAGCAACTCGTGAGCGGGTGTCGACACACTGTGCCTCCCGCGGGTCATGAGTTTCATGTACAACAACATGTTTTAGCGCACAGGCCTGTGCGCTGCCTGAGGAGTCCTCGCCTGCTCCGGCTGTGCGCTGGCAGAATGGTTTGCTGGGGGCTTTAGGCGGGTTTTCATCCGCATGCTGCTCAGGCAATCAACACCGAGGGGCCCGAGTGAGTGACGCCTGGTTGCCGTGGAAACAGTGGTTTTCGGGGCGCTGGTTATGCGGCGAATGAGGCGAGGGGCTGAGCGGTGGCAGGTGTGATTGAGGCTGTGATGTCTCCCTTAATGATTCGCCGGGAGAGGAGGAAAAAGGCAACCACACAGCAGGTGATGCTTTCCAGTGTGTGTCTGCCTCCTGTAATCAAATCCCTGTACGGAGACGTTCTCTGCAGTTAAACTCGGGGAAGACTCCCCGTGTATCTGGAAGCTTGGGTTACTCTGAATTCATTTGCTTCCTATGTAATCTCCGCGTGTGCCTTTTGCATGCATTAGAATGTTAATCCATTTCCTGTCGCCGTGCTACCTGAGAGCAGAAAGTGTAAGTATTCGGAAAGGTGCCCTTTTGTAAAGATACAGAGCTTGAGCAAAGATTAAAAAAATAGACTGACGTGTTTTTCTGTGAAAGGAAACAAGCATTTCACTTTGGCTTCTGAGCAGCTTTTAAATATATATATATATATATATATATATCCCAGACATGCTGCAGTAGCCTCTCACTTATAACAGTCAAACTCCAATCAAACAAAGGTTATAATAACTCCTCAAAAAACATATGCATTTACATATCTTTTAACCTGCAATTCATCCAAAATATAAATTAAATCTAAATTATTAAAAATAATGTCGGGCTTTCCCTATTTCTGTTCTGATTGTTTTTTCTATCCCAGAATATAACTCCCTCCAGGTTGTTGAATATGTTTTCTAATTCTTTTTCCAAGGCAATCGCAGCAGTGATTAGGTTGGAGTTAAGCTGGATGTCTTGCTCAAGGACACTGTAATGGGGCAAACAGCAGTTAAATTACTGCTCGCCCTGAGGATGGAGCCTGCGATGGGCCCGACTCTGTGTCCACCGAGCCTCCCTGGCCTCCTCACACTTCGGCTTTGCCCGGGAAATAGTGACGGGTCAGCAAGGCAGGTCGGCCTCAGTGCAACATCTCTCATTACACCTGGCAGGATCCCATGCTATCACTCACTGTCCTTATGCTTTAATCACAAGCATGAGTGGCACGCACTTGCTCACAAGCTCACAAACAAGGTCAAAGGCTGCATGGATCTAAAATACACATGTGCACAGTTAGAGCTAGTATAGTGAGGATGGGAGCATGAGCTTACGGTAGATCTCCAGCACGACCGAGGCCTCCTCGGTATGACCGCTGGCGTCTGTGGCCTGGCAGCGGTAGATACCCGCGTCCTCGATGATGGCGTTGTAAATGATGAGCCTGGACCGCGACGTCTCCGTGTGAAGCGCCATCCGCTTGGATTGGACGATGCGCTCGCCCTGGGGGTTGTACCACTCCAGCCTCACCGGCTCGCCGATAGCTAGGAGGGAGGGAGAGAGAGAAACAATCAGTCAATTTGACTTCCTTTTACCACACAGGTAAGGATCATGCCCGTCTGCCTGAGAGAGGACCACTTGCAGCTCAATTCCAGTAGATGAACCTGGCAGGTTTCTTACAAGGCTAAATATTTGAGTCCTTGACCCATTAGTCTGTAGAGAGCAAACTTCCACTGATTGAATTCTCACAGAGTTTTTTAGAGGACATTTTCCGCCCTCATTACACACATCAGAGATAATACAGAGGGAAGAACAGGGAGAAACAGGTTCCTCAGCAGTGACTCATTTATGGGCAGCCGATCACCTCCAGATTCTGAAGGAGGCTGAGTTGGAGGTTCTCTTTGTTCCGCTGAACAGCCGAGCACCTTCCAACGTGGTTGTTTGAACTTGTTACGGGATCAGACGGCCTGAAATCATGGTTATGTCATAATCTTGGATTCACATGGCTAATAAGTCTGTAAAGGAACAGGGGACATATGTAGCCTGTAAAATCCACTCTCGTTTCCAACATCACGCACTGAGCACTGAGCACAGAAACAGAATCCTGAACCCCTGCTAACTGGCTACTGCAGGAGATGATGGGGCCATCTGCAGGCAGCAGGTGCCCCTCGCCTGTCGGTGTGGAGGGCCATTACTTAGCCCATCAATCAACTGAAGACTTGAACAAGACAGGAAATGCACAGAGGCTTGTCCAGTCCCTCAGAGACAAGTCTCTGAGGATTCAATTATGGAAACAAAAGGGAAGAAGAGGAGGAGGAGGACAGAAAATAGAGGCACCGCAGATTTGTGACACACATTTTATCCCCGGGAGAGTGGAGGCAGTTTGAATGCTCCCTTTCCCCTCAGTGACGATTTGGCGAACGCCCTTGGGCCGAGCTTTTAACCTGCGCCTCCTCAGCAGTCAGTCGCAGAGTGTCGCGATGGTTCACCTCAACAGCTCCCAGGTGGAAAGAGCTGGTGCTGGGGTGGATAATTGGCGTGTTTGTCCAGTTATGTAAATACATGACATAAATATAATAATCCCTCAGTTTTACAGCACACTGTTGCTCAAACGTAAACGCTTCGCCTCTTGATGTCTGCACGAAAACACGCAGCCACCCCGGCATGCTAACACCATTACCATCACATCCCTGGCATGTGTGTGCTGCTTGTTAGGTTTCGAGGCCAACGAATGGGATGAGGCAATCAGACCCAAGTGTTGCTGCGATGATCCTGCTGTGGTTCTCCTCCTCCTCCCTCGTGGCCCACCGCTGGAGCCTCTGGGTTCACGTGGGTACTCGCAGGGAACGGATCAGTGTCTAACGTGGCTGCGTGCGTCCCTTTATACCTGTTAGCGTTAAAACGTTATCACCTCCCACCATTCTTACAGTCGGCTGACAACAGAGGCAGTTGAATGTGCTGGAATTGACGCAGCCAGCGTGGTGACAGCTCGTTTGCCTCACACATGATCTGAGGAGACAGGAGCATGTGTCTTTGCCACCGGATGAATAGCTGGTGGAAATCGCTGTCAAGACTGCTCTTAAAAATCTGCATAAGCTCAGGCATTATTACTGACTGTTGGCAAGAAAGAATGCTCAGTGATTGACTCTTCTGAAAGTAGAGTGGTGAGACGTTGCTGATCACTTTTTCAAGGTGCCAGCGAATTCTGTGCACGGCAACAACTGATCGTCAGCTTTTTCTTCACTTTTGTCAACAAATCCGACAGCTCGCCGTTGTTTAAGCCTCGTTTTTTAAAAAAGCAAATGGAGAAGAAACAAAGCTTCGTATGTGGAAGGACTCTCAGACAACGTTTCTGACACTTTTTTTAGCAGTTAGGGAGCAACACATCAAAGCGGCTGAAATAATGAAGCCATCTCAGCCTCCCGCACAAGGCACATCTATCGACATTCGACGTGCCCCTCGGTGCCAAAATTAGCCGAGCCCAGGCTGAAACGCTCCTGTCCCTCCAGTGGCTGGCAGAGCTATGGTGGTAATTGAGTTAGGCCTCCCGGGAATGAGTCAGCAGGGGGAGAAGCAGGAGCTGGAGAGGGAAGGAGGAGCACCGGTATGTGCGTAGGTTGACATGATGTCAAAATGATTGCTTAAGTATCTACTATCGATCTCTTTATAGGCTGTAATGTATTGCTAGTGGGTAAACAGAAGTCGTACTGGTCAAGCGGTATGACCTACAATGCTGTTGTTAGACATATCCGAGGAAACCACATATCAACAATCGCTGTTGGATCTGGTTTGACGACCGAGCCTGCATTTGCAGCTGCCTCTGTTTTTTTTTCGCAGCCAACATGTGTTCTGGCTCTCTGCCACTTCAGTCAATGGGGAGGTTAAACACACACTTAAGCACCAGTTTATCCACCTCCTCCTTATTTGTCACGCCGCAAACACGGCTCCGTTTCATGCTCGCACACAAGGCCAATTTCACATCAGAAAAATCTCCAGTCTCTCATGTTTGTTCGTCATTTTAAAAAACAAATACGGAGATGGGTTCTTGAAGACATAAATGAGATGCTTCCATACAGTGCACGAGGGCCAACTGGATGGTTCAATGGGTGTCGACGGATGTGACAGATATGTGTTAAAATAATGTTGGTGGGGGACATATTGAATCAGATATTAACACAGCATCCAGTTATCAGGGGGACAATCATTTCAGCCTCTATGTTTGTGATGGTCGCCAGGTAAATGACAAGCACAACTTTAAGGTAAGAGGTGGAAGATGGAAGCCGTGTTGTAAACAAAATGTGCTGGTGTAGAATCGCCGTATTCTTTAGGTCCTGTGGACTTATATACCATTATTTCTCAGTGTTGTGTTTTACTGTGGCCAGGATAGAAGAGCAGCATGGCCAGTACCACCAGTCCATGCAAAGCATCACATACTGGGTTTGTACTTTGCAGTTCAGGATATTTTCCCAGATTTCTCTCCCCATAAATCTTAACTAATGTATTCTATGTTTTTAAATTGTATAATTTGCTTCACGCAGGCAAAAATAAATTGTCCGTCGCACCGACAGTATAACTTGACCCTTTTTTCACTTCCTGCATAATATGAAACAATGATCGAGCGGTAAAACATACGTCTACTCACTACGTTTCCTTGGCTTTTTTAATTATTCTCTATCTGATTCCATAGTAGTATATAGTAATTCATTTATTTTAGTGAGTGGGCAACCATTGGGTAAACAGGAGGAGGTTCTATTGAAAAAGAATATTTTTGAGCAGCTTATTTAAAATAATTGATGAAATGAACGTGAACTAGTTAAAACATTTTGTATTAGAATTTTCCCTTTGTATTAGAAAGAGTTAACTCGCACAACACACTGACTTGCTTATTGTTCTAGATGTGTCACACTCCTGCAGCGGCAAAGATTACAGATTACATGCGTATTTTAAAAGAGATGCTAAATCACTAAACATACACAATAATGTTAATGTGGACAAGTGCATCGGTGCAGCAGTTGCTCACATGTCTCACTGTCTGCTGGTATAACAGACATGTCCCCGAGCTCTCCCACAACTATGCTGGGAACAAACAGGCTCCGGGTGAAAGGTGACCCACACTTGCTGTTATTCCCTCTCCCCTCGCTGACGACTGAGACCCACCTATTTTCGAAAGACAATCTCTGAAGCCGCCCCCTCTCCCTCCCTCCAGCTGAGTTCACCTGTTCTTCTTTGTCTCCCCCCCCCCAGCCTCTCACTTCACCATTTTTCTCTCTTTGCTCGATTCACATCTTCGCCGTGAAACATCCTTCGAGGGCACTTTGCTGTGAGGGCGTGAAACAAGCAGCCGAAAAGAGCTGGGTTTTTTTAGCAGCGAGACGTGATTAATGAAAGCTTATTGCGCCGAGGGGACGTCCTTGTAAAGACAAGAGTCGATGAATACATGACACGTGGTTCATTTTGAGGTGAGATAAAAAGCTGTTTTGAAAATGAATACTTTAAGAAGCAATGTGACAGGGATATATTAATTCATTAGGTTCAGGAAATGTTCAGCGCTGATGGGAAAGTTAATTCTATCCTGCATATTTCATGTATAAGCAGGTTATCTAGCAAATATCAAGCCAGTTTCTGCTTTGTCCTCAGTTTCTGCTTTGACAATATCTCTTCTGTTAATTAAAATGCCCCCGGCAACACCCATTGGCTATTGTCTGTTGACAAATTAACCTTTGCTGGCAACTTGTTAAACGTTTCTCAACACGAACAGAAACAGTGACACTTTTTGTTGGTGTTTTGGCTCCTTTTTGGCAATTGTGTGTTCATGACAACTATCATGGCCAAACAAGGACTTTAAACCAGTTTAGAATAGTTTTTAAATATTGGCAGATAAATGCAGACGACATAAATGCAGGAAGTGCAGCAAATACATGTTAGGCAAATAAACAGACTCACAGTCAGTGGAAAAGTGAAACAGGTGGAGAGCACAACCAGAAACATGACGAGACAAACTGACAGGACGGAGGAGAGACAAGGAGACACAGGTGGGACACATTAGGAAGCAGGTGCAGGTAAAGGAGGCGGGAAAAGCAAGAGGAAGTGACACAGAAAGGTCAAAATAAAACAGGAAATGACCCAACGAAAGGGATCACAATAAAGTAAGAAACCCTGAGGCAGAGACACACAGGGACAGCTGACAATCAAACACAGTACGTGCATCGAAAAACACAAATATAGAAAAGTCAAAAAACATAAATACAAAAGTCTCACAACCAGGGAAGAATCACGACAACATTGAAAGTTTTGAAGTAATAACCGATGCTGCATTCTGCTGTGGGCAAATATAAAAATGGAAGAAAGCTCATAAAATATGAAAAATAAATCGTCTAGAAAACATTTTGCTCCATCAGCGTCTGGCCTGATGAAACAACTTTTTTTCCAAACTTAAACTTTCTTCTTTATATCATCGAGTCCCATCTATTTAAAGCTGGAATATTTAAAGAAAGGACGAGTTGGGGAGAAACATGGAATTTATGCTGGATTTAAAACAAAAACAAGCCCTCGCCCCCGCTGCTGCCGCGTTGACCGGCATTTGTCTTTCTTTTAACCCGAAAACTTTTAGAAACGATGTGGATCGAACAAGAAAAATAGATTTCACCCAGGCCCCTCACTTTGAAGAGCAACGCCCTCACCTCAGTGTTCTGCCTTCCCTCACAAAAAACGGCTCAAACAAACCCGTGAATCAACATTCAACAAAAGTGCCCTCCTGTGCCTCCTGCTCCTTTCTTCTATTCCGGTCTATATTTATGTGGACATGATTCATACAGTGGGACACGGCGATGCAAAGCCAAAAAAGTCACTTTAATAGAATAACTCCGTATTTTTTTATGTTTGCAGGCTTTGCTTCGGTTTCACCGGGATTTAGCTTTTTTTTGTTGCCTCTGACTGTTCTGCCCTGCTTTACAGCAGACCCCGGTTGGCAGAGCTGCATGTGAATATGGTCAGGAAAAAAAGAAGAGGTTTGAATGCCAGTGGCGGACAAGGGCAGGAGAAAGCAACGAACGACGCACTTTGATGGTGGATGGTGGCAAACGCTCTTCTGCCTCAAAGCCTGTTTCCATTCTTCTCGCTTCTGAGTGTTTTTTTTTTACAGTGAAAGCTTTTACCTTTGCCTTTCAATCACTGCCAGTTTCTTTCCATTCACCTCTATTTTTTTCCCCTATACCTCCCCATTCTGTCCTCCTCAGCACCTCGGCGCCGCACCAACGCCCCCTCCAAGTGTGCCTCGCCTCCCTTGGCTGTTAGCTCCACGCTGAGTGGGTTGGCGGGAGAGAAGAGGCAGCCAGCAGGAGGCGGGCCGGGGCCTGCCAGAGTGCGCTGCCACCCCACCGAGCCGCTGGCACGGGCGTCGGGTGCTCTGCTACGGCTGAGTGCTGATACGGGCGTTCCGAGAGGACGTGGAGGAGAAGCGACGAGGGGGAGCGGGGCCGTCCCCTGTGAGGATCCAGTCACAGAGTCACTCACCATATGGACGGCGTGGAATGTGCTGCGATCGCCGTCAAACGCACAACAAACAGACTTCACAGGCGCCAATGTAAACCCCCTGCTGCATCTCTGACCTGCCTCCAAACACACGCACATGCATACAGACAGAAACCACACGTCAAAATGAGGGTCTGCAGCACTTCTTACCTGTGCAGATGAAGAATTTGGACTCTCCGACGCTTAACTCCACTTTGTTCAAGGATATGGACACCTGCAGGGCGGCTGTAGCACAGGAAGGGAGGCAGACAAGAAAAGGAAAAATGTATTACTTATTATAACAGAACAGAGCACAAAAGAGCGTCATTGTTTGCCGACTGCAGACACATAATAATACAAAATTGCTTTAAAAAAGATTCGGCTTGCTTAGCAGTGTGGCTCATTTCCTTCTTTATGCCAGATTCTTTTTTTTCATTATCCGAGGACCATTTTCTGTTGTGTGCCACCATTTACCGCAATTAAATGAAAGGCAGGGTGCAGTTTACATGCAAATATCCTTCGACAAAAATAAGGGGCTTCTTAGAAATAACCCATTTTGCAGCTATTTAACAGCGAGCTGTTTTTTTCATTGACTTTTCCCTATTGTGATGTCGAGTTTTCCCCCTTCCTCGTGGTTTTGTGCCGTCTCTGAAACGAGAAATTTAAGTTTGTACTTTCATTTTTGATTCAAATTTAATTTGAAAAATTTATATAACCGCATTCAAAGTTGCTGTCTCTCAGAACAACGCAGCTATTGCTCCTCACAATGCGCTGCGACACATTGGCTTTGTACCGTCTAACAGGCGCATTGGGTGTTTGTGACAAGCTTGCCAGTCAGCTCCGCAATGAATGGGATCCTTTCAGCCCCGAGGTGCTGTAATGCTATTTGCAGTTATCACTACTCAACAACGGTTTATGAATTGAACAACAGACGGATGGAAATTTAACAAGCTAAGAAATAGCAGAGATCGGTAAATACTTCAACTGGCGCTGCTATTTCCCTTCGGTGACAAATAACCGGCGTGCGAGGCTCTAACAAACCGAGAGCCTCCACGTGTTCGCTGCGGAGAAAAAGCTGACTGGACATATTCGCTGGGAGACGTGCATTCACTTTCATGACAGGGTAAAACAAATGGACCACCAGTGCCACAAAAATGTGCAGTGTCAAGCGACAAAGCCTCTTTTGTAAGCGACGCCATAGCGCCACACAATAGGGGGCTCCAGGTGAGGCTTTTTTAAAGCTGGAGTGAAATGTAGCTGAATAAAACTGGGGCTGGATCTCGGCGGTTGGGAGTTTGTCAAATGGAAAAAAAATCCGGGAGGTAAAGACCGGGAATGTGGAGCTGGGAATGTGTCTACATGTCTAATGTGATGAGTAACGATTGGCAACTCAGTGGGGAGAGGGTCATTTTTAGGTTAGAGCCTCTTGACGCAGCGGTAGCCTGAGTGTGGCGAGATATTTGATGAGCCTGTCATATCGGAGCCCCCCCCCATCCTTAGCCCATGTCTAGTTAGCATGAAACTCCAAACACACATTCACACACACGCTGTAAAACACTCTAATGGATGTTAATTCTCGCCACAACACTGGAAATTTAACAGTGGAGCTCAGGGCGCCTGTCAATAATTGAGAAAATGATGAAATGATTATCTGCTGCTGCTCGGGGGGGGGGGGATTGCTGCAGCCAGCAGCACCACCACAGTGAGGTGGCTCTCTGGCATTTATCACAGGGAGCCATCTGTCGTGAGTCCAGGCTGCCTACAGATGGCAGTGGAGGGGCACCGCCGCTGCCGCTAACCTGAGGGGTCGACATGATGAGGTCGAGGAGAATGGCAATATCAATGTGTCTGATTGGATTCATGCTGTGTAAGGCGCACACACACACAGAAATCTATTCCATAATGTATACTGGTATGTAGTATGGAACTGAGACCCCCCCCACACACACACACACACAGAGTTGAACGATGTATCTCAATCCATTTTTGCACTACTCTCATCCCATCCACCGTGTGACTTCTGACTGCATACTACGCGTATACTATGTTGTACTGTGTACTACTACTTATTATGCTTACTTACATGTTCTGTCTACTTATATGTTTACACTGGGGATCAGGGAGAAACGACATCTCAATCCCGTCCCTGTACATATGGCAGAACTGACGATAAAGTAGACTTTGACATATGGTCACACACGAGCATTTGTCACTATGTAAATGCATTGTACTACTACTCACACACACACACACACACACACATACACGCGCGCAGCATTGAACGACAGATTTATGTTGCCATGCACAAACATATGTAGCCTTTGGTCACACTCAAGCATTTGTTCCTAAGTTATCTAAATGCACTACACTTCTACTGAAAACTACGCAACACACACACACACTGTTTCCAACAAATAGATGCAGATACGGTTGTAGGGTTGATTAATCATGTCTATTTAACCTTGCGCCCTTCCACACTGCCTGCCTCTGACTTAAGGCTGATTCCGATCAGTGCTTCAAGTACTTTAACGGTTTTCAATTATTAATTGATCCTGGTATGTTTGTGCTCGATGTGATTGATCGCGTAATAAGTTGCTCACAAAACCCGGCAGGGGAGAAAAAAAGAAAAATGGCCTTCTTCTCTGTTTCCCGCCGGAGTCGTTGGTGTGAATCATATAATTAAGTTCAACCTGGAAAATGCAACCGTATTTTTTCCCAGCTGAAATGCACAACAGTCCCTGCAGCGAGCACACGTTGACATTTTAATGAGAAGGCAGACTGGATTTGAAATATGACACGGTCTCACCTAGTAGGGACACAAAGAGACACGCTAATTTGATACATTTTCAGAAATTGAATGTTTTTTTGTGTCTCGTTCACCCGCTTATTATAGAGCTCGGGTCAATATGTGTATGAGCCTGATGGCAATTATCAGCTCCAATTATCAGCTCCTCTAAAGGAGCATTGGTGACAAGTGAAATAAGACAACAAACAAAACCATTGATTTCATTTGTAACATGTCAGACATGGTCGATGCCGTACAATTGTCACTTTTGAATCTGAACAATAAAAAGTGCTGCTGGTTCAGATATCGCCCAATTGGCCGGGATTAATGTTGTATGCTCTGTCATTCCTGAGTCAGGCTCAGCTGTCAATCATGACGTTTGACACCATTTTTACATCGTCAAATAACTGATTTAAATTTGCTGGAAAAAAAACAAACATCAGTCTAAGAATTTACCTAAAATGACAGAAATCATCTTCAATAAAAATGAATTTCAGGTGTGCTTTGACCTTTTTGTTTAGGCCATGTCCCATCCACTAACATGGATAATTTATAACCTATACTCTAGGCAGCCACCAGGGTTTGATCAAGATGCACTGGCTTCACTTATACGCAGCCGGCATGTCGTGGTTAGTAATGATTAGCAAACTACACACTCTCCTTTACTCACATCTTATTGTTGGAAAACTTTTATTTAATGAAATTTAGGTAATGTTAGAAGACTTTAGATAGATACCCCTTATTCTCCTTATTGCTACTGTAAATATTTAGTTTAATATCATGCACTACTTTTTACATCCGTTGCCTAGTGCATTGTAACTTTTCATTTCCTCTAAATGTCACCAACATTATTACTTTTCAATGGGAGTACCGCTAATTATATTCTAGCTTAAATACTCAAGTTCTTTCAATTTCATTTCTGTTCTATTATTATGCATTGTTTCTTTGCAAGAACTCCGATTGCGTATCTTATCTTATCTCAGCTGAGGGTAATCTCTTCTTCTTCTACTTTTGAATATTCTGGTTGTGTTGTCAGAGGAAGCAAACGTTTTTTTGAACTAATGAAAGCGTTTCTTTTGTCGTGAAAGCCGTTATCCCCTCGAGTGAAAATGTATGTTTGGTTCCTTCTTACAGCCCGCGTCAGCATCAACCTAGTTCACACTGCCTGCACTGCGCCAAATGGCCGTCAGACAAGTTCGCAACTAACTGACTTCGCAGCGACGGAGCCAATTATCTCCCTCCGGTGTTGGTGGAGACCAAAGCAGAGCTGCCAGGAACACGAATCCAAATGAATACCCATGTTGCTGAGTGTCAGCTGGATGTGTGAACAGGCAACGGTTTTCTACCACATCCATTGAATCAGTTTATAGGGTGATTATATGTCAGTGCAGTGTTTACAGCTTGTTTCCTTAACGGCCAATAAACTCCATTGATGAAGAATAAAGCAGAAGTCAGCTCTCTGCTCTGGAACAGCTCGAGTAATCAGTGTGAGATCTTCTCTTTGATATCCCCGACCCCGTCCAGTGAAAAGGGGAAAAGGAAATAAATTTACTGTCGTCAAGTCACAAAAACGTTTTGGATGTTCTTGTAAGGAAGCCAAATCAATATATTCCACAAATTGAGGTCATGGAGGTCACGGTGGAGGAGCCGGCCCCGCTGACATGACTCAGCAACATCTGGACTCGCTGCAACAGTGTGTGAAACTCGCTCAATCAGTGCGACTCAATCTTGAGGCCGCACACACTATTGCATTCGCTAATCCCGAGCGTTTGATTGACAGCGTGGAAGGCGTTCAATCAGCTGGCAGCCACGTTAAAACGCAATTCTCTAATCCTGTGCCGCGTTAAAAGCCCCATTAAAGCCGTGGCCAAATAAAAGGCACCGGAGA
This sequence comes from Hippoglossus hippoglossus, assembly GCF_009819705.1. Lineage (NCBI taxonomy): Eukaryota > Metazoa > Chordata > Actinopteri > Pleuronectiformes > Pleuronectidae > Hippoglossus > Hippoglossus hippoglossus. The sequence continues at coordinate 4,479,591 of NC_047152.1, read as the reverse complement.
GAACATGCCTTTGTGTGCTTGTGTTCGGCAGAAGGGTGCGCGGGGGCGTATGTGCTCATCTCTACATGTGTGGGTTGCTGTGAGTGTTGGGTCCGTGTGCATGCGTGTAAATGTGTTGAGCACACGCAGCAGATACATGCCCCGAGGCAAAAAAATTTAAAATAAAAAATGCTCTGCCTTAATTGTTTGTGATTTAGTGAAGGAGTTGAGTTCTTCCCTTGAACCACGGAGACGGAGAGAGAGACAAAGACAAGAAGTGAGAGTGGGCAGAGCGTGAGCGGAAGAGGGAAGGAGATAAAATACTAATTACAGTGTTTTGTGTGCACCCGGACCTGTGTGTCGAAACGCTTTTCTTCAAAAAGAACGATATCCAGTCAGAAATTAGCTTTTGAACAGTGAGCGTTGTTTGAAGCCGTCTCTCAGGTGAGCGGTGGCACCAGGTGGCGAGGGATCGAGCGCGTGTCGGGGATTTCTTTGTTGGAAGACAGTTAAATGCACAATTTGGCATATTTTTTGTTGTTTTAACCATCATTTTCATTGAAAGCACAAAGCTGAAGCACAACACTTATTATTTAATTATCATTTATGGATTGATTTATGGCATCTTTGTTACAATCGCCTGTGGTTTCTCCTCCAGGTCGACGTATATAGAGCTTTTATAGTCCAAGCACTTTACAGTACAGTGTTGCCCTTCACCCATTCACACACACCTTCATACAGTGCATCTATGTGCAGCACTTTCTCTATGATACATCAGGAGAAAGGGATCAAATAGCCGACTGTCTGGTTAGAGGACAATCCGCTCTACCTCCTGAGCCACAGCTGCCCGTGTGCACTCTACTGAGTTAGTGAGCGAGCTGCACTGGTGTGCTCACAGTTATATCTACATAATCATATCTGGGGGAATGAGGACATCTGAGCCTAGACGCCAAACTATTAACTATCTTCTGCTGCTGTGATAAACATTTCAAATGTGGGGGTGTCTGTTTGGAATTTGTATTATTGTAATCAATTGAATTTTTGGCTGAAAGATGTCGGAAACCGCACTCACTGAAATCTGATCAGTTCTCCCCTCAGTCGCTGAATCTGCCTGGACGAGCGTTTCATTAATTCATCTCCATCGTTGTGAATTAACAGCAAAGTGAATGATCAGATTAAATTGTCACTGGATTCTGGCTTTTCTACGGAGCTTAGTTTAAACAGCATCCCTATATAACCCGTAGGTGTGCATGCTTGTTTGTATCATGTGTCCGCTCTGTGACCATGGGGTGTACCCTCACTTATACGAGCTGGGACTGGCCCTGGCCCCCCCTGCGACCCTGAAAGGATAAGTGGTTATAGATAATGGATGGACGGATTGAATCACTGCCCTTCAAAAAGTAGCTGAATAACCCTCCAGGCTTCAACGAGGAGCACAGGACCAATACACAGAGCCTGAGTGTACTGGGCAACGCACGGTAGATCAGCAAAATGTTGTTTCAGGGACGTGACGAGTGCACTATGTTTCATAGCAGCACAAAATTCCCTTCACGTTCATTTCCTCTGGTGCCAGCGGGAAGTTGGGAGTAGAAGAACAGTGTCGTTACTTGATATCACAGCACAAGGATGTTTGATTTATCGCAAACTTCTCCAAATTACTTGCTGCCAACTTTGCCTTTGGACTCCGCCGAAGTTGTCGAGGCGTCTGTCAAAGTATTCCTGTTTGTCTGCCAGTCTGACTCCCCGTGTCCCTGGTCCCCTATGCATCCGCCTGGTTGCATGACAAGCCTGCTTTCATGCTGGAGAGGAGAGGTTCAACTCATCCAACCACATCCAATCGTGCCGACACACAGCCTGAGACCACGTGTGCACCCTCAGCCTCAACCCTCAGCTACCTATTATCTTCCCTCTCTCGAAACACCTCCTCTGGATCTCTGCTTTCCACTTACCGACTGCTTTGTGATTCATGTCTCCTTCCTTAAGCCTCTTATGCCTCAGGCTGCGGTGGCCATGATGGACGTCTCTCTACGTACAGTATATCCCTGAATCATAAAACTCCTGTCATGCACACACACACACACACACACACACACACACACACACAAACACACACACTCCTGCAAACATTGCAAGGACACAGACTGTACTCAGATGTGAAAATCATTTTTCTAATTAGTAAGAAAATGCAACTTAATCGTATTTAGCAGATGGCAAAAACTTTCTCCTACATTGCCTCCTTCCCTTTGCAGATACTTGAGATGCTACAGTTACCTTCTGTTTCTTATTAACAAGGCTGTAGCAGTGCAATATATGAAATATGCAAAGTGCCAGAGGAGGCTTTTTTCTCTTTGCATTTGTGAGTCATCATATTGGTGGATTGGAGAATTATGCAGCAAGTCAGTATCGAATAACTTTACCTTTAACTTCCTAATAAAACAATATGTTGTGCTTATTACTTGGCCAGTGAATAATTACTTCAATAAGTCAGTATTGGTGATTTTGATAATAATTATAAAACCTTCAAATGACTGTTATCAGCCATTAAAGTCTGTGATCTAATAAATAAACCATTTATTGTTCTGTATTTGATCTGAAACAAAAAATCCAATTTAATCTGATCTTAACATCATTAATGTAAAAATGTGGGAGTTTTAAAGTTTGCATGGAAGACGCCTGAGGACCATCATGGTTGTATTTACCGCTTTGTTGGCATATAACTCAGAAAATGTTTGATTACTTTACAATAGGACACAACAAAAGACAAGAAATATCAACTTTGAGTTGAGAAGTCGAAGTAGGTCAAAAGCTAGTGATCCCTGGGGGTTCTCGGATCCAAAAGAACCGAGATTCAAGAGGAGAAAAGGAAAGATGCTTGAGAAAACCTTCAATAACCCTTATATAAACTGCTTATTTTAGAGAGATCAAAACACCTGGCATTACAAGAGGAATGCAAATCTCACGGTATGACGTTGGCATCGTGTCAATCTGCGCGACGAAGACGGTCACATTCCCAAAGTACCGCTCTGTCCACAAATCGGATGCTAAACCTGTCAGACAATCGAGGCTGCGTCAGAGGGCAAGAAAGGGAACAAGCAGAGCTCCAACTGGCAATGCAATCATCAGCCGTGATAGAAATGAGGGGGTGTTAACGGGCCACGTCTTCAATTCAGCTTTTCAATTGCTGCGTGCAGTCAGAGCTTCTATATGTCAAAGGTGCCGCAAAGCGACAGAGAAGCAAATCGCAAAATTATTCCTCGGTATGCACGAGGAACACCGCACAGGTACACATGCACCACGAGAAGTAGTAGTCTCTAAAATAGCAACCAGATAAATATTAATAGACATCCTGCAGTACGACTCACAAACATAGAGTCTGGCATGACCTGCGTATTGTCTCATAACCCCAACTTCTTTATCCTCCCTCGCAAGGATGATTTCCATCCGTGATTGTGCGGAAACTGGGGCATCACGCCGTCAGAGAGCAAATCCCATTTTCTCAGATACTGTGTTCATATTTATGGAAAGAGGGAAAAATAGAGGCTGCAAACACAGGTGCGATCTAATGCCCATATCCCATTTCCCTTTTCCAAAATAGAAGCGTGCTCCAATGAAAATTATACGCAAGCTTTGAACATTTCTACGGTATTTTCTGTTCTTTTGTGTCCTCTGTGCACTTCTCAGTCCTGTGTCCAATTTGTTAGTCTTATTTTCTTATCTCTGTCGCTCCCTTTTCTGTTTATCCCTTGCCTCTCCCCCCCCCGTCCTCCGACTGCAGCCTGTTTCCGAAAAAGGCGCCTGGACACATTAACATCAGCAAATGGCCAATACCTCTTTTAAGACAAAATAAGCTGGTATACAGACATTTCACTGTCTTGCTAGTGTTGCATCTTGAATGATACAAAGACAAAAATCACTGATTCACCTTGTTCTCAAGATGTTAAAAACAATACGTGCATGGCTATCAATGTGCCAATGAATGAATGTTCAATGGACATCATGATGTCAGTCAGAAAAGGTGCAGCATTAGCATATAGACTGCCAAAATAAAGATGAAGAAGAAGAAATTTTGCACGTTTATCCAGGTGCCATGTTTTTATCACTGTCGATCGGAGCCGGAGCCGATAAAACCCAACTGCAGAGCCATTTGACCCGGGAGTGAATGCTGATTGTATCCATTCCCATTGAAGACAAAAGCCAGATGTTCATGGGTGTAAATGGGTTTTATTCGCCAGTGGAAAACAGGCGTCAGAGAATCTACCATAAATCCAAGGGTGTCGGTCAGACACTGTGGTTTGCTTCACACCAACGTGCCCAAAGAGCTGCTCTACACTACAATCCATAGTATTTATACCTTATTAAGGTATAAATATGAATTTATTCCAATGTAGAGCTTGAACATTTTGTTTGAAACCAACTAAGCTGATCCAAATCGAGGCGTCTGTCCATCAACGCGTCAGCCCTGACTGCTCAGGACGCACTGATCAGGTGGAAGTTACAACGTAAACAGCACAGAATACAGTCAGCGGAGCAGCACTGACAATTTTAATGAGTCACTTGAGCTGCTCCGCGTCCAAGAATTGCAGCAGTTTCTCTTTACGCAATTAATAAGGTCATCCATCAAGAAGAAAAGGTTCCCGTCAAATGATTAGGTTCATAAAGCCAATTAAAGTGACCGGCCATCCTTTTCTGAATATAGACAAGCTAATCAAATATATATATTAATGAGAGGCCGCCCCTGCCACTTTGGTGTCTCTGAGGTCGACAGGAAAATGACATTTTTAAGATCATCAGATTGTCATCGGCATACGTGGCAACAAAGGCAAATAGATTCTACTGTTACTGTTGCATGTTGGACAGAACTCATCTATGGAATTAGCAGCTATGCACAGAGCTGGATTGCAAGTTGCCACAGATCTTTATGGCTCCTGCAGCTGTGTCTTTTTCTGCTAAAATAGTCTCGAAGGGCATCGGTCACAACAATAGTAAACCATCTGATGGAGGCGCGGTGTATTTTCTTCCTGGCCGGGAGAGTGGATGGAGGTGGAGGTGAGAGGTTTGCTTTACGATGATCCACAAATTCAAAATATCCCTCCGTTCCGTCCAAACATTGCACATAGATTACGTGAGTGATCCGGCTGAGTTGGGCTGATTATTTCCCTGACCCCCTCCATAAGCACAAAGAGATGGGTGAGCCCACGAGCGATGGGATGCTCCGCGCCACTGTGAGAGGAGTCGGCTCGAATGAGTTCGGCAAAGAGCGATTGAGTAATAAAACCTAAACGCCTCCGAGGCAGTATCTGATTTCCGGGCAGTGCTGAGGGAAGCCTCGTAGGTTGCGGGTGGGTGAAGGTCGAAAAGAAACACAGAAGCAGTGAATGGGATGTTTTATAGAGCTCAAAGTAAAAAAAATTGGTTATTGTATCATTTTGCCATCTTTGAAGATAAATGACACAAAATCCAAATAAAGAAAAGAGGATGCGTGTCATGACTAGACACAACAGCCTCAAACACCAAGAGTTATGTCACTGGAAAGAGCCTTTCAGTGAAGGCATGTGGGCATTTGCTCAAAGTATTTACTAAAACATGAAGCGAGAGAGAGGTTTGCATGCTCTCCCCCCAGCGTCTCTGCACCCTTCCTGCTCCTCTTCACTCTCCTGACTCGAAGAAAACAGCAGGAGCAAAACAAAAATAGAAGTAATCTTTTTGCGCAGCCCTTCTCCTCCAGCAGCAGTGTGTGTGTGTGTGTGTGTGTGTGTGTGTGTGTGTGTGTGGGGGGGGGGGGGGTGCGTGGAGAATTCCATTTATATTTATTTTTAGAGCAAACAAATCCCAATAATTATGATTCTAGTTAACTCGCGTGTCATTGCAGGAAAGGACTGTACGTGGTGCAGAGGAGACAGGCACAGATGAAGCAAGGGGGAGAAAAATAATAATGCAGTTCAGGTTCTTTGCACACAGAGGCTGTATTTCTTATTGGAAACCGTTGCATATTTAAGAATAAATACAACCTCCCCGTTGTGTAAATCACATTTACACACAGACTGCAACAACATTTTTGCCCGTAATTAAAGTTTTCGGAACAGAAAGGTGTTCCGGAGAGTTGTTAGAGCTGCTCTGGATCAATTGGACGACTTACATTTATTCTCTTCTTTTCAATATGCGGCCCCAGCGCTGCACCGCTGACGTCCTGAAATCATTTTGCAGCTCCTTAGCTCAGAAGACGAAATTCTCAGAGTTCCTGACAGCTTCTCGGGATTGAATAGACCCAATGTTTACGAGAAGTGAGAGGACGACAAAATCACCCTCCCGGCTCCTCTCCATATTATCTCCTACTGTGAATTTTCAGAACGAATGGAATAATAAAACACATCGGACTCAGTGTGCGAGGTTTCTGTGCGTGACGGATTCAAAAAAGACACGTGTGACAAATACGGACTTGGTGTGCAGAGACCTTTTTACTGTGGGTGGCAGAGCAGTCGCGAGTGGCCTTTTTTAGTTTCCAGCTGCAACAGATGCAGTCTGTGACTTCAAATACCTGGTAAACCTTTCCTCGTCTTCTGCTGCCTCAGCCGGTGATTTGCTGCACAGCCTCCTCTCCCCCTGCACTCTCCTCCCCAGAGACTTTTAGTTCATCTGCACCGACGACCTAACGGTTTCCGGCCGAGGAGAAGATTCGCCGTTATGGAACAAGGGGTCAGGAGCGGATGATTTTTCACACAAGCTCCTGTCACTGCCCCCCCCCCCCCCCCCCTGCACAAACACAGAACTTTTTGTTTCTGCAGATCACAGACAAAAGCTCACGGAACTTAAACAACAGCTCAGACCTTAATCCTCAACAACAGAGCGAAGATTTACAATCCTGCTGTCTCCTTGCAAAAGATGTACACAACTGTGCTTCCCTCTCCAGTCCTTTTGGCAGAGACTGTTATTTGGTCTCAGCTGGACAGGCAGACTCAAATTGTGCCAAGCAAGCCAATACTAAAAGCTTAGATTCTCAAAGACAATATCTGACCTTTGCTACATTCAACTCCCCAAAAAAAACTTCACTCCACATATGAAAGCAGCACTTTTCTACTTTTCAATCATTAAAGGCACTTCTCTTCTGTCTTTATAGATATATATTGTTTTCCTGATCAATGCAAATTCATTATCAGGTGATTTCAACCCTGAATTTGAACAAAATAATAGAATGGCACCGTTGTTGGTTTTAAGGAGGTTTGATTAACTTTGTGTTATTAAAGTTTATGTTTCATGACATTCAGATTTTAGGATAGTTTGGACATTTGGACAAATTGCAGGAAGTTGAGACAGCGTTAAACAATAGAAGAAGAAAAAGAGTCCTGTTCAAAATTGACAACACGCCTGTTTACAAACCAATCAATGTCAAGTATACGTAGCCACAGCCCACATATTTGATGCCACCATGACGTAAGCATGTCATACGAAAGTCTTCAAGTCAGATGTAAACCATGTAAGACCTGAAGCTTGGTGAACGGCCTTAGAATCCTTATTCAGAAAAACTCCTCTTGTGCCAAAACACCACGGTGAACCAACAGCACTGATCACCGAGGTGCGCCCGTCTGCTACGCCTGTGAGGGCTGTAATCTTAATTCTCATTTCATGCATGCTGGAGAATGGGCCAAGCAACATGTTTTTTTTTTTTCTGCGGCGAAGCCATCATTGCCGCAGGGATTGAAAAAGGCACGGTACCGGGCTGATTATTCTCCCGTCCACATCCTGCTGGTGGCTGTGACATGGCCATTATCTCAGGCCTACGGATTAATTCAGTCACAAAGGAGAGGTCACCGGCTCCTGCCAGGCCACAGAGAAGAGACTCCTGGGGATCTTGCTAGCGGCCTTTCCGAAATGAAATTCAAAGGTTTAAGGTCAACAGTCTCCCTAATTGGGAGGGTACGTCCCATGACAATACCGGTGCAGACCATTAAAGCTGGAATTCTCTGCTAAATGACACGCATTGTTATCTGAAATAAACGCATTTTCCGAGTTCTGCTCCTGAATGAGACAATGCCGTGCTCTCGATTTGAGTGTGAATTGGATTGGACTCTAAATCCCAATTACACAGAACCGGAAATGAGCACGCAGCGAGAACAAGGTCGCGTGTGACGGATGAGCCGTGCAGCTGTATGCTCTTGAGTGAACAGCTGCAATGTATAGCTCGACGTGTACAGTGAATTAATATTAAATAATCATATCCTACTTCCATAAATCTGACAATCATGAGTAAAATGTAAAAATGTTCAACAAAGAATATGGCCACTATTGAAAAGATTTTTTTCATTAGGTGTGACAGACCAGAAAAAAAAAGTCATAGTCTGAGCTAATGTCATTCTCTTCTCTGATCTCAAGATCAGCGCTTCAAAGCCGCAGGCTGTATTATTCACTTTTCAGCTTGTCCAATTCCTCCCACTGCCGCACTCTTTTGTATTTCTATTTCCCTTTCTACCCATCACCCTTAATTTCACTCAAGTCGGCCCCTTTCATCTTTCCACGTTTCTTGCTTCATTGTGCAATGAATTGCCTCTTCACCTTTCTATCTTCAACCTCTGTCTGTTGGTCACCCTCTCTCTCTTTCTCTCTCTCTCTCTCTCTCTCTCTGTGTGACAGTTTCGCGGTCGTCCACCGTGGTTCCGGCCAACCAGGATTTCAGGAAGCCAGGACCTGCCACAGTTGGGTCAAATCACGCCAGCTAATATTACTCAAAATACTCCCTCCCTCTGTCACCCTGACGCCTCCGCCACTGCGGCACTTTACGTCGAAATGAGGATCAACAGGTACAATCAGACGAGTCAAAAGGCATTATCGTTTTTTTTTTTTAGGAATACCACAAAAATGTAAAATGATCGGCCTGTGAACCAATTACTTTTTGGTGTTTTCCTTGATTTTTCAGAGAATAATCTATGGATCTTGATGACAAAAGATCAGGCATGGAAGTGATATTTATGAGTGTGTACAATTTGTTGCAGATCCAAATACAAATCTGCATCTAGTGAATTGAAGCGTGGGTTTTGTAAGCGCTACGCTGAGTGCCATCCTAGATTTAGTTATAAACTTTGAGACAAAACGATTGAACTCATGATCAAAAGGTGCAAAAGGACACAAAACAAGACTTTGCTCACATCTCTGTGAGGCTGCATTTAGGCAAAGCAGTTGCTGCTTAAGGAAATGAGTGAGGATCACCCAACTCATGACATTTTATCACCTAGGAACTTCAAACGTTTGCGGGCGATTCACAACAAGCCATCAGATTGTTGTCAAGACGTTTTACTCTGAACTACAGACGTGCTATTGAACAATGAGGGGATCAGCAGCCATCATCCTCTGAGTAACATGACCTCTGTCCGTCCCTGGGAGATGGATCGCCCACTTCCGACTGCGTTTTCTTTCCTTGTTAAAAGTTTTTTTTTTTCTTGGGGAAGTTTTTCCTCACTTGAGTCACGGGTTAAGGGCAGAGGATGTCGCACCTTGTTAAGCCAGAGGATGCAAACTGATTTGTGATTTAATGACTGTCTGTTTCAAATCCTGCAAGCAATAAATCCAATAGTTGTCCTAGTAGCTGATGTACTTCGAGTGTGGACGGATACACGGACAGACCGAGAGCTGCTAACGTGGCTGAAAAGTAAAACCCGGCCCCTTAACAAAAGAGCAAACTTTCAGTTTCCAGACTTTTACCGGTGACCCGTGAAGGTATCCATTATGTTAATGGGTAATTTACGACCGCCATGAAAAATGCTCATGTGAGTACAGTGACTTTCAAGAGCACAGTAAATCAGGTCAGTGTAAACTGGTATATCGGACACAGGGACACTCTTCGACGCTGCAGTACATTTTGCACAAAAAAAAAAAGGCTCCTGTGATACATTTAATTAAACTAACCGATAATCATCTCAGTTTCATGGCGAGGGGGTCTTTGTGAAATCGTTATTTGTTAATCGGTTGCCGTGGGAGACGGGCGGTGCGGCTAAAGGTCACGTCGTTATTCAGCCCCATCCGGTACGTTTGAACACGAACAAAGATGGCCACACAGAGCAAACATAGCAGGTGAGGGAGACCTATCGATCGGCCCGAACTCTGTGTTCATAAATCATGAGTAAACAGATGCATGGAGGGACACGCAGCTCTGCAGCATTTTATCTGACTAGATCTGTCACCTAGTGAAAGTAGGTGACAGATCTAATTAATAGGCTGACAGGTCGGCGTATGTGAAGGTACAGTACGTGCCCGTGTTGAGTGATCACTCCGAACAGTGCTGCGGCGCTGAGTACAGCAGTGAGCACATTAAAGAAGGATCTGTCATTTAGCTCATGGGTGAGTACGCCGGCTCTCCGGTGTGCACTCACCCCCCCCCCCCCCCCATCTCTAACTGATGGATGATAGCAGGGTGTGTATCTGCATGCATAGGCTCAGCTCCGCGTGGCTTTCAATTAGAACTGTCAGGAACATGCACTCAGCGCGCCCGCTGAGATGAAGGAAGGCAAACAAATCAATATGCATGGAGGGAAGCGTTCCTCTCGAACTAACATTCCCCTGAACACACATACTGTAAACACACCTCATGCCACGTGGATGGCAAATTGTCATTGAAGCACATATGTGTGCTACAGTAAGGCCCACGGCCAAATACAAGCACACGTGCACTCAGAACATATCACAGACTGAGATGAATGCCACATGGTGCAAACACCTTATGCCCCGTGTTTGTCAAATTCACATTGTGGGAATGTACAATGAGGCCCAAGGCAAAACACAGATACCCACACATATTGTCATGTGTCCCACGTGTATGTCAAATTCATAACACATAAGAAAATATATAAATATATATATATATACACTGCAAGGACGCCCACAGCACAATACATAAATGGGAAAAGAAGAAATCACACAGTGACACACATCCACTCATACTGTCCCATGTAAAGGACACACGCATCATGCCACACCACGTGCATGTCAAATTCCCATCGAAACACACATGTATGCCACAATGACAACCACAGGCCTTCAACACACGCCGAATACAAACATGAATATTCACAAAGCATCACACGGTGGTATCACATTCACACATAATGTCCTCGATGAACGCCACACAGTTCACACACCTCATGCCAAGTGACAAATGCACATTAAACCTCCTCCGCCAAGGCCCAACAGTCCCAATCAGGATGCACCGAATTTCACTAACTCGTAGATATCAGACCTCTTAATAAGAATAAATCCTCGATCTTTCCTGATCATCCGTCCAGTAGCTATTGTGTAATCGTGCTTGCAAATAAACAAAAATACAAACCAACCCGCAAACGGACAGGGATGCAAACAATAAGGGCCCAAGGCAAAACACGTATTTGTGCAAACACATCGCAATGTGACACACATTCACACACATGCCGCCCTACATAAACGTCGCACAGTGCACACACAAACACACACAAGTACACACCATTGTGAGCATCCCTGACTTGGATAATTGTCGCTGCTGTAACTCAAAAGACAACATGTCCCCCAGCTTCGGAATTAGCATATTCATTATTTAACTGGGGAGCAGCTGGCTAATTGGCAAATGAAATGCTTTCAATAATGTTCACATGAGAAGCAGAATTTAAATAAACCGAATCTTGGCGGGGAAAATACCTAAAAGGAAAAGAATATAAATATTTTTTGGGACACGAACAAAGCGACAGCCTATGTCACAAGCAAGCGCCACCGTGCAGATGTGCCAACTTCGCTTTGTTCGTGTGCAAATAAAGTAATTCACAGTCAAAAGAAATGCATCAAAAAGTGGTGACAATTATAGCAATTTCCGACTGTAAACTCTCCTAAGAAAGAAGAGGGATGTCACAGCTCGGCTCTGGCGCAGGTACTCCGGCTTTAATGGACTGCCAGAGCCAGCTGACTCATGTAGGCTTTCTAAATCAGAAAAGCAGGAGGAGGGGGCTGGATGTGCTCATAAAAAGGCCCCCGTGATTCTCGTCTGCGATCATTTGAGTTAATGACACACACTCTCAGGCCATAAATCAGGGTCTGTTTGATCCCGGTCAAGGATATTAAACTCTGATGGGCTCCCGCATTCGCCAATCGCCAGTCTGCCTTTCGCAGAGGACGGCGAGGGGGTTCATTTGAGACATGCACCCATCTGATAGCCGACAGGAAATGACTCTTAAGCGCAGGGCAGAGTGGCTGGCACAAAGCTGACACAGCTTCTCCAAAAAAAATGATTCCCATCTATCTTGGGGCAATTTTTTGCTGCTTGTGATCCGCGGCGAAAGGTGACATGGCGGGGCGGCGTCCCGAGATTACCGGGGGGGGTAGGGTCAGAGCAGCGGGGCAGGGGTAACAGGGCTGATGTGGTGTTGAGTCACAGCAGCAGACGCTAGTGGCAGCCGTCACTACACATCAACTAGCCGGACAAGTGTTTTTCACTATGGTACATACACTATAGGCGATGTACCGAAGATGTCAACCCTGCCAGCATCAAGCTGCTGCAGGGGGCACATTTTATAAACTTGACCTGCTGCTGTGGCGGCTGACAACCTGCCATCGGAGAGAAAGCTTTCTGATTCATGACTCGGACGACACTCGCTTTACCGCACCGTGTGTAAAAGTGTTACGATAAGCAGGGAGCGCTCAAATCATCTTTACGACTTCCCGATTGTCGAGGTGCTCTCAAGTGCAGCAAACGGCATTAGCATCGGATAAGTAAGTCAAGTTAACCCCTCGTCCCGAGCCGTGCTGGACTCTTTATTCTGTAATCTTCATGGCGAGGTTCATACAATCGAAGAACCTAAGAAACTACAGTAACCACCCTCTCCTCTACACACATTTTTTCCCACCTGCAAATACTACATTGCTTTTCTTGATAAATCATAATCCATAATGTGATCAATTTGCATCCCACCAACTTTTATGGAAATAGATTCAATAGTTTTAGCGTAAAAAATTCTGATGAAAACATAACCTCGTTGGTGGAGGTGATATAATGCAAACTCACAGTGCCTAAACATTGCCGGATGTGCCGATTAGAATCTGATGTCATGTGTGTGGACGGTTTGTGGAGTTTTTCTGGTATAAGATTTTATGGGAAGCTGCTCTTCAGTCCACAAATACACAAAACTAGTCAGAAAAGCACAAAACCTTGGCCAAGTCCCAGCAGTCTCCTTATTAGACCACATTCAAATTCAATGGAAATATGCCTCTTTTTGTTTTTCAAGAAGATCCATGAAAAACTCTGTTAAAGACGAGATTTAAAATCCTGGATCTGCACCAAAAAGTGAATTGCTTCCTCCCTGATCCAGATCACATCCTTCCACCAAGTATCTTACTAACAAAGAAAACCCGCCTGTGAAAATACCAGTGTCAGAGGTCAAGGCCAAATTAAATTTCCCTAATGGTGTCATCGTTAGGGTTGTATTCATGTCTTGTTTAGGTTTTCTTCTCTCGTGCTTTGTGTGTCCTCAGTGGAGAGAACTAACATTTCTATGAAGTGAATCAGACACCACAAAAAAAAATCCAGATATAAAAGGGAACAGAATGAATTCACACCATTTAACAACAATTGTGTGGAGCCACTCTGTTCCAGTGTCATGGCGCCAACTATATTTTCCGAGCGCACTTTAATAAAAGCACTTCTTACAAACCACTCATAACAAAGTGCTCTGGTTGCTGTTGTTTATTTCGCGATCCCCACTTTGCATTTAATCACACATGGTGACTGGTGGGTGAGCGTGGAGTTGAGCTGACTGGGACGACCCCTTTGTGTTGACGGCTGAGCCGGGGCTGCTTCCGCACAATCACTGGCAAAGGCCCGTGCATACGCGTGGAGAGCAGAGTCCCTGCTGGTCCCCCCCCCCACACACACACACCCTGCTGTTTGTGCTGTTGTTGTTGATAATAGCGTTTGCAGGGAGCGGAGGCGCACAGCTGTGCCGCGGCGGCCCGGAGACAATGGGCGTCCTGGGGCGGCTCCGACGCGGCGCAACAATTTGTCTGAGCAGAAATGAGTCAAGAGAACCCAATCTCTTCATTTTTGATTAGCATTGGAAATGAGCTGCTTGTGAGGGGGGCTTCCAGGAAAGTAGTAATCGCATAAAGGTTTTGTTGATGACACATGCGTCTATGGAGCCGTGAGTTTATTTGCACACACGCCTGTGTTTCTGTCTTGTGCAGTCTTTTTAGAGCACGGCCATTTGTGAAAATGGTGGCCCAGCTGTCAACACTGCATTGTATCAGCTATTGTTTACACTGTAGGTGCGAAAAAAACAACTTTCTCTATTAACGGAATGCAATTTCAGTTTTCCAGTCATCCCTCGTCTCACTTCTCAGTGGTAATGAGCTGCGGTTTCGCCACCGTTATCAAATCTGTTTAATTATTCATACTCGGCCTGTACTTTCTGCCGCCGTTAACCGGATTCCTTCTCTCTGTGTAGCTTTAAGAAAGCCTGTTTGCGTGCCGCCCGGCGGTGTGGGGCGGGCGACAGCTTGACAGTCCGGCTGGGCTCGGAGGAGCAATTTGAGACCCTGCATCTCAAAGCAGCAAATCTCTACTTCTGCTCGGTGATGGATTGTAACTATAGCAGGAGCAGGTTAGGTCCATATCAACTCAAAATACTTTGATATGTTGTTTGGATATGACAGGAGCTGCGAGCTGCGGCTGCGAGGGGCTGTTGTGCCATGCATATGATTGATGAATAAATAACTGGCTACCAGGGGAGGCCCCGATTTGCAGCGTTTCACATACACTACCCTCCTTTCATGATCATCCATCCCCAAAAGAAGTCCGCTACAGCCTTCCCCTCTTTCTCCTCCTCTTATTCTTCTTCTCTCATTCCCCTCTTCCACCCCCCAACTCCTCTTTTAGATTTTCTTTTGTTTCCATAGAAACTGGGTCTTGTCCCATGCATTCTTCTCCCGTGGCAGCTTCCTACCCCGCTGGATAGGCTTCTGGAAGAGTATCAGTCCTCCCAAACAAGCAGCAGCAGCCTCGCCTGCAGCTCACGATACCTAATGGGAATATTTTTCACCACTGAGATCCATCAGTCAAACGTGGGCAATAACATGATGTAGCTGTACGCGACTGTACTGTTTGTGTAGAGCGGCTTTCTCCGAACACGGCTTACAACAGCATGCGTTAACGTTATGCAAAAATCCATAAATAAGAGCTTGTGTGTGATTGCTGAGGCAGTCGTGTGCTGGTGGTGTTATGACTGGTTTCATGTTGCGACCGAGCAATATATTTGAGCTTTCCACTGGATTCTGCAGAAACTGAGATGACTGCTGCAAATCTAAACCCGCCACTTGAGCTGAAAGCATGCAGGAAATGATATTGTGTGAAATACACATCACGCTAAAGCTGAAAATCAATGAAATGCGGCCTCACGGATAAGCTTTTTCGAATAAAGCAACAAGTTAATATGTTGTGTTTTACAACAGAGCAATTTTAGGCGAGCGCACATTTATACAAGGAAACTAATCCTTTTATTTGGCTCTTATTTCAGCCTTGATTTCTGAAAAGCATCTCTGAGGGGATTGTTTATTTACCCAAACTCCGTGGATGAGGAGGCTCTGATTAATTAACAAATTCTTAGTTACAATGATGGCCCAGTGCCCTTTAACCAAAAAGGGCAACGCTGCCAAAGAAAGTTAACAGATGGGACTGAAGATGAGTTTTCACGCTGAAATCGATGCGAGAACCTTGTTTGTGCGTTTGAAACAAGATACAGATTGGTGCTTTGATGATAATTCTGCATGAGGCTGGAATAATCAATGAATGAAATGAGGGCGAAAGCAAGCAAGTGCTCAGCGCGGCGCCGTTCTCAGACGTTCGAACACATCCACGTTTGGCATATAAAGTTCACGACTGAGACCAGATCAAACTTTTCCTGTGTTTTTTGTTTTTCTTGACCCTGCTGATGCTGGAGGGCGCGTTACTGGATTAAAGCTTCATGAATTCGCAGGCCCCTCATGGTGGATTGTGAATATTTTGACCCTCTGCGAAATGGCCCTATGAGCAGGTCAATTAAAGTGCGTTAGGTGAATGATTGTTACAGCGGAGCTCCAGCCCTGCAGTCTGACAGCCCGCTGATCCGTGGCCACAAGGGGCCTTTAAATTGGCAACCCACGTCTCCCCAGACAGACAAAATAACGTTTGCTCATGCAACTGCAAGCAGGATCCTTACCTGAATCCGACTTCACGTTTTAGCACCTCGAGGACGCGCTTCAGCGGCATTAAAAGTATCTTCACAGTATGTTTGTGGGAGCCTGCGTCGTCGTGTTGGGGGACCGTGTGTGTCAAACCTGCTGTAATGAATTTTACAAGCTGATTGCTGCGGATTATTTGCTAAAATGACACTTGTCAAAACAGAACATGCATTGCCTGTTGGCAGTGCACAGTGGGGATTTAACCAGGTCATTAAAGCTTTAACCCATTTCAATTTTGCACCCGCTAAATGGATAACAACCACCGAGATGGATTTCCATTTTATCCTAATTCGCCGGATCATGCCTACGTACTCCATTTCCCCAATCGTTCTCATTTCAGAACATCCATCTGCATCGAGCGTTCCTCTTTCATCATCTCTCGGTGTAATTTCATCTCACACTCTGAGCGCCCGAAAGAGATGGGAGGCTGCTTTTCAGTCAGAGGGCGCAAAATATGTTTTGCAAAAATGGAGTGCAATGGGGAGGCA
Source organism: Hippoglossus hippoglossus (assembly GCF_009819705.1). NCBI lineage: Eukaryota > Metazoa > Chordata > Actinopteri > Pleuronectiformes > Pleuronectidae > Hippoglossus > Hippoglossus hippoglossus. Next base: position 4,462,909 of record NC_047152.1, on the reverse strand, counting down.
TCTGCATAATTAATAGCGACTGCGAGATTAATTACCGCCAGCATGCTCATAACCTGTTATTCTGAATGAACTGACACTAACATGAATACACAGATAACGCTGCACAGGTAAACGGGGGAATTCCATCTACTGCCAGAGCTCCAGGGAGGCGCCGTCCCGTCCTATTTTTGCGCTGACCAAGATAATCCAGCTCTAAAACAGGCAGGAGGAAAGCAGGGAGCTCGCTGCACGCTAACTCGCTGACCTGTCAGACGCTTAAGTGCGACAGCGGCGATAAGAGCGGTGCCGCGTGGAGATTGAGGAGGGAATTACAAAAAAGAAAACCCAACAAACTGCAGGTCGATGATGTTGTAATGGAGGCTTTAATCTGCTTAGGGGGAGACAGACGACGCGCCCTGCTGCGCCATAATGTTATTGTTTTTAATTGTATTGTGATTGGACTTTTCAACGACTTCAGTTTTGTCTCAGCTGCAAATTTTAATTTGTGCTGTTTTACCTTTTACCGGCGTGTTTGTTTAATTATAGTGCAAATTTTAAAAAAAAGCTCAGTCCCAACCAGATCAGGGCGTGAGGGCAGGGACGATCTCTGTTACACTGTGGAGGAGGATCAAAAGAAGTCATTGCAACCTCAATGAAGCCAACTCCTTGTCCAATTCTAATTAATGATTAACTGTAGCCCGGCCCCTCGCGGCGTTCAATTGACACGACGTAGTTCACAATTCTCTTAATAGCTCATTCAATCAGTCATTTTACGACCCACTGGGGTGAATCGGCAGTTCCCAATCCACTTAAAAGACGGAGCAAATCATTCAAGAGTTGCACAACCCCAATAAAATCACTGAGTCTAAACAACACGGCGGCGGGGACTTGGAAAGAGACGGGGGGTGGCGTAACGGGGGGGGGGGGGGGGGGGCTGCGAGTGGGACGACTCCACAGAGAAACGAGCCCGAACCTGAGTCTGTTCCACTGCTGCCCTCTGCGAGAGAAGAACAAATGTTTGGTCTGTGTGGAATGTTTGAACAGATGGAGGAGAGCCCTGTCTGCCATCATCATCGCCTGGAGGTGGCTCGCCCTAATGCAGCGAGCCGCAGACAGGAAAACGACGCCCACATCGTACACACCTACAACATCCCCCCCCCCACACTTTAGTAACTCCTCGAGTTTGTCTCTGCAGCACTTCAAGCCGCACCTTCCCTAACACTGACCCCGCCAACCCCTGCTTCCACTGCACTCCTCTCATTACGCCAGCTGTTTTCCCGGCAGTGCCCCAGACTCCTTCATTACGGAGGCTCGCCGCGCTCACCGGCGAGCCCCCCCCAGGGCTCGTTATCGATAGCACTGCACTGAGCAGCCCGGCCGATTGGAAAGACTTGCTGCGGAGGCTCAATGGACGTGCGGGGGCGAGCTGGGAGAATTCATTAGAGCCTAGTGGCACTACTAAATCTGATGCAGCAACTGCGACTTATGCCTCGGTCTGATAGGAACAATTTATTGGAGGGGAGTTTTTTTTCCCCCCTCGCCTGTGATGTGGGCATGCGAGGGGGCTGTAAACACTGGGCTCTCCTTGCGGCACACGGAGATAACAGTGGCAGAAGGTTATCTGCGTCGCAATGGGAATGATGTATGCACGGCAAATATGCTAGAATGGCGTAGTTTGACGCCTGCTCCCTTCTCTCTCTCTCTCTCTCTCTCTCTCTCTCTCTCTCTCTCTCTCTCTCTCTCTCTCTCATGGGCTGATGTGTGCGTCTCTCTCAGGATCTCATCTTTACCGATCTGATGTGTTGCTGAAATAAAGATCTTTGGTAAACACTGGAAGGTGAGTGGCTGTGGGTGTCTCATAGCTGTCGCCTGCCTGTTTTTTTTAACTCACTTCATTCCAGTCACACACAGAAGTGAGGGTGGACTGGTTACCGGCAACCCGTAACTCCTAAAAAATACAGAGTGGAATCAAAATTGCGTGCACACACTTCTGTTTTACATGCGGCAACCTTACAGACACCACAAGTGGCCCCTGAGTAGAGACTAGAGGCTCTCAACTGGCGAGCTCCTTCATTATTTTATGGGGCTGTGATTGCATCCTCTCCCACCGTGCCGCTCCTTGAACTGTCCCCTGTGCTCTCAGACGTGTTTACTGCCTGAAACAGTGCCGTGACCCGCCGGAAAAAAGAGAGAGCGTCCCTCTTTCAGGCGGTTCTCCTCGGTGACAGCGCCGCGGCGTGAAGAGGCGGCTGCTCCAGTGGCTGGCCTTGACCCTGTGACCTCAGGTTGAACGGACTGCAAGGACGAGGCGATGGAGGGACAGAAAGAGCTGTTGCTGGGGATTGAGGCAGACGGCACAAGGTGTGAGACTAGATAGTGGCTCCCTGGCCCTTATGCAGAGTCTAAGCACATATGCACACAAAAAAAACCCACGCCTGCCCCCTTCACCTCAATTTCTACCGCACCTTGCCCCGCAGACTCTGGTCCATCGATTTGTCCAGGCCGACTGGAGTAAATGTACTATTCACAATCTGTCTCCTCGCTTTCTAATTTCCATTTGAGCAATTGGCCGGTTTGGCTGGAACATCGCCCAGAGGCTGAAGTCCATGGAGAGTGACTTTATTGTCTAGTGCTTTATTTAAACCTCTCTGGGCTGAAAAACTACAGTCCCCCCCGCCAACAGCAGCAGCAGAAGAATGGACCCTGCAGAGGAGCAGGGGGAGCTGTCTCCTGTACGGCTGCATCAATTGGAGTCTGTCTCACACGGGCTGGCGGAGTTGTGGCTGTCTGAGCAGCGCCTTTTCAGGGAGGTCCGAAAGCATAAAAGACCGGGCGCGATTTCCCCTTTTCCGACTTGCTTATGGGTCTTGGATTCATTGTGGCAACCAAAATGGAGTGTTAGTGCAATTTTCTCAAACAAATTGGTATTTATCCCCTCAACAAACACCAAGGTGAGTCAGGGTGCCTTTCCACTGACAGCAGCTGCTGTTTCAAAGGGAGTCAAAACCAGCGGGAGCAATTACTTTGCCTGGGAAATGCTTATATATTTTCATTGGTATGAATGTATGAAAAGCACTGGTTGACCTTGGATGAATTTATCGGGGATGAAGCGCATATCTTGAAATCTGGCCTTTTCTCAGACCCCTGCTCGAACATAACGTGCCCAAAATAAATTGAGATTATCTCAGAATAAATGAAGATGGAAACCAAAGTAAATAAAAGATTTTGTGTCCGACTAAAATTGAGTGTATGAAATCATGCAGTTAGAGCCCAAAACCTCCAGCAATCCACAGCACAACATCTGGACATTATCTGTGTGTCATTTTACAACAAGGTAATAATAAAGTAAGTAAGTTCCTGTGTTTCTCTCCCAGCTCTTACAATCAAAGAAAAAAAGTCAAAGACCACCACAATCATCAGAGAGTATTTATCCCCTGAACTGATTTCTCATTTGTGTTATGTTTTATTAAATCAAAAATAAACCTATTCATAATATTGCAGACATTTTAAGTTCCATTATGACGGATGATGCCTCCCAGCTTTGCTTTTATCCATCGCGCTACAAGACACACAAATCAGTTTCTTATCATTTGGATAATAGAACAAACACATCGCGCTGATAGCACAAGTGACTTTTCATATGACTGGCACAACAGACATTTCAAATACGGCGACATCAGAGAATGAAGACACAAAAACTATGTCATGTATGCCTGGAAACAAACTAGGCTAATACTTTAGAATTTCAAATATTGCAGGGTAAATGATCCGTCCCTTAAAGCACATTGAAATTATGCATTTTTCTCATTTTCTTTGTAGAGGAGGGCATACACGCGCGGAGAGAATTAAAGGGAACTTGTTAGTAAGACGACTTTCTCCCTGAAAGCCTTAATTTGAAACCGAAAATAATGTGAGTTTATTTCTGTCGAAGATGAAAAGCAACACTGACAAGAACCAATCTCTCTGAAGCAGTGGGGCCGCTGCGAGCGGAGGCAGTGATTGATGTTTTAGTATGAAAGTCTGCCACGTGCCTCGACGGCACGCTGGGGAGCAGGCTGGAATCGTCAGAGCTCGCTTGTGAGAAGGTTAACTTAAGATCAGGGGAGATAATAGACATGTAGGTGCTGGAGGAGGGAAGACGAGTAAGTCGTGGACAAATAAGAAAAAAGACGAGATGAGTAATGTAAACAGACTTTTTAATACCTCCCACGGCCATGTATGACCATCTGCCTGCAGAGCAGTGCAGGGCCAGGGCTGGCTGCAGACGTGCCTGTCTGCCTGTGCCTCTGCCAGGACCCCGTCCCCCTGCAGTGACCTAACAGAGCGCCCGTCTGCTTAGAAAATCCCCACCTGGCTCAAACCTGGCACAGTCAGGCTGTTTTCTGAGCGTGTGTCTAGTTTATGTCTGCGGCGTGTGTGTAAATATATTTCAGATACGCTCTGTTGTATTCGTGTTTAAATTTAAAAAAAAATCAATGTAGGTTAGCGTGATGTTCAGGCGTCAGGGACAGTGAGTGGGCGAGCGAGTGAGCTGCGGACGTTCGCTCTCTGTGAAATGTAAAGACGGACAACCTCGTGGTCACTGTCCTTCCCTGTCGGCCGGTACTAAGCAGGCAACAGATGGCCCGCTGGCATAATAAGCTGTGTAATGGCCACACACACACACACACACACACAGGAGGAGAAAGTCACAGCTACATTTTTCTACAAGTACAAAAGTCGAAGGATGACTGGCTTGATTTTTTGTTGCAGCTGCAAACCCTGGAGTGCACTTTTGAATCACAGCAGAAAGGTCAAAGGTTAAACCACTGAAGCCTTACTCTTATTCAACAAATGTCCATGTTGCTCTTCAACCTGACATAGAAGTGATGGCTGGAAATGTGAGCAATACATTTTGTTTGAATTAGCTGGAAAACCATTAGCGTTTTCTCACGTTCCCCTGAATTTCTCAGGGTCGGCACAGGACTAATTGACTGGTTAAATGGGTATTTTTTGCTGTCACTGTGGGAAGAGCCGCTGAGGCATTAGTCCTCTGTGCCACCAAATTAACGCCTTCTACATCCCATTCATTACAGCCCGGGCAGCGAGAGAAGCTCAATCCACCAGAACCACCCCCCCGCCCCCCCGTCGAGGAACGCTGACTCATAAATCACCTGCTCCTGATCGAGGTTGGTTTTTTTCTCGCCTCAGACGCTGACGGTGACCTTGTTTTGAATCGCTCACGCAGCCCGCTAGCCATTAACTCCAAGTCGTGCCTTTGGTTTCGGTGAGTCATTAACGCCGGTGGGCCCCTCTATTCCTCGCTTCAGATTCACGGTTCAAGAAGCCGGAGCGAACGTACGTCACTAATGTGGACGGTGGCGCTCGCAGAGACAGAAATGAAGCCATTCAGAGCCGTTGGATATGGAGAGGGCTTAATGAGCATATAGTTATCGGAAGTAGACATATATACTTTCTCAATATCCACGGGAAATGCAATCAGTCAGTGATTGTGTGAGTCTGGAGTTGATCTACTAGAGAAGAAAAAAAGAGAGAGAGGCGGCTATGTACCACAAAAGGAGAGAATTCAGCTTATTATCGTATCTTCATGTGCCCCGGAAATTCTTCTTAACACAAGTGGAAGGTGCCGTTTTGGAATATATCCACGAACCTGCTCTCTGCGCTGCCAAAACGTGCGTCTGAAGATCGCAAGTGAAAGAAAAAACCTGTGAGACTGCTTCTTATTACATAACTGCGCTTAATGCATCCCGGTGTTCTGTTGGATTGAATACGTCTCCTGAGCTGCACTGTAGAGCTGAGGTATTTATTTCCCGCTGATTACTTTATGATGGTTTTTCTTCAGGACCATGCAAGTGGACAGAAGTATGCGGACAGCCAAATATTGCACTCGTATCTGATAGGTGAGCATCAAGGGTATCAATATGCTGCTATAAAAAGATATGAGAACTTAGCTGCCACAGATTACATTTAAAACCAATTGCTAATGTTCCGCAAAATCAGTAACATGATTAAGGTTTTTAAAAAAAATTGTGGTTATGGTTCGAAAGAGGCAAACAGTAATCGCTGGTCTGCAAGAGGGATAAACCAATTTAACTTTTAAGCTAATTTGAGGTCTGCAGCATGTCCCGACTGAATACAATTTACCAAGAACCACGTAAAAAATATATTTAATTTAGCTCAGTGACTGACTCCTGATCCGTTTAGGACAGGACGTGAACACAAACATGAATGAACTAATGAGACAACGGGCCTCCACCCCTCAGACACCCAGACGGAAAGACTGCTCCAATTACATTTGTGTATCTATATTGTCTGTCGTAGTTTTGTCAACCTTTGAGGTCAGTTGATTTGAGTCCCTGCTGTTTTTTTTGCCTCTTTGTGGTCAGGGTTAAGGTGAGGACAGAAATTAAGAAATGATATTTGGGTTCGGTCATGTTAGCTGGGATATCAACTTGATTCTAAACACCGTACGTGCCGGAAATTGGCGGAAAACATCAGGCTCGGTTTGGGTTTGAACACACAAATAGACAGAATCCTAAAAATTGCATTTTGAGTTCACGTCACCTCGAAATTAGATCGGAGATTTATTAAATCAACAGATTCCCCATTCATTCTCTGTGTGTGCGAGTCATCTAGGCCCCACAGATGCTAGCAACGTGAACGTGTTAATGGCTCATTCATATCTGACAGGGTCTCGTTAAATCCTCATTACCATAGATCATGGTGCATGTCAACAGATACGACGTAATATGAGGACTCAGTGTGTGTGTGTGTGTGTGTGTGCGGAGATGAACAGCTGCAAGTGTGGTTGAACATGTTGTAAAAGCAGTGAGGTAATTTACAGTGTTTTCCCGGAGAAAGAGTCGTTGCGAGCTGCTTCCTCTGCTCCCATGTTTAGGGCCAAAAAGTGTCCCAGTGTCTAAAACCTGAACGCGGTCCAGCTTCGGCCGGAGCTCAGCCGAGTGCGATGTCCGAGCTGATTGGCTCAATGGCGCGTGACGAGCAAGGTGATTGGATCAACAGTGCGTGAGACCCGGTTCGGCTGGGCGAAGTGTCCACCAGCTGAATGCTGAGGACCCAGCTGCTCTCCAGGTCCGCTCTCCCCCCCCGTCCTAACACCACACACACACACACACACTGGTGACCATGCTGTAGCTCCATATGTAGTACCATGCTGTGTTGCCCTAGGGAGGCATTACCATTTAGAGTAGGGGGAGCGGTCCAACAGTGCTAGATGGAGCCATGGCTCATGTGGTGGCCGCACTCCCTCCTCAACAACACGATACTTCTCGACCACGGCCTGCTGTTGCTGTCTGTCCCAGTGCCAACAAACTATTAGCTGGAGTACCATCCATCATGAAACCTCTCCTGTTCTGGACGCAGAATTCATCCTCTCCATCTCTGTCTGGAGGCTGCAGCAAACACTGAAACCCACACATATGGGCATTTCCTCCACAACCAGTAGAACCATATGCACGCATGCATACAGGAATACGCCCACTAAGATATCTGGACTGTTTGTGACACAGGATTATCTTCCTGTGTCAATTGTTACTATTATAAAAGGCACATATATGTATTTGTTGATCTCCCCTCAAAATATTAATACGATTACTGCCGTGATCGCAGTTTGAGTGATGTTCCCACATTACAATGAACATGTGCACTGTGGTTTATTTTGAGCTAATCCCACATACACTGTCCTGCTGCTGTGTATTAATCCACGGCTGAAAATAGCTCCCTATTACCACTACTCCTGTTTGAATAATCTTTTACAGTACCCAACTCTCTAAGGGCATCATTTAGTCTTACTTAAAAGTGAAACAAGATTTGTGTTTTCAGTAGAAACCAGTGGGCTTTGGGCTAAAAGCCAAAAACAGAGAATAAGGAAGCTGAAATATTGCTGGTTTTGGGTTTGTTGACAAACCTTATCCTTTAAGTACACTCCCTAACAACACTGGGACTAATGGAAGGAAAATGCTCCCTCCTGGGTTGATTAGCCTCCCAAATGGCTTAGGGAATCACAATGCTACAACCACAGGAAGGGATTTCCAAGAGAAATGTGAGACACACAACATGATTAACAGGATAGGAAATGAGAAAAGCATAATGTGACGCTGTTGACACATTCCATCCTCATTAAACACAGCTAATAAACTGCTGTGGCGACGAACACGAGTCGGTAAAACTCCCCTGCAAGTTACGAGCACCTTAGTGATTCCACTTGCAGCGAGGATCAATGAGCAGCTTCTGAAACAGACATCTTCTCTCGGAGATGTCTGTTCTCCGAGTCTGGCTCTCCCTGATAATCATACTAAACAGGCTCCAGGTCTGTCTTCAGAGCCGAGTTTAAGCCGTGGTGCAGACACTGCGTCTTTCAGCTGCATCGCCCAGCGTGGAGCTGACACAGGCAGCAGGCGAGAGGAGACCAAGAACTGTCGTCGCTGTAATTCACAATAATAATGGGTAATTTATCCATGCTCATTTTCCGGGCTAATTTACTAATTCAGCTCGGTAGGAAAATTGGTCGGGAGCAAAAATAGGGCGCGGCGTTGGAGCAGGCGACGGAAAATTACTGATTAATTACAGATTAAATGCAGTTTAATTGATTTTAGCTGATGCTGACCTTTGGGTTGAAATATTTTCTGTGTCAGGTTGTCTGATAGAAGAGTTTGTGCACATTCACTAATCACAATGCTAATGCAGATGGACAAACAAAAACCTGTATCCACACACTTCATTTCCTGTTTCCTCCACCACAAATATCAACCCTCAGCAGGAGCACACATCTTCCAGGAATCAACAGTGTAGAGTGAGGGAAGCTCGCGGCTCGTACACTGCAGACGGCTGTCTGACCAGCACGGGGAACGAGTGAGAGTGTCGTGGAAGAAAGTCTCCCCCCCATCTGCCACGTTCCTTATCGGTGGCAGGGAGCCGGTGGCAGGGAATGGCGGCCCGTCACGGCTCTTTGGGCTGCCAGGAGATGGCCATTATCGCCGGCACTCCACAGCCGCCTGTGCCACGGCCGCCTGTGCCACTATCTCTACTCCGCAAGGTTCCTCTTTATGTGCAGAGGGACATTTTCCCCCGAAGTGTGTGCACGTGCGGGAAGGTCCGTGTGTGTGGGAATGGAGGAAGGGATCGAAGCCCCGGTCCCATTTCTAAATTCACTCTTCATAAAAGAGGTTCTCGATGCAGGGATCAATACAGGCTGAGAAGGAGAAAATGAGGGAGCGAGCACTTTCCACTGTGACATCTGGAGCTGAATTTTGATAAAACGGGGAGTTGGTTCGCGTACAGGTTCGCTTTCAAAATACATTTTATGGAATATGAACTGATTGAATAACACTTGTATATAACATTTATCTGATTTTCCAGGAATCTGTATGTGGAAGACATATCTCGAGGAACCGTTTTAGCTCATCGGCTTCAAACATGTGTATTGTTAGGGGCCAGAGGAAGTGCAGTGTCAAATTTGATCATGTGATATGTTCAATAATAAAAAATTGTCTGAGTCAAGCTTCACTGATTTATGAATAAACAGATGAACAGCTCTTGGTGAAGCAGGTCTTCACTTGTTCAACTACTGCAGGTCAAGCAAACAGCTTTTTACAAACAGGCATGATTATAAGAAGCACTGCACCAGTGAATAAAAAGATAATTATTGAAGAGTCTGTAACCATGCAGTTTGCCATGTTTTTAGTTTAGGATTAGCTAATTATCCCGAAATATGAAGTGCAGCGAAAAGCTGATGGAAAAGTATGTTTGCCGCTTTGCAGCTATTTGGTCATAAACCCAAATACTGAACAAAATCTCTTGGTCATCGTCTCTGAGATATTGTTTTTTCCATTTTGTGAAACTTCAGACATAATTAAATCCATAACAACAAGGCAAACCAAAGTTCGGCAAAGTCAGATCCTGTACAAACCGAGAAAAATCCGACACAGATCCTGGTATTGCATGAACACGTGTGGTAAAGAAAGCAGCTGAATCCTGGCTTATCTCTCCCTCGTGGACCAGATGTACTCTATACAATCAGTCATAACAAATCACACAAACCCTCGACACACCCGAGGATCTCTTTGTGTTAAAATGAAATATGTTAAATATATATAATGCCCGAGTTACACTTGGCTGTGTTCGAATGGGAAAAGCCACCAAAATGACACTTGAGCCCGAAAAAGGACAAAAATAAATGTTATCCTCATCATTTGCCCATTCAAGTTTATAACACCAAGGAGGCGCAAAAGCTATATTGGAAAAATGGGAGAATTTGCTCTTTGACGTTGTGTCAAAACACTGAATATCTTTTTTATGTACTTTACATAATAATCCGTAACACCAATCGCTGCAGTTTTGTTATTTCGCAGAACTCTGTAAGGAAAATGTCACTTTGCCCTCAAGTTTCCGAGTGTATTGTTTAGGTTTATTAATGTAAGGTTAATCTCCGTGGCCCAGTGAGAACTGATTTCAGCTCTTTTTCCATTGTGTTGTTGTATTTTTCTAACCTCCCCCGTGCTTTGGTTTAGCTGCTACATTAACTTTGCATAATTCCTCATTTTCCTCACCTCGACAGCGGCTTGATGCAGGTGTTGGGACTCTGGGCGGGAATAGGTTATGTTTCCCGATAAACCATTAAAAGTCAAGTGTTTGTGTGCTCGTGCATGCTCGTGCAGATTAAGTATGTGCTGATGACATGAGAGTACAATCCCTCTGGGTGTGCTTTTTCTCAGCCTCCCTCTTAAACTGTGGAGCTGCTGCCTTTTCTGTCACCAGTGTTACTTTGAAAACAGCTCAAGGGAAAGGGGAGTCACAAGAAAATAAATAAATAAAGCACATGACAGCGCAACCTGTGCGTGTCAGTCAACGTGTCAAAGCACTGTCCTGCAGAACGCTGAAGGGGAGATGCATGTGTGTGAATGGATACGCCGACATGAGCACAACTCTTGATTTTTCAGCATTATACAAAAATTCTGTTGGGATGTATAAAGTTTTAGAAAGTATACGAAACCACAGAAGACAGGAAATGTCCGCACACTGATTAAGGCTCCCACAACCTTTTTCATTACCTTCTTCTGAAGAAGGGCCTCTACCCGAAAAGTTACCCGGGAGGTAATGAAAAACAAATCTATATCGCTGTGCTGGAAAGTTAAAGGTTCAGTGTGTAGAATTTAGTGACATCTAGTGGTGAAGTTACATGTTGCGGCTGAATACCCCTCACCTCACCCTCCCCTTCAAAACATGAACGAAAACCCGTGGTAGCCTTCAGTTGTCATGAAAACTCGAAAGGTGTTTAGTTTGTCCAGTTTGGGCTACTGTAGAAAACATGGAGGCCTCCGTAGAGAGGACCCGATCACAATGTTAATATGAAGTATTTAACTATGAAGGGTAAAGAAAACAACAATTCGTACAATTTAGGTGATCAGAAAGTACACAACAAATGTCCATCGCAGTATTTGTATATCAAATTTCTAATTATCTGAGAGAAGGAGATATGAACTGATCTCTGACAATCATTTTCTCTGTTACCAGGTGCAAACACTCGTTCTTCATTTTCCACAAATACTTCATACGAATCAGCCATCGTTTTTTATTTATTTGTTCCTAGTAATGAAAAATGAGACTTTATTTCAGAAAGAGACCTTGTCAGCGAGCCTGTCACACTCGATACGCAGCTGATTAGCCAGGAATATATAATGGCTCATTAGGAGTCATTAGAAACTTATCAGACACAAAGACCACGGGACCTCAAAATGGCCACCGAAAACAAAGAGGATCGGGGTAGTGAGAGGGAAAAGCAGCCGATTCAGCCATTGTCGGGGTGAG